>NC_135507.1:15613822-15968075 GCF_052857255.1 Amblyomma americanum | reverse complement strand
GAGCGCTCAACGCCTGCAGGCGTTGCATAACAACGAGAAATCCTTCGAGAATCCCCGTCTCACCCGTCGCCAGATCATTATCTTTTTTTTTTCTGCGCGTGCTGTTTGCACAAACGCGACCCGTACTCTTCAGTCGGCGCATTGAGGTAAGGGAAACTCGCGCGTAGGTCTACCGCTACGATGCGGCCGAAGGCTTGCGGCTGTTCTTTCGGTTATTGGAGGCGCGCTGCCATCAGCGCTGCTATGTAGCGTGCTATCCGCTTTGGAAAGCGTTTAACGCTTTAGATGGGAATAATTAGCACTGACACCAGACTCGGCGATGCGGTCCAGCATCAAAAGAACAAATCTGCCGGTTTCGATTTCGAACTAAGCAGAACTCGAAATCGGCAAAAAAAAAAAATAGCACTGGCACCAGACTCGGTGATGCGGTCCAGCTGCAAAAGAACAAATCTGTCGGTTTCGAGTTCGAATTAAGCAGAACTCGAAATCGGCAAAAAAAAAAATAGCACTGGCACCAGACTCGGCGATGCGGTCCAGCATCAAAAGAACAAATCTGCCGGTTTCGATTTCGAACTAAGCAGAACTCGAAATCGGCAAAAAAAAAATTAGCACTGGCACCACACTCGGCGATGCGGTCCAGCTGCAAAAGAACAAATCTGTCGGTTTCGAGTTCAAATTAAACAGAACTGGAAATCGGCACAAAAAAAACGTTGAATTACGCGGAGTTCCAATTAAGGGTAGCATTCTCTTAATACAGATGACATTGACGGGACCAAAGCGCCGGTTCGAACAAACAGGATGTTTGAATTAAGCGGGTTCGAAATTTAATAATGAGAGTCAGCAGTATTGGTTATATGCTGCATTTATTACAGCGCGCTCTATAGCGACTGTAACGCCAGACGAATTCATAGCTACAAGTTTGCAAAACTGCGTAGAAGTCTCTGGATCTATTAGTCACTCCCCCCCCCCCCCCCCCCTTATACCTGTACACCTAACAAATGAATTGCTTCAAGAATAAAACACGACAGTTTCCTGTTTTCCACGCTTTAACAACAATAACCGATCTGCGCGAGACAGCGCCACTAACATAAGCTCATATCCTAAAATATCTCTTTTCAGTCAGTCCGTGCAAAAAGCACCGCAACCCACTGAAGCAAAAGCGGAAGCGTTACGCATTCGCTATACCGTGTTCAAGTTACCTGCCTAGTGTTGACGAAAGCCCACTGCGAAACTGGACGTTGCAGGCTTCGTCATTGATGCCTGCGACGTCATTTTTAACTCAGCGGAATCGGCTTTCGCCGGAGCGAAAAGCGCCCTTTCAGCAACTGATAGCTCAGCGGGAACATTTTAGCGCAGAGTGAAATGTGCTGGGGCTCAGCTCCGAAAAAAGAAAAAAGAAACGTGAAGGAATGTCCACACAATCGGTACAAGTGGTTCGACATGTGCGTGGCTTTTAGACCGCGGCTTGTATGCAGCTGATGTCAAAATAAAAGAATTTGAATTTGCACTGTCATCTAACGTGACGGAGGTATGGCAGAAGGGGTGCAGAAAATTAATCGAGGTAAATAATAATCCTCCACATATCCCAGGTCCCTGGCTAGGACTAGGGACCTGGGATAGTGTAGAAGGGCCCTAATGTTTTTTTTTCTTGTTTTTCTTTTAGTATAGTTAAATTCAGGCGCATTGACACTCTCTCACCCTACCTTATTTTTTTCTCGTGCACATTTTTTTGTAGCTGACAACGTCTGGCAACGTCTGAATTTCTCTACCGCACCGAACTCGAAAAGAAAAGACGTCAACGTTATCAGCAGGCAACAGGGAACTCGTCGGTTCAAGCCGCAGATGCAGAACTGAAGCGACATGGACGCGAGGACCTTGTAGTTCGGGCCGCACACGTAGAGGAAACGCGATATCGACGCCGGAACCCTGCGGCATTCACTAAAGTTTGTGGACAACCCGTTCGGCTACAACTGCTCGGCGTGTGATCGGTCGTGGTTCGAGAACGGTCTGTCTGCCGTGCCGCCGATGAACTTGTCTGCGAAATATCGCTTGCTCTCACAGCTAACACTTGAAACATTCGAGTAAAAAGATTCACGTAACCCTCCTGTGAGGATTTTTTATTTCTGCTGTCTCGTGGCTCGATTTAAGGGACACTCGCGGACAAATTGAGGTTGGCCTCTATCGACAGAGTAGAGCGTTCTAATGGGAACCACACTGCTTTCACTGAAAAACGACCTTTCATAAGCTAGGAAACGTAAAAAAATAAAATAAAATTCGGGTGGCGCCACCAACGAATGTTCTCATAAACTACGGCGACGCTAAGGCTTTTTTTCGCGGATCACGAGCTACAGGCTATACCCCCGTCCACTTCCAGACAGCGATCACGGAGTCCGCCTTCACTTTGAAGTCACGCATTTCAATCGAGTGGTGGGGAAAATTAAAATGCATTCTAAGTCCAATTTTCTCAGCAATCAATGCGCCTTTAAAGCCGAACAAATGTTAATACAGCCAGAATCTATTGCTACAAAGAACAAAAATGAGATGGCGCATGTCTGTAACACGGCCACGCGATTATGCACGGACTCATCAGGACCGGCGCAAAGGCTGTGGATGGGATGCATGCGACCCCGGCGCCGCCAACACAGGAGACGCCAACTTCACACACACGGAGCTAACAGCGTTGATGTTAGTCTCACAGTGTTTAATAGTGCTGGCGCAGCTGCACCGGAGCGTAAACACAAGCAGCGGCTGCAAAGGAAGCACCGCCGCCTCGCCTCTCCCTCTCAACTACCACCCTCCTCTCAAGAAACGAGAAGTTAAACGACCCACCCCCCCCCCCCCCCCCGCACACACACACACACACACTCCTTACCCTCCGCACTGACTCAAGAACGAAAACAGGCCGCATTACCCCTCTCCACATTCTTGCTAACTGCAATGGTAGCGATTGCGGTAACGCGACTGTGGACAGAACCATTTTTTTTTTAATTTTCAGCTATTATTGTCTCTCAATAGATCCAGTATGGCTTTGTCTACAGTTTCTAGAATACTGAATTCTAGACACACTATAGCTTCTTTAAGAAACACACGCTTCCGGTGTTACCGAATGTGCAATGGCGTTCGCTTTAAAATTTCACAATAAACTCGCGCTTGTTTGCGGATGAAAGCAATGTGGTGCGAGTCAGTCGGTCTCCTTTATCGATGGTGTAAAGTGATAAACGAGAAAAAAAAAAGAACGAAGCAATCGTTTCGCATGTAAAATAACATGTAAAATAAAGCACATCCAAGACGAATAATTTTGTACAAAGTGCGAACGACAAAAACCAGATCAGGCAAGCAACAACCAGGGACTGTCATTTGCCAGGATGATTCGCACAAAGCAACCTGTAAGAGTTCGGAAGTCGCTGTGGTTTGAGCCTTACTTGATAAAGCTGCCCCGCCCCCGCTTTGCGTTTCCCCAGAAAATCCGGTGTCGCCGGCGTCGGCGTTGAGCGAAAAATCACGAGCATAGCTTTGACAACCTGTAGGAGGCAGGTGGGCCACCTAGGTCCCGTTACCTCGTGACGTCATCACAACCTGCCCACCGGATTGTGACCAAACTGCCCACCGTGGCAGGTGGCAGTTAAATTAATCATTGGTCACTCGGGAACAGCAACCTAAGCCGCTCAAGTCCGACCGGTGGGAGCACCTGCCATCGCAGCGCAATGCGCAGCGCAATGCGCATCGCTTAACCGCAGCACCAGTGTTCCAGGAGCGGTATGAAGGCTCCCAGGGATCTATGAATAGTTTTTTTTTTGTTTATGGTTTAACATCCCAAAGCGACTCAGGCTATGAGGGACGCCATAGTGAACGGCTCCGGAAATTTCGACCACCCGCGGTTCATTAACGTGCACTGACAACGCACAGTACACGGGCCTCTAGAATTTCGCCTCCATCGAAATTCGACCGCTGCGGCAGGGTCGAACCCGCGTTTAGTAGAGAATGACCTTCTGCATATATGGGAATTAACCCATTACGCTATCGCGTCATAACCGGTTTTTTTTTTCTTATGGTTTAACGTCCCAAAGCGACTCAGGCTATGAGGGACGCCATAGTGAAGGGCTCCGGAAATTTCGACCACCCGCGGTTCTTTAACGTGCACTGACATCGCACAGTACACGGGCCTCTAGAATTTAATAATAATAATAATTGGTTTTTGGGGAAAGGAAATGGCGCAGTATCTGTTTTTAATAATAATAATAATTGGTTTTTGGGGAAAGGAAATGGCGCAGTATCTGTCTCATATATCTAGAATTTCGCCTCCATCGAAATTCGACCGCTGCGGCAGGGTCGAACCCGCGTTTAGTAGAGAATGACCTTCTGCATATATGGGAATTAACCCATAACGCTATCGCGTCATAACCTAACGCGTAGCTCAAGTGTGCCTTCCAATTTTTTTATTCATCTTTATGATTTTTATTAACCACGTTCTACATTAAATGAGTACAGATTTTTAGACGTATGTATACCGAGATGGGAAGCGAGACCACTGAGGCCTCCTGTTTCCGCGCACTGCCTTCTCTGAGCAATTAACCTCGCCCAGCGCCCTCCGTTTGTTCGTATTCAGCGGATGAGAAGCATGCAATGAATGTGAGGCATCTGTGGTAGTTATTTGCGTTCAATTCGATCCTTGTCCTCCGTCCGTCTGTCCTACTGATTCCAACGACAGTGATGCGTTCGGCAATCGAAGTGAAAATACGAGCACAATGATATGGAATCAGATTGGCGTCATTAGATCACCCCATCTGTAGATAAGAAAACCCCATGTATCCATATCCGCATGCCATAATGAGGCCTGCAGTTACATACACAGTACTCTCTGCGCTTTTAATTTGCCCTTTAGTCGTGTGCTCGGCGATCTTTCTCTTGTTTTTTTTTTTTGTACACATAGCGCCTCTTATTTCTATAAGCCCTTCAAGTCCATGCAAATCATTGTTTTATAAGTGGGAGGCCTGCAGTTACATGCACAGAACTCTCTGCGCTTTTAATTTGCCTTTTAGTCGTGTGCTCGGCGATCTATCTCTTCTTGTTTTTGTTTTTTTTTACACATAGCGCCTCTTATTTCTATAGGCCCTTCAAATCCATGCAAATCATTATTTTAGAAGTGTTAGGCTTGATGCCTGACAAGAACTGTACTGTCATGCGAGCGTTCCATAGCAGCGTTGAAACCTGCTCGCACGCTCGCTCAAAATCACGCAAAATCTCGCAAAAATCGTGCAGTGGCACTCAGCGGCTTTTCTATCACGTTACCTGGCAGACATAAGTGCTCCCGAGAAATAATTTTGCAGCAAAAACTGTGACAAACAACACCTGAGTCGGCCGGACAGAACTCTCTGCGCTTTTAATTTGCCTTTTAGTCGTGTGCTCGGCGATCTATCTCTTCTTGTTTTTGTTTTTTTTACACATAGCGCCTCTTATTTCTATAGGCCCTTCAAATCCATGCAAATCATTATTTTAGAAGTGTTAGGCTTGATGCCTGACAAGAACTGTACTGTCATGCGAGCGTTCCATAGCAGCGTTGAAACCTGCTCGCACGCTCGCTCAAAATCACGCAAAATCTCGCAAAAATCGTGCAGTGGCACTCAGCGGCTTTTCTATCACGTTACCTGGCAGACATAAGTGCTCCCGAGAAATAATTTTGCAGCAAAAACTGTGACAAACAACACCTGAGTCGGCCGGCGAACTACACGGGCAAAGCAGCAAACGATGCGGCTCCGCGCGCCTATCCTTCTCAGAGTTGTTCGCGGCGCCGCCACAACGTGACGTCGATTTCTTGAAAATCGTAGCAGGAAATTTCCAAAGAAAATATCTGTGATAACTGTAGGGGAAGCTCTTTGTTGTTTGAGGCCAGGACAGGAGTTTTGCGGACAAAGACATATTGAGTCAGGTACCATGAGATCAGTGGCGTAGCCAGAAATTTTATTCGGGGGGGAGGGGGGGGGGGGATCATGTTGCAGCGCGACTTCCTCATAGAATTTGTAGAAGGGTCACACGTAACAATAATAACTGCAATGACAATGCCATTGTGTATCAGATAACGCTGCGCACTGTCTAGACAAGTAAAATATGTATTTTTTTTTAAATCAAAGAATGCATTCGTATGTCTTAAAAATCGTGGCAGATATGATTACAAAACAAAACTGAGCAGGGGACAAGAAGACACAGGAGAGGAGGAAACAGGACGAGCTCGTCCTGTTTGCTTCTCTTCTTTGTCTTGTCCCCTGCTCAGTTTTATGTCTTGTAATCATGTCATACCAACTATCCCCTTATCGTTAACTCGTGGCAGACTTAATTTATACCAATGCTTCCATGTTTTTGAATATTTAATAAGTAAAGAAAATATCACACGAATTCTAGAACTATATCGGTCCGGAATCAGCAAAGCAGTGCATGCCGCTGATATGAAAAACGTAAAGGCCATGAAATTAGCCACTAGAGGAGAAATATTTTAATGAACGTTTGTCGTTCAAGAACCTTTACATTTTTATGCGGAAAATGGGGGCTTCCCCAGGGAAAAATCTCGATGACGCTGTTCCAGTGTACTGCGCAGCAGCAGCTGTCACCGGTCATGTATTGCGAGTAATTGCACTGAAATTTTGGTCGCAACAGCGAGCCATCGATAGGCCCTTGACAGTTTGCGCTAGGATGGGGCCCCTTGCGTTACATGACTCCAGGTGCATGGGAGTTGCCACGAAATCCAACCCGAGTTAGCAATGTTCGCGCCAAAATGTCTTTTCTAGTCTAATAATAATAATAATAATAATAATAATAATAATAATAATAATAATTGGTGTTTTGGGGAAAGGAAATGGCGCAGTATCTGTCTCATATATCGTTGGGGACACCTGAACCGCGCCGTAAGGGACGGGATAAGGAAGGGAGTGAAAGAAGAAAGGAAGAAGGAGGTGCCGTAGTGGAGGGCTCCGGAATAATTTCGACCATCTGGGGATCTTTAACGTGCACTGACATCGCACAGCACACGGGTGCCTTAGCGTTTTTCCTCCATAAAAACGCAGCCGCCGCGGTCGGGTTCGAACCCGGGAACTCCGGATCAGTAGCCGAGCGCCCTAACCACTGAGCCACCGCGGCGGGGTTTTCTAGTCTGAAAAAGACACTTTAGATGGCAAAATCCAGAATGACTTCCGGCACCGGTGGTTGTTTTGGTCAGCGGTGCGTGACAATTCGAAAAAATTTCGGGAGGAGGGGGGGGGGGGCTGAAGCCCCATAAGCCCCTTCCCGCCCCCCCCCCCCCCCCCCCCCCCCCTGGCTACGCCCCTGCATGAGGTAGACATGTTGTGCGGTGCTTGTGGACAGCAGGAGGAAACGGCTGAACACTTGATAAAAGTTTCTGTAAAGGGCTTCACCCTGCAGAGGAAAGCAGCGGGGCAAAAAATTTATCCAAAGCACTGGGCTTTAAGGATAGTGAAGGGAAAGTAGATTTTAAGCGGGTAGAAGTGACCAAGCGAAGGTCATCTGATTGGTGGCTAAAATGAAGACAAGAGTAAAATTTCACACGTCATGGCTATGTGGCTTGCTGAGAGACAGCATTGCTGTAAAGTCTTCGGGAGCAGTGCGCTTGGAAGTACGACCAAAACATAACACTGTTCTCTTCAAAAAGATAGCGGCGCTTGTCGAGGCAGCCAGTCGTTGATATTGCGCCAGCTCCGGAATGCAGCTCGCTTCTTACACGTCCCATTCAAGCAAACGCCGTCACTTGCGCGGCCAGTAACCGTTATGCTACCGCAAAAAAAAAAAAGAAAATGCAATTTTAAAGCTCTTGTCACGGAGAACGCGCACGTGCCAAAAGATTACAAGTCGGCCCGCGCATCCGGTCGGAAAGAGGACGTGAGGAAGGGGGATTAGAAGGGAAGGAAAGGCGCAGCAACGCTTTCTCTCAAAGATAGGGAGAAATGGCACCCAGGAACAGGCCGCAAGGCGGGCGCGCGCAATCGACGCCACAATCGGCACGGCGGTGTGTGGTCGTTTAGCGCGCACTGTTTCTCACGCTTCGCCGCCAAAGACGCTGAAAGCTGCTCGCTTTGACGGCGAATTGCATGCCGCCATCGCACCGAGGAAACTTCCCCTTCTCCCCCCCCCCGCCCCCCACCTTCCGCCCCTCCCACTCACTCCCGACGATGCGGCGATAACAGCTGCCGAAGGTCGCGGCATTGAAGCTGATTGCACCGGAGCTGAGGCGGGATTTCGAGGCTTCGCAGCTTCAGTTAAGACCAGCGGAGATCGTTCGAAAAGATCACAGTGACTGCTGTCACAGCACGTCACCCCCTTCGTCAACCGCAGGAGGGTACGCCGAAGTCAACGCGAACAGCCAGCGAAAAGATGTAAAATATTTTGATTCTACGAGTTTCAAGATAAGAGCGTCCTTCAGTGCGCAAGCGATGAGGCAGCGGCTGTTACTGGACATCGCCCCCCCCCCCCCCCGCACACACACACACACACACACACGCGCACGCACGCACACACCATATTCATTTTGAACGGTACGGCGAGCACCAGACGACAAGCACGGCAGAACGAAGTTTAAGCCGCTTCGAGCCCAAAGCTTACAGCAAGCGCTGCAGGTCATGCCGATCAAAACAGCTGCGCACGGGTACACGAAACACGACGACAAAATACGCATGCCCGTGTCTTTCGCACGCCATACTGCTCCAGCCTAACCCGACTGTCCCGCCATACCTAACCCGACCGTCCAATCGAATGACAACAGGGCATCGTCGTGTAACGTACGAGCGAGAATATCGTCCGCACGTCTCCCGGTACACGAAAAAAAAACAGCCAGGGCAATTTAGGGCTAGGAAGCGACTAACGGTTTCTTTTCTGCTCCTGCTTGACGAAAGTCTAAGCTGAATCACAGTGCGCATACCAAAATAACTGACCAAACTGTGACTCTAAGAGCCCCGGCAGCAAAGCTGATCAGCTCCCGTACGGTCTACACGTACTTCGGCAAACTTTGTTCAGTTCGTAAACAAATTATTCGAAATTCAGGACGGACGGTCCACCTCGAGCAAATATTTTGCTTATCGCTGCACCACTGCAGCACTGTCGAGTTAGTACGCATATCTGGACAGCCGCGGCGCAGCAACCGTAAAGCAGCAGTCGAAGAAGTAAAACACAGGTCTCACTTTTGATAGCGATCTGCAAACCAAAAGCCGCAATGGCCAACTACGCCGTCGGCACTCAGCCTACTAACGCTAGCCTTTACACAGCGATAAAGCTTGCGATGCATTTTAACAGCGATAGTGGTAATCACTCCCGTTGTATGCTCCATTTCGGCAGCATTCCTGATAACGACCACTAAGCGGCCACGAATCGGTCACCGACACTATGACAACAAATTGTTCAACTCACCTTTGAGGATGACGGCCCGTACCGAACGAAGCGCCCGCCCGCAGCATGGCGCCAAAAGCGAAGCGAACACGATGTAAACAAAAACGAATAAGACGATCACTTATCTCTAACGGCTTTACGACAGGGCAATGACTTTGGTTAGATAGATCTTACAGTACTTACTCGGTCTCTTGTAGCCCGATTACACAACGTCTACGCAGAGGATGTCTGCCAGGCAAAACTAAGAGAGTCAACGAACTTTCGCATTCAAATCAAATCCACGGCCTGCGGTTCTCAGAATCGTCGCGGGGGGCAGCACGCGTAGACTTGTCTTTTTGTTTCGGTTGTTCCTATTTTGAATTGTAACACATCTCGGTTAAGCTCACATCTACTGCTTTTAGCAAATATTGCCAGAGTCTGCTTAAGCGTGATTATTTCATTGATTTCGATGCCAGGAAAGCTTTCGGGGTCGATTATTTTGAAGCTGATGGAGACGGTGCTGTATCAGTGGCGTAGCCAGAAATTTTGTTCGAGGGGTGCTCATAGAATTTGTAGAGGAATCAAATAAATTAATCATAATTGCCATTGCCAATGCTATTGCTTATTAGATGCTGCAAACAAAGTCTTGAATGCTACGCACTGTCTAGACAAGTAAAATATGTATTTTTCATAAAAGAATATATTCGTATGTCCAAAAAACTGTGGCAGAAATAACTGATATCAATGCTTCCATCTTTTTGTCTATTTAGTAAGTAAATAAAATGTCTCGTTTATTTTAAACTAATAAATAACTGATATCAATGCTTCCATCTTTTTGCCTATTTAGTAAGTAAACAAAATGTCTCGTGAATTTTAGAACTATGTCAGTTGGAAACTGGCAAAGTAATGCATGTCCACATAGACCTTACAGTACTTACTCGCTCTCTTGTAGCGCGATTACACAGCGTTTACGCAGAGTATGCCTGCCAGGCAAAACTAAGAGAGTTAACGAACTTTCGCCTTCAAATCAAATCCACGGCCTGAGGTTCCCAGAATCGTCGCAGGGGGCAGCACGCGTAAGGACTTGTCTTTTGGTTTCGGTTGTTCCTATTTTGAATTGTAACACATCTCGGTTACGCTCAGATCTACTGCTTTTAGTAAATATTGCCAGAGTCTGCTAGCGCGTGATTATTTCATTGCTTTCGATGCCAGGAAAGCTTTCTTTGTCGATTATTTTGAAGCTGATGGAGACAATGCTGTATCAGTGGCGCAGCCAGAAATTTTGTTCAAGGGGTGCTTATGTTACACCGCGGCCACTTCCTTATAGAATTTGTAGAGGGATCAAATACATTTATCATATTCGCATGATAATTTTCATCATGATGCTGACTGTTTCAATAAATGCAAAATTTTCTCAGTTTTAAAGACTAATGAATAGTCATACGTTTTCCTAATTACGCATTTACGGTCCTGAAGGAACAGAGCCTTTTACTCACATCGGTTTTGCTGCTTCGCTATGTAAAGGACAAAGTTTATGAAAAGTTTATATCCATAAAGTTTCGGAATTGAAATTGGTGCTCTCCGTAGATTCCGCGGCTGCGCGAGATGCCGCGACGAGCCTGCTCGTCATTAAAACGCCATTGAAACTGGGTGCGCGGATGGGTCTTCTTGCATTATGTGACTCCAGGTGCATGGGCGTTAATTGCCACGAAATACAGCCCCAGTTCGCAATGTTCGCGCCAAAATGTCTTTTCGCGCGTGAAAAAGACATTGTAGACAAAATCCGGTATCATTTCCAGCGCAGGTTGTTGTTTTGGTCGGCGGTGCATAACTGTACGAAAACATTTCGGGGGGGGGGGGGGGGGCTGAAGCCCCATGAGTCACCCCTTGGCGCCGCCGCGGTGGCTGAGTGGTTACGGCGCTCGGCTACTGGCCCGAAAGACGCGGGTTCGATCCCGGCCGCGGCGGTCGAATTTCGATGGAGGCGAAATTCTAGAGGCCCGTGTACTGTGCGATGTCAGTGCACGTTAAAGAACCCCAAGTGGTCGAAATTTCCGGAGCCCTCCACTACGGCGTCCCTCATAGCCTGAGTCGCTTTGGGACGTTAAACCCCCATAAACCAAACCAAACCAAACCAGTCACCCCCTGGCTACGCCCCTGTTCTGTATCATGACAACATTATGCACAGATGAAGTCTTGATGAGTCGCATACCTAATCGGTCCCCTACACCAGCATGCCATCAGTTATCCTTCCCGATAAACAAGTAAAATATTATGAAGGGCGCGCGTGATGTGACGATGTGGGGCAAGGATAGCGAGACGGCTGTAAGAACAGGGGTTTTGGCAAAATAAGCGTAGTTGGCAGTTTGCACTGTGTGTGTCGCATATGCGTCTCTCACGTTGTCTGCGTTCTCCTTTCGTACCGCTTCACTTTTTCGGAGCAGTATTTATGCTCTTCGCATGTGTAACCGACAGGACTCAGTAATGGTCGTATAGCCATTCAATAAATATGCACGGACCCCCACCCCTTCCTTCCTCCTTTTTCTTCTTGTTTTTTTTCGTTCTTTCCTATTTCTTCTTTTATTTTCCCGCGTTCTCCTCTTGTCTGTATTGTTCAACGTGCTCACACGTACGCCAGGTATTTTCGTGGAATAAACCCGCCATCGCCTTTCTCGATTGAGAGAGCCGCAAAACTTTTGCTGAAAATAAGGGCCGGGTATGACGTCACTTGGGTAAATCACAGAGAGCGCCAAAACAAAAATCACAAGCACATTGTTACACCGCCGTGTGCGCCGGGTATGACGTCACTTGGGTAAATCACAGAGAGCGCCAAAACAAAAATCACAAGCACATTGTTACACCGCCGTGTGCGGGTGGGGTGATACTGACGACCGTGGAACATAACAGGACAAGGGAGGATATGAGTCAGTGGTCCTATAGCATTCTTCTAGTCAGAGCATAGGTTCGCGGGTTCGAGCCCTGCTGCGACGGCCGCGTTTAAACGGAAAAAGAGAAAAACACCCAAATGCTTAGAACATGTGCACCCTCTAAGGAAAGCAGGCGCTGACCGACCCGAATCTAGAGACCCAGGACAAGTTGGTAACTCGGGCGGAGAAGGCAGTCAGGGCGAGTGGGATTCTGGTATAAGGACTCCACCCACCGCATGAGCAAATCTTTTTAGCAAATAAACATCTAATCTCTCTCTCGACTACTGGGGGATATTTTCACACGCGATCACATCTCGCTGCAGACGGGCGCCTCGTGCTCTTCGCCTCCATTCATTCGGCATGCCTTGGCAATATCCGTAAAGCTGTCTGTAGACCCTTGCACTGTCTAGCGGTGAGAGAGGGAAACACCAGGAGGATAATACTCCGGTTAGCGAACGACATCTCTGCCTTTCCCCTTGGTCATCGCGGCGTTCACCTCTTGCTTTAGCGTGTGTCTGCAACCTTTTTGCTAATTAATACGAGAGGTGTTCAGTGCATGTTGGCGCCAGGTCTGTTACGTATTCAATAACTGATGAAAACGAAAAATTTCCTGTCACCTCCATAAAATGTGAATAACTTTACTTCTATTTCATTGCTAGAACGATATGTTTAAATATTCCTTCTTTCCGCGTACTGTGGTAGATTAGAATAAACTTGATGGATCTTTTGTCACCCTGAACGACTTAGAGGAATTTGTTGCGGAGATTGTGACGTGATCTGTTGTAAAAAATCTGTTTTTATGATCATGTTAGGACCATAACGGCGTTGTACGACTGTATGTTTGGACAGTTGTAACTGTTGTTTTTTTTTTGTTTTTTCTGTTGTGTTACGATGTAAAGCTCACTCTTCCACAAATCCTTTAATAGGAGTTAGCAGTGTTGAAAAATAAAAAATGAAAATAAAGTTTGATGTTCCCGCTTTTTATGGATATGTATTATTTTGCATGCGGCGCCACTGACATTGGAACAGTCACAAGCAAAATGTCGGCCTACATAGACTTACCCTTAGAACAGCGTGCCGTAATCTAATTTTTAACGGCGGAGTTAAGGTGTTCCTCCTATCGATATCCACCGTCGAATGAGTGCCGTTTATGCGAAGGCGCGTGTTATGCTTGCGGTCAGGAGGTGGGTACGGGCTGTATGCCCGAGAGACGTAGCCACGTCGAATGAGAAAGATAAGGAGCGCAGTATATAGGCACCCGCTATTTCACTTTCCTCACCCCCTCAACTTCCTGGCACTGTGCGCACGTTGCATCCCTACGGAGCTGCGGGCCTCTATTCTTTCCCACATCCCTACCACATAGTCTCCACTCAACTGGAGAGCGAAATCGCAATGCGCATGCGCCAGAAGCTCAGCTGTGAGCGTGTGCGTGGACTGAAGTTTAACATTGCAGCCGGCATGTCATTCATTTGTGTTAACTATATACAACACCCGGGCGCATTTTGCGTTATAGAAAGTACAGAAAGAAAGTTCCGAGCTGTCTCCCAGCGCAACGACAAAATATATGTAGTCCAAAATTGCAGCCAGCGTGTCATTCATTTGTGTCAACTAGACAACACCCGAGTGCATTTAATGTTATAAAAAGTGGATAAACAAAGTGTCTTGCTGTTTCCCAGCACACCGGCAAAATATATGTGTATATATCTCTAATTTTATAGTTTAACCATTCGTAACCATGGCAGTGCTCAGCAGTTCGCCCCCAAAAGCCGACCAGAAAGGTGCGGGAAGGTAAAACCACAAATGAGGCAGTGTACGGCACGATCTCGACGTTGTTTTCAATGTGGGGAGCACAGAGAAAAATCTTGTTGCATCGTATGCGCGACGGGAAGCCTGCGCATAAAACCACAAATGAGGCAGTGTACGGCACGATCTCGACGTCGTTTTCAATGTGGGGAGCACAGAGAAAAATCATGTATCGTATGTGCGACGGGAAGCCTGGGCAGCGCGCGCATAAAATGTATCTGATACGCACGCAAGCACTTTCCCTTGCCCTCTTTTGCTGCTTTCAGTATAAATACGCACTGCTCAATAAAGCTGGGCTTCTTCCCCCCCTGTTGGCTTCGGCGTGCCTGGACTTCGATGCATGGTGTCAGAAGCATGTATCGTATGTGCGACGGGAAGCCTGGGCAGCGCGCGCATAAAATGTATCTGATACGCACGCAAGCACTTTCCCTTGCCCTCTTTTGCTGCTTTCAGTATAAATACGCACTGCTCAATAAAGCTGGGCTTCTTCCCCCCCTGTTGGCTTCGGCGTGCCTGGACTTCGATGCATGGTGTCAGAAGCGGCTACCTTTGACGCCCACTTCTCGGAACATCGGCACGGACGGAAGAAACAAACCGCGGAATGGATTTCCTACGCCCACCCGATGCACTACACCTCAAAGGGGACATCGCGAAGAATTGGCAGCTCTTCAAGCAGAAGTTCGAACTATTCCTGACTGCGAAGGAACCAACAGAAAAGCCTCGACCAGAGCCAACAAAAACTGCACTTCTGCTGACTACCGCAGGTGAAGAAGCCATTGAGGTACTTAACACCTTCACCTTCTCCGAAAACGAAAGCAACAGTGACTATGCCACGGTAGTCAAAAAGTTTGATGAGTACTGCAAGGCCCAAAGCAATGAGGTATACGAGCGTTACTTGTTCAGGAGGCGAGTGCAGGAACCAGGCGAGCCATTCGAGCACTTCTTGCGGGATTTAAGGACTCAAGCACGGCTGTGTAACTTTGCATGCAGGGCTAGTAGATTCAATGATCACGGACCAAATTGTTTTCGGTACAAATGACGACAAAATATGAGAGAAGTTATTAAGAGATACGAAGCTGTCTCTCCAGGCGGCAGAACAGACCTGCAAGGCTGCCGAAGCAACAGCCGCGCATCAAGAAATGTGTGAACGAGACCACAAGCAAGTAGACCCGGTTCAGAAGATGCGCTCTGGTCCTCGGGAAGAGCAGCAGGCCTACAACTGCCAAAGGTGCGCACGAGACCAAATTGTTTTCGGTACAAATGACGACAAAATATGAGAGAAGTTATTAAGAGATAGGAAGCTGACTCTCCGGGCGGCAGAACAGACCTGCAAGGCTGCCGAAGCAACAGCCGCGCATCAAGAAATGTGGGAACGAGACCACAAGCAAGTAGACCCGGTTTAGAAGATGCGCTCTGGTACTCGGGAAGAGCAGCAGGTCTTCAACTGCCAAAGGTGCGCACGAACACACGCACCGCGGAGCTGTCCTGCATTTGGGCGTACATGTCGCAAATGCCAGCGAAAAAACCACTTTGCCATCTGTTGCAAAGCAAAGCAAAAAATCAGCGAGCTCACTGGTGTCAAGGAGGAATTCGATATACTGAACACGCACCGCGGAGCTGTCCTGCATTTGGGCGTACATGTCGCAAATGCCAGCGAAAAAACCACTTTGCCATCTGTTGCAAAGCAAAGCAAAAAATCAGCGAGCTCACTGGTGTCAAGGAGGAATTCGATATACTGAACGTGTTTGTGAGAAGCGTAGTCAGGGAACGCGACTGGCTTGTTCAAGCAAACGTTGGCAAGCAGTCAGTTCGCCTGAAAGTTGACACCGGTTCCCAAGCCAACATTCTTCCCCTCAGCGTCTTCAACAAGCAGCTAAAGGCGCCATTGAAGCCCAGCATGAGAGAAGTTATTAAGAGATAGGAAGCTGACTCTCCGGGCGGCAGAACAGACCTGCAAGGCTGCCGAAGCAACAGCCGCGCATCAAGAAATGTGGGAACGAGACCACAAGCAAGTAGACCCGGTTTAGAAGATGCGCTCTGGTACTCGGGAAGAGCAGCAGGTCTACAACTGCCAAAGGTGCGCACGAACACACGCACCGCGGAGCTGTCCTGCATTTGGGCGTACATGTCGCAAATGCCAGCGAAAAAACCACTTTGCCATCTGTTGCAAAGCAAAGCAAAAAATCAGCGAGCTCACTGGTGTCAAGGAGGAATTCGATATACTGAACACGCACCGCGGAGCTGTCCTGCATTTGGGCGTACATGTCGCAAATGCCAGCGAAAAAACCACTTTGCCATCTGTTGCAAAGCAAAGCAAAAAATCAGCGAGCTCACTGGTGTCAAGGAGGAATTCGATATACTGAACGTGTTTGTGAGAAGCGTAGTCAGGGAACGCGACTGGCTTGTTCAAGCAAACGTTGGCAAGCAGTCAGTTCGCCTGAAAGTTGACACCGGTTCCCAAGCCAACATTCTTCCCCTCAGCGTCTTCAACAAGCAGCTAAAGGCGCCATTGAAGCCCAGCAGCGATATTCGCAAATAGAAAAAGAGGCGCTGGCTATCGTGTATGGCTGCGAAAGATTCAATCATTTCACATATGGACGTAAGGTTATCGTAGAGACTGATCACCGACCTCTGATTGCGATATCCCAGAAAGCAATCGGTGACATGCCACCTAGACTGCAACGCTTCTTTCTGCGACTACTTCGATACGATATCAAATTGATTTTTGTTCCAGGAAAACTTCTCTTCCTGGCTGACATGCTGTCCCGGGCTTCAGTCAAATCCGTGAAGTTCGACGCCGACAGTGAAGATGCAGAAGTACACGCCGTGAGTGTGCTCGCGTCTCGCGTGAGCCATAGAACTTTAACGCGACTAGCCGCTGAGACTAGCAAAGACGAATACTTGAGCAGTGTGCTCTCAAGTCTAGGCAGAGGCGAACCAATCGAAGGCCAGTTGAAGCCGTTTACTAGCGAGCTGTCGCAAGTCCAGGGAGTTCTGTTAAGGGGCTGCAAGGTTGTGATTCCCGCCAGCTTGAAGTGCGAAATACTGGAAAAAATTCACCAAGGCCACTTGGGTATAAACAAATGCAAATCGAGAGCCCGAGAGGCAGTCTTCTAGCCAGGCGTGAATAGCGACATTGCAACCTTCGTTCAGACATGCGCGGTGTGCAGAAAATACTCGTACAGTTAGCCAAGCGAGCCGCTGCAGATGCGCCTAGTGCCTGAGCAACCATGGCACTGAGTTGGCATCGACATTTTCTACTACGGCGGTAGGCCTTATCTCTCCAATTACGACGCGCTGTCCAACTTTCCAGAGGTGGAGCTGCTCCAAGATACATCGGCTAGCACGGTAATTCAAATAACCAGCGCTATCTTCGCGCGATACGGCATACCTATGGAAGTGTTCAGACAACGGACCCCCTTTCTCAAGCAACCAGTTTGCAGCATTTTCAAGGAAATACGATTTTCTTCATATCACGGTAATTCAAGTAACCAGCGCTATCTTCGCGCGATACGGCATACCTATGGAAGTGTTCAGACAACGGACCCCCTTTCTCAAGCAACCAGTTTGCAGTATTTTCAAGGAAATACAATTTTTTTTTATATCACTTCTAGTCCCAGATACCCACAATCGAATGGCTTAGCAGAAAAGGGGGTGCAAGTGGTCAAACAGATATTAAAGAAAACCGCTGAAACCAATCAAGATTTCTGGCTCGGTTTGCTTGCTTACAGCACAACCCCACTGGAAGCTGCTGCACCACCGGCAATGATCCTTCAGGGCCGAAAGCACATCGCAGCAGCAGCAGCGACCAGTGGCGCCTGATTGTGGTGCAGTACCAAGCGCTCCGTCAGACGATGAACCGGCAACCATTACCACCTCTTAGCCAAGGTGACGTCGTTCGCGTGAAGAAGCTTTTCTGGGACAAAAAATCAAGGGTCACGCAGCACTGTGCTCAACCCAGGTCCTACAAACGTGTTCACAGAAGATGGGAGACTTCTGCGTGAGCTTGATGACGACAGCGAGGACGCCTCCGGAAACAGTGCATCGCAGCAGCAGCAGCGACCAGTGGCGCCTGATTGTGGTGCAGTACCAAGCGCTCCGTCAGACGATGAACCGGCAACCATTACCACCTCTTAGCCAAGGTGACGTCGTTCGCGTGAAGAAGCTTTTCTGGGACAAAAAATCAAAGGTCACGCAGCACTGTGCTCAACCCAGGTCCTACAACGTGTTCACAGAAGATGGGAGACTTCTGCGTGAGCTTGATGACGACAGCGAGGACGCCTCCGGAAACAGTGCATCGCAGCAGCGACCAGTGGCGCCTGATTGTGGTGCAGTACCAAGCGCTCCGGTGTTAAGACGATCAAAGAGGCAACGTGTACCCCCACGACGTTTGAAATACGGCAGAAACTTTGAGCAAGTCTCTTCGGTCATTGTTTTGTGAATTGAGCTGATGTAATGCTTATAACTTTGCTCTAAGTGCTTTGATCCTTTTCATTCCGAAAGAAGGGAGATGTATCGTATGCGCGACGGAAAGCCTGCGCAGCGCGCGCATAAAATGTATCTGATACGCACGCAAGGAAACTTTCAGCAAGTCTCTTCGGTCATTGTTTTGTGAATTGAGCAGATGTAATGCTTATAACTTTGCTCTTAGTGCTTTGATCCTTTTCATTCCGAAAGAAGGGAGATGTATCGTATGCGCGACGGAAAACCTGCGCAGCGCGCGCATAAAATGTATCTGATACGCACGCAAGGAAACTTTGAGCAAGTCTCTTCGGTCATTGTTTTGTGAATTGAGCTGATGTAATGCTTATAACTTTGCTCTTAGTGCTTTGATCCTTTTCATTCCGAAAGAAGGGAGATGTATCGTATGCGCGACGGAAAGCCTGCGCAGCGCGCGCATAAAATGTATCTGATACGCACGCAACGAAACTTTGAGCAAGTCTCTTCGGTCATTGTTTTGTGAATTGAGCTGATGTAATGCTTATAACTTTGCTCTTAGTGCTTTGATCCTTTTCATTCCGAAAGAAGGGAGATGTATCGTATGCGCGACGGAAAGCCTGCGCAGCGCGCGCATAAAATGTATCTGATACGCACGCAAGGAAACTTTCAGCAAGTCTCTTCGGTCATTGTTTTGTGAATTGAGCTGATGTAATGCTTTTAACTTTGCTCTTAGTGCTTTGATCCTTTTCATTCCGAAAGAAGGGAGATGTATCGTATGCGCGACGGAAAGCCTGCGCACTGCGCGCATAAAATGTATCTGATACGCACGCAAGGAAACTTTCAGCAAGTCTCTTCGAATGTATCTGATACGCACGCAAGGAAACTTTGAGCAAGTCTCTTCGGTCATTGTTTTGTGAATTGAGCTGATGTAATGCTTATAACTTTGCTCTTAGTGCTTTGATCCTTTTCATTCCGAAAGAAGGGAGATGTATCGTATGCGCGACGGAAAGCCTGCGCAGCGCGCGCATAAAATGTATCTGATACGCACGCAAGGAAACTTTGAGCAAGTCTCTTCGGTCATTGTTTTGTGAATTGAGCTGATGTAATGCTTATAACTTTGCTCTTAGTGCTTTGATCCTTTTCATTCCGAAAGAAGGGAGATGTATCGTATGCGCGACGGAAAGCCTGCGCAGCGCCCGCATAAAATGTATCTGATACGCACGCAAGGAAACTTTGAGCAAGTCTCTTCGGTCATTGTTTTGTGAATTGAGCTGATGTAATGCTTATAACTTTGCTCTTAGTGCTTTGATCCTTTTCATTCCGAAAGAAGGGAGATGTATCGTATGCGCGACGGAAAGCCTGCGCAGCGCGCGCATAAAATGTATCTGATACGCACGCAAGGAAACTTTGAGCAAGTCTCTTCGGTCATTGTTTTGTGAATTGAGCTGATGTAATGCTTATAACTTTGCTCTTAGTGCTTTGATCCTTTTCATTCCGAAAGAAGGGAGATGTATCGTATGCGCGACGGAAAGCCTGCGCACTGCGCGCATAAAATGTATCTGATACGCACGCAAGGACTTTCCGTTGCCCTCTTTTGCTCCTTTCAGTATAAATACGCACTGCTCAATACAGCTGGGCTTCTTCCCCCCCCCCCCCCCCCCTGTTGGCTTCGGCGTGCCTGGACTTCGTTCGATGCACTTGTAAGAAGAACGGCTGAGAAAGGTGGCCGAAAATTAATGGGCAGCTAAGGTTCCGTAGCACTTGTAGAGAAATGTCTACTCACAGTGGAGGGAAAGGGCGAGAAAAGAACTATGCTGACTGCTGCGGCGCTCAGAGAAAATCGAAAGAAAAAATTTCTCGGCCTAACCACTCTCTTGTTCGGGTTCATATTTTACACTCTCTCACCAGAGCAGGATTTGGCCACCCTGGTGTAGTACTTGGCCACAACCTTCTATGAACAAACCAATTAACCCTCGGCCCTCAGTCCCCAGCGGCTGCGGAGCAACTGACCACGGCGGTCAGACCTGTGACGCAGCGGAGGGTGCTAAGAATCTCTGGCTCCGAACAGGCCGCCATTGGAATCTGAACCTGGCAACGTTTAACGCTAGAACTTTATCTAGTGAGGCTAGCCTAGCAGTGCTGTTCGAGGAACTAGCGGGAATTAAATGGGATGTGATAGGGCTTAGCGAAGTTAGGAGGACAGGTGAGACGTGTACAGTACTAAAGGATGGACACATACTGTGCTATCGCGGATTAGAGGATAGACGAGAACTAGGTGTGGGATTCCTCATTAATAACTATATAGCTGGCAACGTAGAGGAGTTCTATAGTATTAACGAGAGGGTAGCAGCTATAGTAATTAGGCTGAATAGGAGGTACAAGCTGAAAGTAGTGCAGGCCTACGCACCCACATCCAGCCATGATGACCAGACTGCACAGCGGATTAGAGGATAGACGAGAACTAGGTGTGGGATTCCTCATTAATAAGGATATAGCTGGCAATGTAGAGGAGTTCTATAGTATTAACGAGAGGGTAGCAGCTATAGTAATTAGGCTGAATAGGAGGTACAAGCTGAAAGTAGTGCAGGCCTACGCACCCACATCCAGCCATGATGACCAGACTGCACAGCTACTATAGTCCTCCATAAAGTCAGCAATAAAATTCCAATAAGGAAGGGCGTCAGGCAAGGAGACACGATCTCGCCAATGCTGTTCACCGCATGTTTACAGGAGGTATTTCGAGGCCTGAATTGGGAACAGTTGGGAATAAGAATAAATGGAGAATACCTAAATAACCTGAGATTTGCTGATGACATTGCCTTGCTGAGACACTCAGGAGGTGAACTGCAAATCATGATCAATGAGTTAGACAGGCAGAGGCAGATCGATGGGTCTAAAAATTAACATGCAGAAAACCAAGGTAATGTTCAACAGCCTAACAAGGGAACAACAGTTCACAATTGGCGCGAGCCTAGAAGTTGTGACGGAATACGTCTACTTAGGGCAGGTAGTGACAGCTGATCCGGATCATGAGAGGGAGATAACTAGAAGGATAAGAATGGGGTGGAGCGCATATGGCAAATTCTCGCAGATCATGAGTGGCAATTTACCAATTTCCCTCAAGAGGAAAGAGTACAACAGCTTAATCTTACCGGTACTCACCTACGGGGCAGAAACGTGGAGACTAACGAAAAGAGTTCAGCTTAAGTTAAGGACAACGCAGCGAGCCATGGAAAGAAAAATGATAGGTGTAACGTTAAAAGACCGGAAGCGGGCAGAGTGGGTGTGGGAACAAACACGGGTTAATGACATCCTAGTCGAAATCAAGAGAAAGAAATGGGCTTGGGCTGGGCATGTGATGCGAAGGCAAGATAACCGCTGGTCCTTAAGAGTAACGGAGTGGACTCCAAGAGAAAGTAAAGAGTTAAGCTTAAGTTAAGGACAACGCAGCGAGCCATGGAAAGAAAAATGATAGGTGTAACGTTAAAAGACCGGAAGCGGGCAGAGTGGGTGAGGGAACAAACACGGGTTAATGACTTCCTAGTCGAAATCAAGAGAAAGAAATGGGCTTGGGCTGGGCATGTGATGCGAAGGCAAGATAACCGCTGGTCCTTTAGAGTAACGGAGTGGATTCCAAGAGAAAGTAAGCGCAGCAGGGGGCGGCAGAAGGTTAGGTGGGCGGATGAGATTAAGAAGTTTGCAGGCAAAGGGTGGATGCAGCTGGCAAGGGATAGGGTTAATTAGAGAGACATAGGAGAGGCCTTTGCCCTGCAGTGGGTGTAGTAAGGCTGATGATGATGATGATCGTACGTGGGGTTTATAGCGTCATTAAGCTGCGCATAAGCCCTGAGAGATGCCGTAAGAGAGGGCTCCGGATTTACTTGGACCACTTGCGATTCTTTTACGTTCACTGACATCACCGCAGCACACAGGGATCTTTGGGTTTCACTTCCATCCAAATTCGGCCGCCGTGGATTCAATCCCGCAATCTTGGGCTCATCAGGCGAACGCCTAAGCCAATGGGCCACCAGAACGGGCATGTACACTAGAGCGCTCGAATGGCATACAGGCGGAGGTGGCAGAAGTCGTTTGCTAGTCGTCTTCTTGTGCTTCGCGAGCTCGTTTGCCAGCCCAGGTGTTACCGTAGATGAAGCGATGTAGCTGTTTAATCAGTAGTTCAGAGCTGAAAAAAAAATTCACAGCAGTTGTCATTGTAATGCACCAACTGATTAAAAATCTGAATAAGTTTGAATTTGTGAACACCGCTGGGGGTTGCATGACATGGTGTGCTCTCATCTCCACGTCTTCAAAGCTTCGTTTCTTGATATGCTTGGGAAACATTGCTGACTGTAAGAAAGATAGTTTTCACGTGGAGCACCAGGGGCCACCGCCAGTTGAAAATGAACATCAGGGCGAAGGCGAAGCTGACGCAGCTCGTGCTTGCTCTTAAAAACGATGGCCTACGGAGCAGCAACGTTTGAGTAAAGATTATAGCCTGACTGTTAATAAGTAATGCGGAATGCTGAGCTAGCTGGTTTGCCGTAATTACGGAGTAGCGCTCAAGAGAGATGCGTGGACAGAAAGAAAGGGACAAGCGCTGACCTTGCAACTGTGAGGAGCGTGCCAGAATAAATATGATGAAAACACACAAAACTGAACGTGACACTAAAGCTTTGCATTAAGGATATGACGCGATAGAGTCAATAAATTAAAGCCCATATATGCGGTACTGGTCATTTTGAACTTTACATTCATAGGTCATTGGGAGCCCTCAGTCCACTCCTTGCGCAATGTTGCAGCGGTTAAGGGATGCGCCACTGCCCTGCAATGGCAGGGGATGCCACCGGTGGAGTTTGTGCGACCCAAGCTGGTCTTCTCGAGCAACCTCTCGCGATCAATAATTTATATAACAGCCATCTGCCACGGCGGCCAGTTTGCTCACAATCTGGTGGGCAAGTTGGGATGACGCCGCAAGGTCACGTGACCTAGGCGGCTCTTCTAGGCGTTCAAACCTACATTGCAATTTGCGGGGATTGGGCTTCTTGAGCGATCCGAGTGCGCGCCGGTTGCTGCCATTTTACTCGTTACCTGAAACCCCCCCGTGGGGTGTCCGCTGCTGCTTGTCCTCCTTTCCAAGGAAAGCTCTTTCGAGAAGTGCTGTAAATCACCCTCCATTCCGTTCTTCCCGCTTCGACCTCGTGTCCCCATTGGGTCACTCCGAGTGACATTTGGGAGCTTTGTTTCAGCGAGAGGCCGCGAGCGGGAAATGAGCGGGGGCCGCCCCCGGCTCGGGCAGCAGAAAGGTGCGTAGAGTTCGCCCCCCTGTGTCCCGGCCCTTGGCGGGGGACCAAGAATCCGGGTTGTTTAACGCGCGCCTCTAGAATGCATGCTCGAGTCCAGGCTCGAACGGAGTCCTGTCGCCCGCTGGTGCGACGCTGGCGCTCCAGATTCGAGAGGGCCTGATTTGGCTGGTTCTATTATCGCCGGCCATTGCCGGTGACGACACGCTATGTGTCATCGACGTGCAACCTGCGTTGTCAAGATGTGCTCCGCTTGTTTCCCATTCTCCCTCGTGTTGTGTCGCACGCTATTTCACCCTTTGGTTGGCCTTGCGGCATGCGATCGCCCTTGCTGTGCCATCACGCGTGTGCAGTCTTTGCTTTGCGCGCGCGGCTCTGCGGTCCCGCTTCTGGGTGCTGCGGCAGGTATGTGGGCTGTACTGAGGTCTGGAGATTAGTAACGCAGCTTACTGTGTAATAAACAGCTGTGCTCTCGAATAACCGCGCCCTTCTACCTTCGGAGCGAGAGTGAAGCCGCGCGGAAGACGCTGGCTGTGCCCTCAGCTTGCTCTGGCCCGAATCCGCGTTATGTGGGCGAAGTGCCACTTAACACCGGTCACAGGTGGTTAACGCCACCCGTGACGGCCGACTATGCGGTCGACTCCAGCGCGGCGCGAACCCTGCCGAAAAAAGCCGAAAACGAGGCCTAAGTGAGGGCCCCTTGCGGGGTGGCTGCGCACACAAAGGAAGACGTATCGTGGGAGCATGCTGGAGGCTTCAGAGGAGCAGTTGAGTGTAGCTTACTGTAGCTAAAATGGAAGCTTGTACCGCGGCACGCGCCCGTGGAGCAGCAGAAGCGAGCAGAGAGCCAGCTACGATCGTATTTAGGGCGACAGCACTTGTTTTATTGCCACATATCATGCTGGAGGCTTCAGATTAGCAGTTTAACGTAGCTTACTGTAGCTAAAACGGAAGCTTGTACCGCGGCACGTGCCCATGGAGCAGCAGAAGCGAGCAGAGAGCCAGCTACGGTCGTTTCCAGGGCGACAGCACTTTTTTTATTGCTACATATCGTCACACATCCATTATCACACGACTCACTAGAAACAGCCGAGAAGCTAGGTGGCGGTGCGGAAGGCGCAAAATGGTGTTTTCTTTACTCCGTCTGGCACAGTGGGATCATTGAGACCAAGGAACTCCATTTCCAAAAGCGAGTTGGAGCGAAAGTGAGGTTAAAGGTGTAAAATAGCTAATTTACCACTTTTGTCTTCATATTTACGGAGTATATTGTTTGCATACAAAGGGCGACGTCAACTCCTATCAGGGTCAGTTCTTGTTAACAGTGCATTGTAAATTCGGCCGCGCCCAATATATCGGGCATCACCCATTTCTGAGTCCCCATATCGGTATTCATTCGGGATGAAAGTAAACTGCGGGAACGCTTTGCGCTGGGGTGCCATCGAAGAAAGATAGACAAGCCCCACGGTTACGTTGTCTCACGCCATAAATATCCGCATCAACAGACTGTACCTAGCGAATGTTTCAAGCACAGTTCAACATTAAGTCACCAGAATGTCGATAAAGAATTGCGAAAACACCATCGCAGAATAAGGGAGTAATTACTCATTGGTATCCACACAAGCGCAGCCATACAACTACAGAGGAAGGTATACAGCTTTCTCAGAAACTTCGCAGTTAAATAAAAATTCGCCCTGGTCCGGGGTTCGAACCCGAGCAGTCGTTCTGCCAAGTGAGCTAACCGGGACGGCAAGCTTATGGTAGGGCGAGAGCGAATTGATCAACAATTCGAAGTGGGAACAGTGTTTGTCAAATGTTTAAGGGAATCCCGCAATGTGGAGTAGATTTGTAATAATGGAGTAATAAGTCATTATCTGCACTTGGGTGGATGCCAACGAGTAATTACTCCCTTATTACAAATCTGCTCCACCTTGGGGGATTCCCCTAAACATTTGACCAGCCTTCGCAGAATGGTTGCTAGACTGCTCAGTGCACTCGGCTACAGGTGAGGTACTTCCATTTTCCTCCAGAAATGTCGGTATCGACTGATTATTTTCTGGCCTAACGACGTTCCAGAATTGTTTACGATAGAGTTTTAAAGTGTTAGGTGGTGTAAAATTAACGTACATGTTTCTCGCCTCAAGAATAGCTTTTTTCGGGTAAGCCATGTATGTCACTGTAGGCCTGCCATACAAGAGGGTTGTTTGTTTGTGGTTTTTCTGTGCGCCCTTTTCTTTTAGTGCGCTAGCACTTAAGCTCGCTCTCAGCGAAAAACCCGTGATGCGTACTGAAGCCTCCACAGTCCTTGCTCATGGCCCACCTGCCCAGGTGTGTGTGTCCAGGTGTGTGTGACACGCACACATGGGTGGCCATGTATATTTTGCATCTGGTTAAACCCGAGGACATTACGCAGTTAAGAGCC
The DNA here is from genome assembly GCF_052857255.1 of Amblyomma americanum. Classification (NCBI taxonomy): domain Eukaryota; kingdom Metazoa; phylum Arthropoda; class Arachnida; order Ixodida; family Ixodidae; genus Amblyomma; species Amblyomma americanum. The sequence continues at coordinate 15,941,823 of NC_135507.1, read as the reverse complement.
ATACAAGAGGGTTGTTTGTTTGTGGTTTTTCTGTGCGCCCTTTTCTTTTAGTGCGCTAGCACTTAAGCTCGCTCTCAGCGAAAAACCCGTGATGCGTACTGAAGCCTCCACAGTCCTTGCTCATGGCCCACCTGCCCAGGTGTGTGTGTCCAGGTGTGTGTGACACGCACACATGGGTGGCCATGTATATTTTGCATCTGGTTAAACCCGAGGACATTACGCAGTTAAGAGGTGTTTGCCATCTGCCACGGCGAAGAGGTTGTGCTGACGTCACAAGGTCACATGACCTAGCTGGCAGGCAGCCTACCTGTTTTTCCGCTCACAGCGCCGCCGCCTATGATGACGGATTCTCTGCAGAACGGAAGCCGTCACTGATATGCATGCATAAACGACTGCCATAAGCGTTGTGTCATGCATCTTCTGCGCTTAATCCGTGCCATGCAAACACACACACCACACAGAATACACTTGGTGTACCACCTTAATCACATAACAATATCATGAATAACAAAGGATAACTACGGGAAACATTACTAAAGAATGCATAACTTTAAGGCTCTTTATTTCATCTATGAACGTGGGTTTTGGCAATATCAAGAACGGAAGCCGTCACTGATATGCATGCATAAACGACTGCCATAAGCGTTGTGTCATGCATCTTCTGCGCTTAATCCGTGCCATGCAAACACACACACCACACAGAATACACTTGGTGTACCACCTTAATCACATAACAATATCATGAATAGCAAAGGATAACTACGGGAAACATTACTAAAGAATGCATAACTTTAAGGCTCTTTATTTCATCTATGAACGTGGGTTTTGGCAATATCAAGGTTGTTTGAGAAAAGAGGATCCAATATATATTTACCGTGTGTGGGTTCATAAACTATCCGCATGAAATCATGATAATGAAATGAGTCAACAAAACAAAGTTATTCAACCCGGTTAGTCTTTTGTTTTGTCGGATGATGATAATTTTTTCTATGACAGGGTAGTAAATATTAGGGGAAATTAGGCAACGTTTTTTGCTATCTCGGCTGCCTCGTTAAATGCGTCAATACACTAGACGGTGGCCTGTAACGTACACCTAAATCTCCCAGTAAATTACCGAACTTAAGATATACCCATGTTCTAGGGACGAATAAACAGCAGTAAGAGACGGCTGATAGTATTCTTCCACTACAATAAGCATGCTACCTCTCTGAGAGCCACTCCTAAATTGCAAATGATGGGAGCGCCAGGTTCTTTCTATAATGATATGATCTGAAAGCCAAGGTCCCGTCGCGAGAATGATGAAGTCATCATTGATGACATCGTCACGACATCGGATGAAGAGCCATGAATGATACATTTCGGTTTGTCATGTTTGGGAAAAGTGCGAACGTTTGCCAAAGCAAGGATACTGCACTCACTTCGGTACGTGTGTCGCGGCTTTCATTCGGTTTAGCGCTTCTCTGCTTCTGTTACACGATTAACAGTTTCCGTGGTAGGATCGCAACGGTATAGAGTTAAACCCATTGCTGGAAGCGCTTTTTTGTTTCTTGGAGCACACGCCAGTTATGTGTTCGAATAATTTTCTGAGACGCAGTGACGTCTATTGGATGGCATCCTGCTTCCGCCACTGTTTCTCATGCCAACGAAATCTTTGGGAGGGCAATACAGATTCTCAGGCAGTTGTTGCGAGCGGCCTCTAGTGACCTTTTAATTGCTGGCAATAGACAGGTTTCAGAACAACCTACACGCCCACGTGTTTCCCGCATATAGGGCCTGCTGGTAAGACATGCGGTGAAAAAGACATTGGCTAAGTACCCGCCAATTTCAGCAACGTTTGTGATTTGCCCAAGGATTACTTTTCTTTTTAGTCAGGAGCGCCGTTTTAAATTTTTTGCTTAATTATTCTTAGTCCGGCGTCTTCCTGCTTTCCCTACAAGTGGAGAGGCGGATAGTTGGCAGGCAGGTGGAGAGAGGGAAACAGTCCCTTAAACACCACCTGCCAAGGTTGGCAGTCGGGGGCTTCAAAGAGGCCCCGGCGCCGGACAGTTTTCCCCCTCATGGACGTCCAAATGTTCTCCGATTAAAAGTGCCATTAGCGCAGCGCTAGATTACCTTTCATCATTGAATTGCCACCGCTAGCAATCGGAGAACCTGGGTGGTGTGAAAACTGCACATGTCAATAACGTGGCACACAAAGCCTCTACTAATCCAGTGACACCATCATCATTATCAGTTCGCACCACATTGAAAGGTCTCAGCAGAAAAATGGGAAAGGCTAGCGTGAAAAAAAAAAATATCTGAAGTACCTCAACTTCTTCATTAGTGCCTTCTTTGCTGTCTTTTCTTCTTGCTTAGACCGTGCAGCTCAGTAGATGTGTGAGAGTAGTGATGCCGATAGCAACAGGGACTACGAAGGAATTATCTGAATAAATGTCAATAAATTTTTCTATCATTTTATTTGATTTAGGGGGTTCGACGTCCCAAAGCGGCTCAGGCTACGAGGGACGCCGTAGTGAAGGGCTGAGCCACCACGGCGGCTGATTTTTCTATCATTAGGCGCGAGAGGATATTGTTTGTTCTGGTGCCAACTAACGCCTCCAGGACCGAAAGTGGTTAAATACGGTGCGCGGCCTACTATAACAGGGAGCAGCTACAGCGATCACCATCAGCCGAGCGGGCGCGAGCCCAATTGTGGTTGGCTGCTCGTGGCGCGCCGTAGCGCACACCAGCGCGTCCAGCTGCGGCGGTCCGATCACGAGGAGGCCAATGGCCATCGGCAGCACCTCTGAGAATTCCACGGCCTAACACAGACACCCGATACCCGTCCACTCGGCTCACCTGCTCGACACTGCGCTGGAGGATGTAAGTGGCGATCCGTGGCTGGGCGGAAGAGCATTCGTTCCGCGCTCCTCTATATAGCTGGGCGCCGAAGGCCAGACGCATTGCGATCGTGGGGAGGGACTGGCGCTAGACATCCGCCGTGCGATATTCAAGGATTGCCTCTAAAACCGGCCGATTCACGCTGCGCGCGGTCAGCTTGTGCAGCGTAAGGCTCGACTGGGGTGATAAGGCGCGGCGCACGTCGTGCTAGCCGACTGCTGCCCGCCGTTGCTGCACGGTGCAGTCAAGCTGAGTTGTAAGAATTCGTGCGAGAGAGTGGGAATATTCTAACGGCTTGTCGGGTGAAGGCAGTTCAGGTGATGTGTACCCAGTGGCGCAAACTGCCTCATTTGGGTCGCCTCGTGAGACGGCTATGAATACATGGCCGCCATCTGTGCCGCCTTTGAGCAAACGGTCGGCGTACATGCAGATACTTTACCCATGGAGCTGTATTGATGATGATGACTATGATGATGATGCGCACGTCGTGCTGGCCGACTGCTGCCCGCCGTTGCTGCACGGTGCAGTCAAACTGAGTTGTAAGAATTCGTGCGAGAGAGTGGGAATATTCTAACGGCTTGTCGGGTGAAGGCAGTTCGGGTGATGTGTACCAAGTGGCGCAAACTGCCTCATTTGGGTCGCCTCGTGAGACGGCTATGAATACATGGCCGCCATCTGTGCCGCCTTTGAGCAAACGGTCGGCGTACATGCAGATACTTTACCCATGGAGCTGTATTGATGATGATGACTATGATGATGATGCGCACGTCGTGCTGGCCGACTGCTGCCCGCCGTTGCTGCACGGTGCAGTCACGCTGAGTTGCAAGAATTCGTGCGAGAAAGTGGGAATATTCTAACGGCTTGTCGGGTGAAGGCAGTTCGGGTGATGTGTACCCAGTGGCGCAAACTGCCTCATTTGGGTCGCCTCGTGAGACGGCTATGAATACATGGCCGCCATCTGTGCCGCCTTTGAGCAAACGGTCGGCGTACATGCAGATACTTTACCCATGGAGCTGTATTGATGATGATGACTATGATGATGATGCGCACGTCGTGCTGGCCGACTGCTGCCCGCCGTTGCTGCACGGTGCAGTCAAGCTGAGTTGTAAGAATTCGTGCGAGAGAGTGGGAATATTCTAACGGCTTGTCGGGTGAAGGCAGTTCGGGTGATGTGTACCCAGTGGCGCAAACTGCCTCATTTGGGTCGCCTCGCGAGACGGCTATGAATACATGGCCGCCATCTGTGCCGCCTTTGAGCAAACGGTCGGCGTACATGCAGATACTTTACCCATGGAGCTGTATTGATGATGATGACTATGATGATGATGAATTTTTATAGAGCAAGGGCATCTGTGGCCAAGAGCGCCATGGCGCAAGGTTTTCTTCTATTCAAGGTGGGGTCAAAGAACCATTTCCAAAGCATTTCACCCTAGATAAGCCGAGCACCAGACCAGGAGAAAGGATGTACCCAATGTATCACCATTGGGTACCCGGCGGCACTGGGGATCGAACCCCGCACCTCCCGCATACGAGGCGGAGTATCTGCATTGAGAGCACTAAGGAAAAGACAACATCAGTTAGAGAAAGCTTTTGATTTGAATATGATGGCGTAGATGCATGCTCATGGCATACAATGAACGAATGTACGGTCGTAGGGTCACCTGTTATATTGCGGGGAATCTTTGCACTCCTTGTTCGTTCACGCTCAGAGCCGTCGGCACTCGGCTTTATCGTTTTGTTGCTTACGGGTGACGCGGCCAAATTTATCTCAACTGATCGCGCCCACGTGCATCTGCTTCCACATTTTCCGAGATTATTGTTGTTGCTTTTGGCTCCTTATCTCGAAGGTTCCCTTGCCAGCACTAAACTGAGCGCAGCCGGGAACTGCATGCATTCTGTTCGGCGACCGCCGAGCACGCTGGTTGCTACGCCGCTGCCGAGTCATTCAGCTCTTTGTGGGCGCAAGTCAGCCGGAATAAAAGGTTCCGTTTGGAAGCCTTTGGCTATCTTCTGCTCGCCGCACTGCCGTCACCGCTAGCAATATGAATTCGTGCATGTCTCTATTCCCAGAGACCTTCTTTGGAAAGCCTATGAGAACACTGTGGTCCCCGAGGTGTTGTCACAACATATACATGGTGACACGAATCCTATTTTTGCTTAGGACTTAAACGCTGGCATTTGACTGCGTACAGTGAAGTAGCGCAGGGCACTGTGGCGAGGCTAAGCGCTCTCAGATCAGTGGCGGCTCGTCTGCGCAGTGGTTGCCGATGGCCATGCACGAGCCCCACCATGGCCGCCAGTGCCGGTCGGTATCGTTCGACGATGGCCAGCGGCGCGTCATCGCCACGGACCTGGACCCCGAAGTGGACCCGGCCAAGCTGAAGTCCATCGTGGGCCGTCCACCGACTCCTCGGCCGTCGCGAACTGACTGCACCGCATCCTCGTCACCCGCCGGGGACTGGGACGAGTTGGGCGAGGACTCGTCACGGCCTCCCAGCGCAGCCTCGGAGGCGGGCGTCTCGGCCACCATCGCCGCCCAGCAGCCGGTCTGTAAATAATACCTTATACCAGCAGGCAGGCTTTCGCAGTAAACAAAACGAAAAGCCGCCGACGAAGGGCTAGCCGCCTAAGGTACCAAAGACTTACGAAACGCACACAGAGAAAAAAACGAGAGAAAATGCTTACAACATTGGTATACAGTGGCGCAGGATGGCAGGTGCTGCCACATGTGGAATTTGTGCGGTCCAGGTTGGTCTCGGACAGACAGACAATTACGTTAGACGGTTTTTCTCGGGTCAGAACCAGCGGATCATTGTTTTCGCACTAAAAGAAAGGAGGCGTTAGACAGTGAAATCATTTCGATATGCGGCTGATGTCGCGTCGCTATAACATGGTCACTGGCTAAAAGTAGACGCAGACTCAACAAAAAAAAGTGTCGTACAAATGTTAATGTGGCGATTAATAGAATTATTACTCCTCACCTAAGTGCACCCATACGGCCACATATGAGAGCTATTAGGAAGTTTTATCATCGCGGGACCGTAGTAGCGTAGAAGGATACCATGCAGTTTAAGGGACGCCGGCTACGCGCGCTCTCTGGCCCCACCCGGCCACTGCGCGTGTGCATCTAGCGTCCTCTATTAATACATGGTTTGCATGTGACGTCACGTCCGGCGGCGCGCGCTGCGGCGGACATGTTGGTGCAGTCTGTGCGGAGTCGGTGGAGTGCGTATCGCACGCGTTTCCTCGCTTTTTTTTCTTTATTGCCTGGCTGCGACACATAACATTTACACAAAAAACACTCAACAAAAAACACACAAAACGCTATGTACATACAACACTGTCGTGGTCAGCCATGCTACCTACCGCTTAGATCTTACGGGGTCAGAGCGCGTTCGGTATGCGGAAAAAGTGCGTCTCTGCGATAATATCGACCCGTTCATGCTGCGGCCGGGAACGGACACAAGCGATGTCGACATATTTCCAGAGATTTGTTACGGTGACATCGTCAATTACCTTGTTTTTTCTGCAAGCTTTCTGACCCTTGAAGAAATGAAGGCGTTTAAGTCCACCGAGGCGCATAATTATTTCACTAGCGGCTGGGTGAAGGGACTGTCGGCAAAACAGCTGCAAGGGGACAAGGTGCTTCTACTTGGAGAGGTAAGCCGCAGGGCATTGATCTTTGTACGGATTAGAGTAAAGAAATAACGGTTATTAAATCCACAAGTGACTGAGTGTAAGCCATCACTCAGTAAAGTTTTAGAAAGAACTGTTTACAAACTGTCAGGCTAGTGATTCATTTCTTCGTATGTACTGAACCTGGACGACTTCAGATTAAATCACGATTTATTCTATTTTTATGGGCATATGAAAGGAACCGTTGCTGGTTTATCTTAGTTTGGAAACCCAACAAGGTATTGCGCAAAAAAGAAACGGTCATGCGTGGAGAGATTGTTATCGCTCGCTACAGATTTGTCGACCAACAATTTAGGTCTCGCCTGTCGCGTCGCGCACTATGGCCCGCATTAAGTGATCAAGCTCATCGCTGTTGCCGTTTTCGACGGTCCGGTAGCGCGACAAGATCGACAGTGACGTGTGCCTTCGCAGAGATGTGCCCAATGTTAATTTGGATTCGTAGCCTCCATTGTTCCCGACTCCTCAGCCTGACACTCCGCTTGAGCCGCGCGTGTCTGGGTCCGTCGTCTTGCCGCGCGAGCGTGGCGACCGGGATCACCATGTTTTGCGCTGTAGCCGAGCAAAAGCGTAGGGGCCCAGTCCGGGTCCGTCTCCTCCCACAGTTTTGATGGTCTGCCTACAAAATGCAAGAAAAATTTGTTTAAAATGAGATTTTCCGCTATGCCTGTACGTCATGCACCTAAATAAACACTGTGCATATGCAACGGACTTACCTTTTACGAAGTGGGCGCCGCAAACACGTATGCCCGTCCTTTCGGTGTTGAGATCGGCACGTTTTATACGAGCCAGCCACACCTCCCGTCGCTTCGCGCATATAAAGCTTTCGTACGGTCACCTTGATGCTCGATGACCTTTGGAAGACGAAAAAAGTTTGTGTTTGTTGATTTCGCCCAACAAGTGCGGTTGGAGCATCCAACAACAGCGCAGATAACCATCGCAACGCCGTCGATGTACACCGTACGCGCGAATTGCATCAAGTGCACCACGGCCGCTGCGACTGCACCAACATGGCGGAAAAGTATCCCAGGGTTCCCAGCTACGACGTCAGTGCAAGCCATGTATACGACAAAATTAGAGGAGTTGTAATCGCAACAAAATCCCACCGATGTCTGGGGGTCAGAAACGTTGCTGATTGGTTGAAATAAGCCTCGTGACATTTTGACATCATCACAACCAGCTCTGAGTGTCACCCTGATTGTTCGAGAAAGGTCACGTGACCGCACGATGTAACACTGCCCACCACGGCAGATGTCAACCTGGCCACCGGACTGGGAGCAACCTGCCCGCTGTGGCAGGTGGCAATTAATAACTGGTCCAAAGAGGTCACGTTACCTTGCGATGTCATCACAGCAAGACCATCAGGTAGTGAGCAACCGGGATAGAAAATCGAAATGAAAAACCAGAAAAAGATTTGACATATGAAAATGTCAGCGCCGTCGCAACATAGCGATACCTACTGCTGCAGATTGCAGTCCAAATATAGCGGATGATGGACGGACAATTGCAAAGAAACTGGCGTAAACGCGCACAGAAGTTACAACCGAAGTTGCGACTTTTAAAAATCTAATGCAATCGCTTTCCACCCCCTAGGTTACTGAAGCGTCTCCATAGTTTCTGACTTTCATGGTTGCTTTCAGACGGATGATAACGACTGATTATTAATGTGGTAACATTAAAAGTGTTGTTAACGAGAAATGCCGGTAGTTCTAGTAGTTCGATATTAACGCTGTTTAACGTGACATCAATTGCAAGGCGCGCCTATGCAGTCAACCACGGTGGTCGCCTTGCGTCGTGGGCATTCAAGCGAGACAATCCTGTTCGCCAAATCCAATGAGCCCCATCCCAAAGCATGGCGGAGTCGACTTTTGTCACTGCCCCTCGACAGGCCTATTAGAGAAGCGGGGTACGCTGTCTCTTCCCCACCTACCTCTGTATAGCGTCTTTTGGGCCCGCGAGCGACCCTCAGTTGGAACTTTGTTTCGAACCTCGCAACACTATGGTGGCTGAGAAGTACATGGTTGCTACGCCTCCTCCTCCTCCTCCTGCCGCCCTCCAAATGTGAGAGTGAATAGGGCCTACAGGTCTCTGCCATGATGGCCGCCATTATCCATCGGCAGAGCGCGTTTGCCACGGCCGCTGATCCACGAGCGTTATTGGAAGTTGGTTCTTGCCGCACAGGATAAGTCCTTGGACCTGGAGCTGCTGATGCGGCTGACGCTCGAGCGCGACGGCCTGGCGGACAAGGAGTGGACGGCGGCCGAGCCAGCGCTGCGGCGCGAGCGCGGAGAGGGCCCCACGGACGACAAGAGGGACGTGGACCAACCGGCCACCGAAGACCTGACGAGCGAGGACGGAGGCAGCGCCTGACGCGTCGACGCGAGCCGCCGCCAGGCGTTCGGCGGTGTCTCTGCAGGCCGCCACTAAAGGCAGCGCGCAGTCCTCCGCGCGCCTCTTGAGGCGGAGTCCACTAGTCTCGTCTCTTGTACACCGCGCCCGGTCCACAAGGACCTGGAACACTCTTGCCTTTTCGCTCTCGCCTCCACCCGATATACGAACCCCATCTCACTACTTGGGTCACCTGGTTGGTGGACTCTCAACGAGAACATCAACCGAGCCGTGGACCGGCCTTCCATCATTTTTCGAGCCATCTCAATTAAGACTGTCAATAAAAGTGTTTTCCACCAGCGAATTTTATTCGTTAAGGCGTTTCTTCACAGGTACGCTGCAGGTGACTACCGTTGTAGAGCAGGTATGTAGTATCTGCTATCGCTCCTTTCCTATAGTAACTACTAATAGACGCCTTTACTGTGTACCGTGTGCCGTGTTACCGTTACCGGAAAACGGGAACGCGCCCATCGCCGTTGAGCGCGCGCTAATTGGCCCCAATGCTGCAGGCGCGTGCGCAGCTGCCGGGTCATCATCAGCCTGACTACGCCCACTGCAGGGCAAAGGCCTCTCACATTTCTCTCCAGTTAACCCTGTCCTTTGCCAGCTACGGCCACCGTATCCCCGCAAACTTCTTAGTCTCAACTTTCTGCCGCCACCGCTACGCTTGCCTTCTCTTGGAATCCACTCCCTTAAGGACCAGTGGTGATCTTGCCTTCGAATTACACGCCCTGCCCAAGCCCATTTGTTCATCTTCATTTAGACTAGGCGAGTACAGGTGAGATTCAGCTGTCGTATACTTTTTTCGGAATATTGGTAACTGCCATCCCTGATCTGCGAATTACTTCCAAATCTCTTCCAACCCAATGTTACTCTCCTGGTTATTTCAGTCTAGTGGTCGTGGTGGTTATGAGCCTTAGGAGGGCAGCCTCAGAAGAAAAAAAGAGAAGGAAAGCGGAAAAGAAGTTTAAATATGTGGAATACCTCTACTTCTTCATCCATGCCTTCCCTGTTGCTTTTTCCTCTTCCTTAGACTGCACAACTGAGTAGGAATGTGAGAAGAGTCATACGGATCGCGAAGGAATTATACTCGAATAAATATCAATCGCTCTTTCTATAGTTACAGAGGTGCGAGCAGAAACTGTGTTCCGCTGTCAACTTACACCATCAGGGCCGAATGGGGCTGAATAAGGGACCACTGCTTATTCTAGCAGACAGCGGCCTGGCTATCGGTGGCATGCCATAGCGATCACCATCAACACAGCGGGCGCGAGCCTGGCTGTGATTGGCTGTTCGCGGTGGGCCGCAGAGTGCTTCAGCGTGCCCAGCAGCGGGGCCCGGCACGGGGAGGCCGATGGCCACCGGCAGCAGCCCGGAGCATTCCACGGCCAAACGCAGACACCCGGTACCCGTCCACAAGGCTCACCTGGTCGACACACGGCAGGAAGACGTGAGTGGCTATGCAGCGCTAGGCTGCCCACAATTCGTGCCGCACTCCTGTAGCTGGGCGCCAAGGGCAAAACGCGTTACGATCGCGTGGAGGGACTTAAGCACAGAAGTCGAAAGGGTGACATCCAGGGATTGTCCCTGGTACCGACCGATTCACGCTTCGCGCGGCCAGCTTGTGTAGCGTGAGGCCCACCGGGGAAATAAAGCACTGCGCACGTCGTCTTTTCAGACTGTTGCCCGCCGTTCTTTAACATTGCTTTGAAGCTGAGTTGTAAGATGTCCGTTAAACCCCGTGGATGGGTTCCGCAATCTAACCGTGAGTTCCGGCGAAGGAGCGGGCGACATTCCTGGAAGATTCTAGCGGGTTATCAGGTGAAAGCATTTAGGGTGATGTGCACACCATGCCGCAATGTCATCTGCGTTGCCTTCTGATACGGCTGTGAATAGATGGCTGCGGACAGCGCGCCTTTCTGAATGGAGGTAAACTGAGAGAACTTTAAGACAACACTAGCCAGAGGATGCTTTTCACTCGAATATGATGGCCTAGGCTCTGCTCATGGAAATGGAGCTGTGCACGAGAAACTCTTGTTTAATTTAGAGGATGTCTCTATTTATTGGCTTAGTGTAACAGTGCCATAGGTTCGGCTCTGCTGTCGGTCTTAAAGGGGCCTTGAAACGCATTTTCAGTGCATTGTTTTGCCTGTTGGTTGCATAGAATGAGTTATAGTGATGCTATTAGCATCGGTTGTACTGCGTATACTGCGGTTTTTAATATTTTAATTAGCTTGAAAAAACAAGTTCGTGGCGCTGACGGTGTCAACATACAGTGGCGGTTTTTAGCAGCGGATATGACATCACTTAGTGGGAGCTTGATGATTGGCCAGAGAGTAAATATACTGCAAATTGTGTTAATAACTAGACATATGTTTTGTCAAGTTTTTGTGTTTTATATTACATTAACAAAGCCAACTTGTTTGCCCTAGATAAAAGCGCTGTAAAGCAAGTAAAACGAAAATACACTACTAGAGGCTCTGGCTGCTTTTTGTACCGACGGACTTTGCGCCTCTCTGTAAACATCCTACGACCTAGCACTCAACACTTATGGCTACTCTCAATGTATCTGAAAGCGGCTTTGCGGAATCGATCCGATCGAGCCAATGCACTCTATAAGCGTTCGTTTCGGTCCCAAGGAAGGATGCGTTCGTTTCACATTTAGCAGTCAGTGCGCATCGTCAGCTTGTGGAGGATCACCAGGCAGCGGCGCCACGCTTTTGTCAACAGCGCGCGCTCCTTGCTCGCCGTTGCCAACCAGCGCGCTAGGAGCGACGGGCGATGGTTGGCGGTAAGCAGTAGCGGTACGCGCTATGCTAAATGTGTCTGATATCTTGCGCAGGCTGTCACACCATCGCAGTATCTCGCGCTCGAGTTTGGATCCATAAGTAAGGGAACGTCACTGATCAGTGTTCCCTTCTGCGCCGTCGACGTGACGATGAAGCATCGCTGGATCAGCTGAGCGTTCACATGGTTGTTGTAACCATGCAAACGGCGCTGCCAGCCTTGGCATGAACGAGTTACAGAGAACAGGCAACCATAGAGTGTAAACTTCCACCACGTGCTCAGATAGGCTGTTTTGATTGGTCGCACTAAGTGTCGTCATTGGGAGAGTGAAATGGGAATGGGAAGCTGCGCGAAAATTGAGTTGAGGGAAGCATTTTGTTTGCTTGTATTTTGAAATTGCTTCATTGAATAACTCCCGTTCCTGTGCATCAATTCTCGTCATTCTTTTTGAATCAGCATCTGTGTTACAAAAAAGCCATCTGAAGTGTAACCGGCATCCGTTCAAGCGGTGTTTCGCAGCCCCTTTAGCGATGGTCCGGTCTTGGAAGATCGTTAATGCGTGATCCCGTATGTAACGGCGCCTTGTGTCTTCAGTAGTCGAGCATCGCCAGAGGAATTCTCATGCTCACAGTGTCTGTGTTATTACCGAGTCTGGGACGTGTGGTTGCTACGGGGTGTTGCTTGTTCCTGCTTCTCTAAATCGTGATGCGGGGATACGTGCGAAACCTTTCCCCCTTGAAGGTCTGTGGGAATAAAATGGTTTCCGAGCTGTTGTCGCTGCATATACATGGTGACACTAATCGTCTCGTTGCGTAGGGCTGAAACGTTGACATTTGGATGTATGCAGCGATCTAGTGCCGCGCATTGTGGCGAGAATAAGCGCCTTCCGACATCACGTGGTGCACGGTGGCTCAGCTGTGCAGGTGTTGCCGATGGCTGTGCACGAGCTCCACCCGGGCCGCCAGTGCCGCTCCGTATCGTTTGACGATGGCAAGCGACTTGTCATCGCCACCGATATGGACCCCGAGGTGGATCCCCTCAAGTTGAAGCCCATCGTAGGCCGGCCTCCGACACCCCGGCCGTCGAGGACTGACTGCACCACCTCCCCGTCGCCCGTCGGCGAGTACGACGAGCTGGGTGAGGGCTCCTCACGGCCCGCTAGCGCAGCCTCAGAGGCGGGCGTCTCGTCAACCGCCACCGCCCAGCAGCCGGTGCGTATCTCTACCTGTAAATAATACTTGATGCCAGCAAGCCCGCCATAGCAATAAAAGAAAAAAAAGCCGCCGCCGACGGGCTCGTCGCCTAAGGTACCAGAGACTCCGCGCGAAGAAACCCACTCAGAAAAGAAAGGTGGCGGAAAACAGTGAAACCATTTCGATAGTCCGAAGAATATCCTTGTACCGAGTCACCCCAACGCGGTAGTTGGCTAACGGTAGACACAGGGCCTCAGGAAAGGAATTTGATTTATTGGAATTTAACTTCCCGAAGCTACTCAGGCTATGAGGGACGCCGTAGTGAAGGGCTCCGGAAATTTCGACCGACTGGGGTTCTTTAACGTGCACTGACATCGCACAGTAGACGGGCAACCTTGCAACAGTATGGTGATTAAGTCGTACAGGGTTGCTACGTAGGAGCCTCATGCCACCCGCCAAGTCTGACAGTAGACGTTTTTAGCATACTGGAGACGCACCAGCGGAGACGTATATCGGTTTAGCGGACCCCTCCGGCGCATGCGCAGTGGCATTGTTATGGTCAGGGGGAGCCACTGCGCGTGCGCAGGAGGGGTCCGGTAAACCGGTATACGTCTCCGCTATAATTGCCGTCATTATGCATCGTCCGCCACGGCCGCTGCTCCGCGAGCGAAATTGGAAGTTTGCTCTTGCCGCGCAGGACAAGTCCCTGGATCTGCAGCTGCTGATGATGCATCTGACGCTCGAATGCGACGGCCTGGCGGACAAGGAGCGGGCGGCGGCCGAGCCATCTCTGCGGCGCGAGCGCGGAGAGGGCCACACGGAGGACGAGAGGGTCGTGGACAAACCGGCCGTCGACGAACTGACGAGTGAGGGCGGAGGCAGCGCCTGACACGGGGACGCGACCCGCCACCGCACCTCTCTGCAGCCGCCAGTCCTGCGTCGTCCTCCGCGCGCGTCTTGAGACTCTGATATCTTGTCCACATCGCCCGGTCCACAAGAACCTGGAACCCGGCCCCAGTCTGCACGGACCCGGCTCACAATCACTTTGCGCATTCGCTCTCGGTTCTGCCCAATATCCGAACCGCTTTACACACAGCGAGCCGTGGTCTGGCATTCCATCGATATCCGAGGCGTCCAAATTAAGACTGTCAATAAAAATGTTTTCCTCCTGCTAAATATATTCTTTAATCCCTGTTTTCACAGGCACGGTACAGATGGCTGCCCTCTAGAAGAGGTATCTGCTTTCACGCCTTTGCTAATAACTGTTAAAAATCCCTGCACAAACTGGCGCGGAGCGTTCAAGAGTCTTATTTAGGGCTCCCGAACTGCGCGACGATTAGTATGACGATCACTGCTGAAGTTTTTAGAGGGCAATGGTCTTATGTTTCAGTTGTATACGGACGCAGACTCTTAAATCAGTGACTCAGGCGGAGCGGTTGTCGACAGGAATCGGCAAGGCTAATTAATCCCGCTGGCATATTTACGCCACCACCACCAACGTTCAGGAGGCTTTCTGTAGCGTTTGGCCGCGTTTTACGACAGCGTTTCCTCAAGTCACTGGAGTTTTTTTTTTTTTCCAGTGACCCTAACGTGTCCCGCCCGATTGCGACGAAGGACCCAAAAACGGCCACTTTTTGCAAGCTCCGAAAACACGAACCGGAGGCCAGTAGTGTATATTTCTGCATTAATTACAAGCGCCCTGCTCCCAATGACAGCATTGACGTAAATGTATCGATAGCTCAAATCATGTTGGGTGCTTGTAAAAAGAGTTTGTTAAACAATTGTCTTACCAGCCAGGGTTAGTGAAAATTTACCGAAAACGTGGCGGTGACCTGTACCATTTCCAGGCAAGCGCTCTGATTACGCAAGACCAAAATGTATTTAAAGGAAGTAACAAATTCCTGAGCATCACCACCGTCGGCCTGACGGCGCCCACTAAAGGGCAAAGGCCTCTCCCATGTTTCTCCAATTAGCACTGTCCTGTGCCAGCTGAGGCCGCCGTATCCCCGAAAAATGATTGATCTCATGCGGCCGCCCAACTTTTTGCCGCCCGTCGCTACGTTTGCCTCCTCTTGGTATCTACTCCATTATCCTTAAGGACCATTGATTATATTTCCTTCGCATTACATGCCATGCCCGAGCCCATTTCCTCCTCTGATTTTGACTAGGATGTCGTTAACCCGCGTTTGTTCTCTGACCCACCCTGCCCTCTTCCTCTCTTAACTACACCTATCGTAACACTCATCATTTTCCTTTCTGTATAGCTCACTGCGTTGTCCTAATATAAGTTGAACACTTCGCAAGCCTCCGCCTTATGCTCCATAGGCGAGGACCGGTAAGATAATGCTTTTATATACTTATTTTCAGGGATACTGGTAAACCGTCACTCATGATCACTGAATTCCTGCCAAGTGCACTCCAACCCATTCTTATTGTTCTGTTTATTTCACTCCCGGGGTCGTGGAGGAAGGCCGTTCGTAACATATTTAAATTTTCAATAATTTTCAATACAATTTCAATAATTTCCTTTTTAATTTCTGATACCGCAGACTCGATCACATTGTTGCTTAGCAATTATCTCATTTCTACTAAGATGATTATACAGACGGCTGTTTATTACATTTTCTGCCGCTTTTGAGAAAGTTTTAAAATGTAAATAGGGCAGTCCAGTCGGCGGATTGTCGCAGGGCCCGGCGACCAAATTGTGTTAGAGGTTGAAGTTTGAAGTTTATTTTGATTTCAGTAATAAATGAGGGACCCGAGACAAAAAGTGAACGTTAATTCACTTGACGGCGCTCGGGCCTCATTACATGGCAAAACAGCGAGGTGTCGGTAGTAACATTTGGTGCACCTACAATTTAGACATACAGTACAACCCAATACATTTAAAGACATTTTAGCTCTTACTACACATAGTTCAGTCTTTTTGTTGTTAAAGGTAAATGCACAATATGAATGATAAACATGATCAGCGAATAATAGCAATCGTACATAGCAACAAACCCGCAAAAAATCCAAAAGACACAGGAGAAACACATCTCACGAAAAGCAGAAACATTACATTTTTATGGGACGTTTCAACGCGATAGCGTTAAAGGCCCCGTTCTCCAGAAAATATGGTGTCGTCTGCATTGTCTGCATCATCATCGTCGGTGTTGTGAGGGAAAAATCACGAGCATGGCTTTGGCAGGTGGTCTACAGAGAGCAACCTAGCAAACTAGGTGGGCCACCAAGGTCACGTGACCTTGCGGCGTCATCACAACCTGCACACCGGGTAGTGAGCAAACTGCCCGCAGTACTAGGTGGCACTTAATTTAATGATTGGTCGCTCTGGAAGAGAAACCTGGGTCGCACAAGGCACACCGCTGGGAGCACCTGCCATCGCAGGGCAGTGGCACATCGCTTAAACGCTGCACCACTGCGCCATGAGGGGTATGAGGACTCCCAGGGATCTATGAATATAAAGATGGTTTATGGGGGTTTGACGCCCTAAAGCGACTGAGGTTATGAGGGACGCCGTAGTGAAGGGCTCCGGAAATTTCGACCACCAGGAGCTCTTTAAACGTGCACTGACATCACAGAGTGCACGGTCTTCTAGCTAGCATTTCGCCTCCACCGAAATGCGACCACCGCGGCCGGGATCCAACCCGCGTCTTTCGGGTCAGCAGCAGCCGAGCGCCGTGACCACTGAGCCACCGCGGCGGCCCGAATGTAAAGTAGAGGATCACCTTCTGCATAGATGGCAATTAACTCATTACGCTATCGCATCATACATTTAAGGCGGAGCTTAAGTGTCCCTCCATTTTTTTCTGTTTTGCTTGCCTCACTCATTTATTAGTGCATATTAGTTGCAAGATCTCTCTTGCATTGAAGCCTCTGTTATAATTTTGCGCTGCAAGCGTTGCATCGTTTTGGAGATCACTAAGCTTAAGTGTCCCTCCATTTTTTTCTGTTTTGCTTGCCTCACTCATTTATTAGTGCATATTAGTTGCAAGACCTCTCGTGCATTGAAGCCTCTGTTATAATTTTGCGCTGCAAGCGTTGCATCGTTTTGGAGATCACTATGTACATTTTGTTACGAGCGCTTAAAATTCCTCTGTACCGTCTGTTTGCTACATAAAGCTTGTTTTCTCAATGAACCTTTGGCTCCGACCCATTCTCTGGCTTGCGACCGGCGACTTGATGGCTGGTTTCTGGCTGAGCTTGCCACGCTGAGTCGAGGGCATCACTTGAGAGCGCTTAACCGCTACCTCCACACGCTCTGAGGCTGCCTGGGAGCGCACTCACTAGTGCGCATTGGTGGCACTTATACAGCACACCTTATCGCTGCAGTGGGACACTGCGATCCCCTGGGATGTCAGCCGATCAGTCCAAGAGGATTAACCACCACATCATTAGAATCGGTCGATTCTATTGGCCGGACGGCCTCTGGGGGGCATCTGCTACATCGTTCACGAGTGTTCACCTCTACGGGGCCTAATTTTCGTGCAGATCTTCCGGAATAAAAGGCACCGTCTTTCCTAGAAGTGCCCTCCACGATTCTCACGGCTTGATGCTGGCAGCTAGGAATGCGCCTAATGTTGTCCTTTTCTTTTCTATTAGTCTGCAGCTTCATTTCGTCTCCCTTTCCTTTCGGTTAAATTTTTAGAAGTCAACGATGAGCTGAAAAGGCTGAGCTGTTGGTTTTTGTGGATATAATGTTGTGTTCTGGCAGCATGAGAGAGGGGAGTTTACCAAAGAAATGTATGTTCAGTTTTGGCGAGGCTGCGCATTCCCAAACTGTCGTCTTGAAAAGGCACCAACCGTCAGTATGCTCCCTTTTTGTGTGCTGCTGAGTTCGTGCTAAGGTGGTAAAGCGTGGGTGTGGTACCATGTATTCTGAGTCACGTATCGGCCTACATGTCAGCACTAGGAAACTTGCAGACTGCTACATTCGCTTCGCGAAATTTAGTGCACGTCAAAAATAAACTGTTTCCGCGGCACCTAGGCGTAAGAACCTTCCGAGAGTATTTGCTTTCAACCCGCGTACATGTGCACAGCAAACCATGAGCGAAAACAATAAACAAGCGCAAGATGCACGCACGGCCAGAGCTTCCAAACCGTCCGCCGCACCCGGGAGCTTCAATCACTATCAATCGTGGCTGACGTTATCGAATGCCCCCTTGATGTCCAGGATCATTATGACATTTTCTCCCGTTCAATTGGAAAACTTGCGCCGGGCATGCTGTCCCAGTTTCCGTCTCTGCTTTAATTTCAAATAAATTTCAAAGACGCGTGCGCCATCTGTTGGGTTATGTCAGTAGTACCTCCAGTGTACCGCGCTCGTTGGCTGCGCTTGGCCATGTCGTCAGTTTGCTGCATATCTGTTCTATGCAGTCTTGCGCGTATGCGCCGCGTGCGGCTGCTTCTAGCGGCGCGTCGCTATTGATTTTCACCGCCTGGATTTCGTCTACGTATTGACAAATTCGCATGCGCTGTACACCTGGAGTACGTGGAGGCAGGATGAAAAATAACAATTCGTTTTTTTTTTTTGAGGAAAGGAATTGACGCGCAGTTATACTGTCTCACGTATCTCGATGGCCACCCGAACCGCGCCGTAAGAGAAGGGATAAAGCAGGGAGTGAAAGAAAGGAAGAAAGAGGTGCCGTAGTGCAGGTCTCTGGAATAATTTCGACCAGCTGGGGATCCTTAACGTGCACTGACATCGCATGGCACACGGGCGCCTTTTGCGTTTCGCCTCCATCGAAACGCGGCCGCCACGGTCGGGTTCGAACCCAGGTACTCCGCCTGCAGGATGCTCGGCGTTGAGCTTTTGGGTGTAGATCTCGGCCGAAAGTAAAAGCCCTTTTTCTGTAGTTTCACATGGTGAAATCTGCTTTCGTCTTTCTGTCAATGGCTACGATATGATGTCGAAATTTATCATTCAATAAATTTTAATTGTATACTTTGAGACTATGAGCAGCTGCGTTGCCACGCCGTCTGCCTTGTTAATGTTTTGTTCTGAATTATTTGTAAAGGGTAGGGTGCGGCGCAGCGGTCCTGCATGATCTCTCACCTGGCAGGACTCTGGTGGCCCTGAAAAGGGCCGTTTATGGGGCAGTGCTTCAGGCAGTGCTGAGCTCAGCATTCGATGTGGCAGCCGTTTGCTTAATTCAATGCATTTCTCAATGCGCTTGATGTATGGAGCCGTCAATTCGGGTGAACGCATCCTCAATGCGCACATTTAGCTGATCAACAGTGCTGAGAGTCCCTGCGCAGTACACGATGGATACCACAAAACCCCACACGAAGAAATCTCAGGGCGTCAGGTCAGGTAAGCGTGGATGCCAGGGCATATATGGGGATCCACGACCCATCCATCATTGAGGAAAATTTCGATCCAGCCAGTCTCGAACCTTCGCCGAATATGTGCCGGTGTGCAGCCATGTTGGAAAATGCAGATTTTTTTCTGCATATGGTTCGCGTTGAATTCAAATAGGAACTTATTTTTCAGCATATGCAAGTAAGTGTCTGCAGTGTCGAAAAGAAAACCGTGCAATGATCCCTTCCATTCAGATTCCGCACCTCACTGCCACACCTGGAGAGCGTGCACAGGGCGTGTCATTTTAAGAACTTAGGGTTCTTTCAAGACCACATACGCATATTCTGCCTGTTAACCGCGCCATCACGGTGGAACACGGCCTCATCGCTAAAAAGTAGAAACTACAGATGGTCAGGGCCGCCAGCACTTTGCTGTTGTTCCGGTTTGAAAAACTGCAGCCGCCGCGTCAGTTCGTGGTCGGCCAGTTCGTGCTGTACACGAACTGTATAAGTTCCCTTTCCTACTCAAAGCACGGCTCGCGGTCGAGGCCGCTGTTCCGAACATTAGCGCAGCGCGCCTACACGACCTTCCCCGGATGTCCCGACATCGAATCTGCGTGCATTTGCTACGGTGCCCGTACTTTGAAACTTCTTAAGCCATCTTTGCAGCCACGCTGAAGCGATAGGGCGGTCAGCGATGAAATGTCGCTCCGAACTGCTTCCGTACGAAGCGAAGAGAGTTGGACTCACATAGCCAGGTCATGGTCAGACCTTCTCTTGATCGCTGTACGACCGCAATTTTTGGTGATGTCTTGCGCTGACTCGCACCACGAAGCACCAAGAAATGATAAATCGCCCACCAACAGATCACAGCTACCGTCGTTGAAATAAAGATGAAAGCAGCTGGGTGACGCAAAACGAATAGTTAAATGCTTTATTGCGATAGACAGAAACTAAGCTCACTGAAATTGCCGCCGTTTCGTGCAAGCCAAGTTTTCTGTATCGAACATATTGATTTGGATGCAAAACATTTATTTCGTTAGAAAAGACAAAATGCAGATGATCCGCGCTAGGTGGCTATCAGTCCACGCCTGACAGAGACCTGTGTAGCCAATTCAATGGCACGAGTTTTAACGCCCAGGTCTGAGGTGACCAACACGGCCTCACATTGCTCGACAGTAGGAACATTGATAACGCTGCCAAGAAAGTGCTTTTAAATCAACCGCGCTGCATTTTCCGGCCTCCTTAGCAGAAAGCTCATTTTTCCGGTCGGTATGAGATGGCGCCACGAGTACCATTGCTGTGACACATGGAGGAAAGAAGGATGATGTGTATAAAAAAAAATGGTTGCAAAAGCTGTACTCGTAGCCGAAAGCAGTTTCTCGCCAATTCCGCCAAATACACACAAGTACAGATGTTTATTTAAATCTCAAACAACTTAGGCAATAATATTCTACCTTGTGAGCGCTGTTTGCTCTCAATTAGGCGAGTAATTTGAGCACAGGAATTTCTTAAAATACGGCGCATAAAAACGTAAGTCCCTGTATATAAATATAAAGGCCCAATTGTTTTTGTCTGACAGCTTTAATTTAGAGCAATGATAATCTCATTTAGCAGACGACATTTGTGCGCTCGATCGTTTCCTCCAAGATTCTTTTTTTTTAGTTAGTCTCGGAGGCCACGCAACGTTTTTCAGAGTTTTGTGATCTGTCAAGAGATGGCTCTTGCTACCGCCAGCTTTGTTTGCATTAGAGAAGAGGAATAAATTTGGATGAAGGTTTTGGCTCAAGCGGCAGGCACCTTATAAACGAGCCAATATATTGCGTTAGTTTTTTTGCATAACAGCGGCTTCAAAATTTATTATACCATCGTGGATTGTATATAGTGCTCTTTGCCTTTAAAGCTTCAGTGTTGCGACCATGCTTGCGACTGCTACGTCTAGTGGTAGTGCAGCGAAAACGTTGCCATAGTTTTCGAAGATGGCGCAGGGTGTGTGTGACGCTTCTCGCGACGAAGAACATTGCAACCACGCTTTGTCGACTGACGCGGCTTCAGGCGATCCTGATTCGGCTAACGGTACCAATGGGGCCGAGAAGCAACGGAAGACGGGCAAGGCAAAAAAACAAAAGACACCGGGCGTCGTCTATTTGAGCTACATCCCTCCCAAGATGAACGTCAAGACCGTGAGAAGCATGCTCACAAAGTTCGGCGAAGTGGGGCGCATATTCCTGCAGCCCGAGAAAGAGCACGGCAGGCCAAGGAACTTCGTAGAAGGGTGGGTCGAATTCATGGACAAAAAGGTGGCCAAGCGTGTCGCTGCCACCTTGAACGGTGTCCAAGTGGGTGGCAAACGGCGCGCCGAGTATTATCACAGCCTGTGGAGCATAAAGTACCTGCATCGCTTCCGGTGGACGCATCTGAACGAGCGACTGGCATACGAGAAAGCGGTGAGGGACCAGCGACTACGCACGGAAATAGCGCAGGCGAAGCGCGAGTCCAACTTCTACATATCGGCTGTTCAGAAGAGCAAGCGCATGCGGCGCGAAGCAAAGGAAGGTGCCGACAGCGCAGGTTCTGGGTCGTCTATTGACGTGAGGCAGCGCCCCACCGACGACGAAGTCATCGCGAAGCGATTGAAGAAGAACGCTGAGGAAGGTGCGAAGTCTGGCGCTGATCTGAACCTTCTGAGGAACATTTTCGTGAGTGGTGTGGCATCGGGTTCGGACGGTTCAGAAAACGAGCTTGGCACGTGATGTTTGTAACGTAATAAATATGTTATGCGCACGAAGAGTTGCCTGCCTGGTTTTCAAATCTGGTTACTTTGTGTTCGGGCTAAGTACGCAGTTTCACATGACGACGCACCGTGAAGTGCTACAACGCTACAGCTGTCTCCAATCTTTCGCTGTCTTCGGTGTTGGCTACGTTTTTGGCTGTAACTGGCATTGGCTGGCTCTTGACCGGATTGTCGTCTTGCGCTGCGCGCTTCCGGTGCCCTTGCTTGGTCCGCTTCCGGGCGTACTTTAGTGGCCAGAGCCGGAGCTTTTAACTTGTTCTAAGGTCTTGAAAGGTCTGAATAATTTAGACAGTTTCGAGATGCGTGTAGTACCTCACGACTTTTCTATTCTGCATATGTGGAAAACATGGGAGAATAATCGAAAGGAGAGAGGAGTCCAGCCGTTCAGCTACTACCGAACGCGTGCGGACGATCAGGGCCTTGAAAAGTTGGGCTATTTTTCACTCTATGCTTTAAAATACGGTAAGTGTATTCCTTAATAGCGTACTCGGTTAAAGCAGCACGTGGGCATTGTATGAGCCCATTCGGTGACCTCGAAAGGCTGTCAGCCAGCAATTTCCAGCATCAATCGGCAGGTCATCTGGGTATGATGGAAGTTTATGCTTTCGGGTTGACCTTTATTAGTTTCAGCTTTCATTCATTTTTTGAGTCCCGTTCAGTTTCCCCTGGGTGTAAATTGGTGCCACAATCAAGGAGCGTTCAAATGCGACGCAGCCATCCAATTGAGCTTCATAGGAGCGACGCAGTTGTAGCTTTGCTTTCGACTGATGCCGGGTCCGCCCAGCATTGTACCGTGTGTTCACTAGCTCAGTCACGTCTTGCGTACTGAAACTCGACAAATATCTATTGTGATTTTTAAAAAATCTCGGTCAAGCATACTCTTCAAAAACGGGCTACTTACTAAATCGCAGTAAATCGTGTTTTCTCGAACAAAAGTGGCACTCCGGCGAGTGGTAACACATGCAGACATTCACAGTACTTGCAGTTCGGAGTTGTGACAATGCAGATTGTGGACAACAGCAAACAACGGTAAATATGCACACTGTCGCATCCTGTTCCTCCACCATAACAAAGCACATTTAACACTGCTACACATTGGCTACCACTGTGTTACCATCGAATTAGTCAACGTATTTATAGGTATTCACTGATGTAGAAACTTGGTCTTGGGCTTTTTGAAAACACCTTTTCTCTGTGCCTTGTCTGCTAGTGCGCTATTGTTTTGTGTCTCATTGTCCAACGGCAAGGAAGGCAGCGGGTTCCCCTGAGTTCAGTTTATTCAAATTGTTAAACATTGCTTTTGCTCAAACATTGTCAGTCCGAATGATAACTGAGCACCCCATGCAGGTCCTGTCAGCACATTCTACTTTACCATAGTGCTGTCAAGACGGGAGGGGGGGCCTCTTCTCTTAGCCAAGCAGTAAACTTGAAAACCATGTCGTGAAAGTGAAAACCATGTCGATATTTTTCACAAAATTATTGAAGAAATGCACTGTGCAAATAAGGTCATCCTTCCGACCACTCCTTCCATAAATCTGCACCTACTGTGTAGTGGTGCTTTTCTTGTTTCGCAGTCCTTAGTCCTTAGACAGTTATGCCATCCCACATGTCCTTACACAACACAGATTTTGCGGTATGATTGGCATGATGTCACTCTTCTATTGGTCCTAAATTTTCTCTATAGTGACATGCTGCATTGACTTAGTAGATGGCCCTCATGATGTGCATGCTGTGTTCCGAACTGCCTCTTTTTTTTATATTTGTTACAGTGTGCGTATTTGGAGAGGAAAAGAAGCTACTTAGTAAATGCAAAATTTAGCTGTAAAAGCTTTCCTTGTGTTTTTTTTTTGGTATACTAGCCATCAAAGCTTTGGTTCCTTTCAGCATTCAGTGTATTTTTGCATGCAGGAAAAAGTTGCTTGTGGTAGATGCCTGTAATTTTATCTTTGGCCACATAAAGTAAATAGACAGTAACTTCATTATTTATTTCATAGGCCACGCAGCCCTTAATTATCTCAACTTTCGTCGTCAATGTAACAAGCTTCAATCAAGTCGAAGGAAAGAGAAATAGAAGATCCATTTTCAGCTCCAACTTTCCCAGCAACAATCATGCCTTTTGTGCCGACTGAATGCCAGCAAAGGTACAAAAAAAACCCAGCAGTCAAATTTTACAAAGAACAAAAATGAGACGCAGTTTTTCTCATTGTTCCTCTGACAACAAATTGAAGTTAGTATTGAAAGATGACTTGAAAGTTGCGGGCTTGGCTGCGGAGGTCGCATTTCGATGGAGGCGAAGCCCGTGTGCCCGTGTGCAGTGCAATGTCAAAGCACATTAAAGAACCCCATTCCAGTTACAAACAGGTTGATTTCACTGAAAGCACAGCTTTTTATATGCCTGGAAAGGTCAGAAAATGAAATAGTAGTATTGGTATCGCTGGCTGTTATCGCTAAAAAACCGTGGTGACATCAAAACAGTTTTTAAATGCAAGCTAGGCTACACCAGCATGCTTTTCCAGGCAGTAATAAAAAATCCTTTTCAGCCATGGTGTCACGAGTTGGAATTGTGTGGCATGAAAAATTTGAAATCCAATTTTCTCACCACTAAAATCTGTGTTTTGTTTCTGAACATCTACATAGTCAGAAAGAGCCGCAGGACTGATTTTTACTAAAAGTTGGATGGAGTAGGCCTCAGCGCCTATGTAATCTACAGCCTTCCACTACGGTGTCTCCAACATTAAACCTACCCTAACACATTATATACAGTAGTGTGTCACCAATGCCAGTGCTCAAGCAAGTTATTTTACTGAACACTATGCTTGTGTTGTCTGATGGTGTTGCTCTTTACATCCAGGTACGGGAGCTGGTATTATCGATGGAATCGCCATTACTGAGGTGTCAACTTTCGCTCAGTACCTGGGCCGAATTGGGTTCTGGACTGTCCCGTTTGGTAAGTAAGCGCTTTTTGAACACATAACTGGGGCCCCGGTACAAGCCGGGTGTGTTGACTCTTTACCTCTGGTCATGAAGCTTCCATGAAACACAAAGGGAGAGCCCTGCACGCTGCCCAAAGTGGCCACGCCATGGCACCACATCAATATAGGGGCAGTGCATTCCATTCGAATAGAGTTCATCATCATAAATATTATTTTTGTCCTGTAGACGAAAGGTTCTCGCAGTGTTCTGAGGAACCCTCAAATTCTGTGGAGCACTTTTTGGATTCCCCGAGCGCCTAAATCCATACATGCTTCAGCCCCTACCTTCCTTTTGTCCACTGTATTTTTGGACTGAGCATATTGTGCTAGCTTATAGCAGACTGTTGCACTGTGCAACCAGCACTCAATTATTCAATTATTCATTGAATTTAAGAATAGGTGGCGGGGGGATGGCCAAGTGTCTGCATTTTTTTGCAGCTATGATAGGCTGGTAAGGACAGAAGCCAATACAAGCGGGCTTCCTCAGCACCCTTTGATAGACTTTCCTGAGAATGAAATTATTGAAAACGCTTGTTATAGGCCATGTACAAACACACCACAAAGCATACAGCTAGTTTTTAAAATTTTTCAATGTGAACAAATTAGTAAGCTTTAATGTACATGCATTCCACTTAATAGCGTGAACTTTATTGAACTTACTCTTTTTTTTGTGGCACTCTTTGCACATAAGTCTCCCTCTGGATGCAAAGGTTGTGCCAAGGGCTGCTGTCGGCCACCCATCTGATTGGGCCTACCCAGTATGTTGTCACAACCATTTCAGTCTCTGCTAAAGATACAAGCTCCCACCTTCACCTCATACTGTCTCATCGTCCATGGTTTCAACTTGAGAAACGTGCCATGGAGGTGCACTTTATTCTGTCAGCGTGTACTAGGCTCATTCAGAGACTGAACTCATCAGTTTGAGCTTTTGGATTAGTTTTATCTCCTCTGGTGTTTGCTTATTGAGCTCAGACTACTGGTACATTCTAAAGTTTGAGGTACTGCCTGGAGTCACAGCTGTGAAGCTTAGATTATGGGACCGCGAAAATACAACCCGCGACGTTTCTTAGTGTAGCTCCATACGAACGCCCTTTGGTGGTGTGGTGAAAACATTTATTAAGACAGAGAAAAAAAGTTCCTGAACACAGAGGGGCCCATAGTCCCGGGCTCTAGTGCAAGGCATGCATGAGGTGATCAACCAAGGATGCCCACAGCAGAGTGAAGGAATCCAAAAGCATTCAAAAAGAACAGTGGAGGAATTCATTCACGATCGGCTCAGAGAGTAGCCAGTACGGCCTCCAACAAATGTTATCAGAACATTGACATGATCACTGCCTCTAGGTTTGCCTTAGTCGCCTCAGCAATGAGCCTCTGCCTCGCATCATTCAGGTTTAGACTTGTGGAGGTCGCCCAGGAAGGCGACTGCGGCCACATTTATTGAGGGATGCCGGAGGGTAGATAGCTGTGGAGCAGCGGCGGCAGCGTCCGGCCCTGGTCAAAGTCCCGAGCGTTCTATCCAGCGCGTGCTGGTGACCCTTCGTCGTTTTTGCCATTTCACCACTGCCTGCTGCGTGGGTCGTTACAGGGCCCTCCCCCTAGACGAGTAGTCGGTGTGTGTCAAAAGATCCATGCAGGGCATCCAGGGTCCGAAGGCGAGGCTTGGGCGGGCAACCCTGGCTGTGGCGTTGCAGCCAAGCTTTGAGGGGGCGTCGAGGGAAGCTTAATAGCAGGTGAAGAAGGTGAGACAGCCTGCTAAGTGGACCCAGTGCCGGTGGTTCTGGTGCAGCAGCTGCCGGCCGGCACTTGACGTGCGGCACGGCAGAGATATCTAGGTGTGTCGGGGGTCCCGAGAGTCGTGCAACTGTTGCCGGTCCAAGCTGCCCGGTGACCAGACAGGCGGCTACGGGAGGTGCTGCGAGGTGCGAGGCAGGGGAAAGACTGTGGTGGGCTGCATGAGGCTGCTGGGACCACGCGCACAGCCAGCCGTGGACTGATTGGCTTCAATGTGGCAGCCGGCCACACGAGTGGTGGAGGGAACGCTGGTGAGGTAGTAGCAATCGGAGGTGGCTTCGGCACCGCGACAGCAACTGGGGACACATCGGCTGGTGTGGTGAGCCTAGGCAACTTGCTAGATGGCAGCTGATGAAGCTGAAGTGTGGTTGGAACCTGAATCTGCAGTGGGTGAGTAGTAGTGTGTGGTTTACTCACGTTGATCCTGCGTTTGGCGACGGCCGAGCCACTGGTGTCAGGCTTCTTTGAAGATGCAAACGCCGATAGGGCGCAAGAAGGGCCGACATCAGTGGCCTGGTTTGGCTTGAGGACAGGCGCTGGCACTGGTTCAGGGTCCTTGTCAGGCAAAAGATAGCGGGTGACAATCGCCATGATTGGTACTGCTAATGCGTTGCAGACCTTTGGAGGGGCTGGGGGTGTGGCTTGGCAGGCTTTGGCTTTCCGAGAGCGCCTTAGGAACAGCTGGCCGTGGCTTCAAGAGCACTGCAGAGGCCTGTTGCTTGGTGTGGTGAGGCAGACGAGGATTCCGAAAAACGCAACATGCATACTGCCACAGAGCGTTCCTTGTCATCAGGAGGCTGTGGCGACAACGACTGTGGTGGACGTGGTGGTGGGGACTGGGCCGAACGTGTCTCTGGTTGTGAACTGTTGCAGTGAGGCATAGCAGAGGCATCATTTGACGGGGTCGCGGGCGGACATGAAGAAGCGCAAGGAGGCAGGTCCAGAGAAGCGCTGAAGGTATGCGTAGGAGCAGGATGTGTGGCCAAGCTAGCGTTGAGCCTACCTGGTGTGTCGTGGAGAAGGATGGCCGGGCCGAAGATGCTAGGCAGGAGTGGCGGGGAGGCGGGCAGGGTTCTGACAAAAGCTGCGTAGGTGAGAGCGAGGCTGGTGCTGGGCCAGATGCTGGCAGCGGCGAAAGCGGATCTGCAACGTCCTAGAGCGGCAGTGGGACGTAGCAGACACCGAAGTCCGCCAGGATGGCCACACGCAGCTAGCTCATCATATGGGCGGCAGCCCAAGGTAGGGCAGGCGAGTCAGCGCAGCAGGTCATGTGGGAGGATATCGCAGAGGACTGTGTGCTTGAACGGCTGGATGGGGATGCCGTTCAGGTACAGTGCAGCCTCGAATTGAGCAAACCACCCGCTGACGCCTTGAGGCCGGAAAGCCGGAAGCGGCGGGCTGATGGCTGGGTCCTGCCAGCCTGCCATCCAGGAACGCAGCTGAGGGAGAAAATGCGGCTCGACGGATCAGCACAATGTGGAGGTTGCCCAGGAAGGCGACCACGGCCACATTTATTGAGGGCTGCCGAGGAGTAGATAGCTGGGGCGTGGTGACGGCAGCACCCGGCCCTGGCCAAGGTCCTGAGCGTTCTATCCAGCACGTGCTGGCGACCCTTCGTCATTTTCGCCATTTCGCCTTTGCCGGCCATGTGGGTCACTACAGACTAAAATGTGCATACGGAGGACCCTCGAGTTCATATAGTGTACAAAAACACCATCCTGCTCTTAGATGCTCTATAAAAAAATTGTGTCTGCTTACTACACATGTCCACAAATCAATTCAGGTCATGCTTTCAATGCTTTCAGTTTAACAAGAACTTGGGAAAGATTCATAATCTCCTCAACACTTGTTGAAAAACACGTTCACCCTAAAACCCATGGAAATCATTGCTCAACCCAGTGGAAATAAAAATTTATTCGATATCTTTTTTCATTTCATATAAAAACGAGGCATCATTCGTAACTGCTTCTCATACTCGCTCTGCAAGATGCTGCCAGTCATTGCATCCTCATCTAGAACAGGTCCAACTGCAAATTGAGCTTTTTCAACATGGTCAAGAATATCTTTGGGAGCAGCGCATTCTTCATGATAGTGAGTGCTGACTAGACTAGTTCATTTCCGAAAAATTCAAAATCACGCTCTCCTACAGTGATGTCTTTCCTTGAGAGAGAGCCTTAAACCACTGCGTGTTCTGCTATTGTGAGAAGTCCTGCCCTGCTTTGCAACTCTATGATAGAAGCATTGACAGATTGCTTTTAGTTCACCTCTGTGATAAATCTATCAGCGGCCAGTACTCATACTTTCATGAAGATTTTTTGTCATCGGCAGTGGCTGGTTAGGCTTGCTTAGGTACAACACTGGTAACTCTCGCCATGGCTGGTTCTGTGTCATGTGGAACGTGAGAAAGTTTCATGACCAGTGAAAGAGCTATTAAAAGGCCCTGACACAAATTTGTAATGTCAGAACAACTTTGGTACAAGAGACTGAAATGTGGAGGGAATACCACCCGTGTGATGTCGGCTTGGTGAAATTTACCCTAAATTGTAGGGGATGGTTGGTAGAAAGTGTCTTGAAATTCATAGGAAGGCTATAAGACATGAATTCCTTTGTTAGGGATGCCCTTACTCTTAGTGCTAGAAACATATTTGGCAACTTGACAGCTGCATTACATACATGTTGTTTTGGGGATTTCAAATGTCTTGGGAGACATGCACTCAGTGAAGCACCAAGGAGGTGGACAGTATTCGTTGTATCATTGTTTAGTGCAAATTGGGGTTGAAATTTTATCGTGAGTTTCTGTTAACTTACCAGATATTAGGCATGAAAATTAAGTAAAATTGGGCAGATTGTAGTGTCATGCAAAGACACTGCTTAACTACACTGTGTATTTTGTAAAGACATTCTCCTCGCATCGTGCCAAGTAGCATATGCATCAGAATGTTAGAGCGTAAAGCAGGGCACGTGTGTTTTGATATTGTTGTGTGACGGCAACCCAATGAAAACTTTACAACTTGATGGATGGTGATGGCTTGATTTCAATGGCTGACAGCCCGCGCCACTGTACAGTTTGTTATCTTGTCTGTCACACAACCCGGGACCACCGAGCGATCGTCCCAATCATGAACGAGAATCGTGGCACAGACAATGAAATGTATTGAATGTCGATGAACATGATGAATGGCTGAACGGAGGAGATTTAGGGCTTGCCGTTATGATGAAAGAGATGAGCATATGGAGCCAGGTCCATGAAGACTAAAGAGCCACCTGTCACCGGAAGCCAAAGCCGAGGCCCATTGATGCACCCAAAGCAGGGCAGGGGTGCTGTATTCTTATATGTGGGTAGTCAGTGGGATCTCGTGTCTGTGGCAGTGCTCCCGGATCAGTGGGGACCTAGTCTTGTCGTGTCTTCTGGTTTTGCATGTATGGATGGTCAGTGGCGGCAATCTTGGATTAGTAGGGTCATATTCATGTCGTCGTGTCTTCCGGTTGGAGCTGGGAGTGGGCTGGAGGAGAGTGGCGACGTCGGGTCATATCTGGCCAGTTGGGGCAATGCCAGGAGGTGCAAAACCTCGCGCATTTTATAGAAGACGTCGGCGGACAGCAT
Organism: Amblyomma americanum; assembly: GCF_052857255.1. NCBI lineage: Eukaryota > Metazoa > Arthropoda > Arachnida > Ixodida > Ixodidae > Amblyomma > Amblyomma americanum. The sequence goes on along the minus strand of NC_135507.1, from coordinate 15,911,421 downwards.
GCTTGGGACCGGGATGATAAAAGTACCCAGCACCTCACATCGAATGTTACGTGACGGCAAGCCAACATGACAGCATGACGGATGGTCATCGCATGGTTTTAATGGCTGGTGGTCTGGTGCGAGTGCTTGTGTCCGCACCACTGCACGGTTCGCAGTCTTCTAGTCCGTCACAATATATGCATTGCTTGGTACTCTTGAGAAGATAGAGCTTCTTTTGAATGAGCACTGTGAAATTCTAAGTGTACATCTCTTATTCTTTGGTGATCATATCCGTTTTGATTCCGTCATTTACATATTCATCAGTGACAGCTTGTGTCCTTGGTGTGCATTGCTTGTGGCTTCTTGTTATCTGTTTTTGCGAACTATTCTGTTCACTGTGCTGGTTTTTCTCTGAAATGCCTGATGGTCCACAATCAACCTTTCCTTCTTCGTTTTTGTCGGGCAGGCCAAATCACTTTTGATACTTTTCTGGTCACATTGGTCAAGCCACTTACTCTGCAGGGGAAATATTAGGAGGCATATAACCAGCGTTTGTTACATTAAGGTTTACAGACTAAGCAGGCTACTTGCATATTGGCAGCAAGGGGCTCATGAAAGGAGGTAAAGCTAGCCATGCCTCTTTACAAGAAGGAAATTAAGGGATATTAATGCCAAGGGGTAGTTCCATTTATTCATCATGCTAAGACGATAGATTTCAGTTGGTGTGTTATATTGACCTGCGGCAAGGAAGGAAGACTTTTTGATCACCTAAATAGCTGTGGTTTCTTGAGGAGCCAACAAACAGTTAGGTGCTGCATGATGCAAAAGTAAATAGAAAGAGACTCCCGGACTTTTTGCCATCCCCCAGTGCAACGAAGGGACCTAGACAGGTGTTCCGCACTGTCTGCTCCAAAACCCACTTTCATCAAATGAGTGCAGTTGGGTGGTATGATGTAAAACTGCAGATATGTTGTACATCCTACAATTTATGCAGTGGGTGTGAGAAACCTTTTTTTCTGAATTTTCTTGGACTAGGTTATTGTCTTGCACTCAGCTATCGGGCCACTGCTATTTCTTATTTTTATTAACTATATAACCAATAATATAGGGTGTAGAATTAAACTCTTCGCTGATGGTTGTGTGATAAATAAATTAACCGCCATAATGACCATCTTGTTCTTTCTCATTTCCTTGACACGCTAGCCGATTGGTGCGTCAAGTGGCAAATGTTCATTGCCGTAAATAAATCGGTGTCAATGACGGTAACAAGAAAAAAACAGCCATCTCACTTTACCTATACCATTAATAACATGCCTCTTTCGAAGGTCGATCAACATAAATACTTAGGCATAATGTTTATGTCAAAACTTCAAATGGGAAACACTCAAAACTAATATTAGAACTACTGCACTGCGAAAGCTGTTTTATCTAAAAAGACTCCTAAAGCTCTCTCCAATGAATATTAAGCTTCTAGCCTACAAAACATTTGTGATACCTATCTTAGAATACGCTAACACAGTTTGGTTTCCTTACACAGCAACTAACATAGCTGAACTTGAAGGCGTACAGAGAAAAGCTGCAAGGTTCATTCACAGGAAATATCGTCCTACTGGCTCACCCTCACGTCTCTTAGCCTGTTCAGGCCTTAACACGTTCGACGAGAGCAAAACAAAGTCAACTTAGTTCCTTTTTCAAATTCTGCATCCTCAGTATAAAATGTATACCACGCAGTACATTTCATACTTGCAAACTAGAAAAACACGGCATCAGCATGAGCATACGCTAATTGAGTATTCTTTTTCTAACGACACATTCAGGTACTCATTGTTTCCTCATTTAATCAGAGAATGGAATGAACTTAGTTCATCATCAACAACGACACATTCATTATCCAGGTTCGTTTCACAGTTAGAGCTCATCGCAAAAGATTTTTAAGGTCTCCTAATGTTTGTTCCCGATTCTCTTTTAAGTAGCACTCTCAATAAGTAGAATTGAAATGCAGTTGCTTCTTTAAAATATCTCGTTTTGGTTATGCCTATGACGTGCACCGCTGTTCATTATATTCTACATTGTTTTATATTGTATTTTTGTATTACCTTATCGCTTGTATTTTGATGAATTGTGCCGTTTCTCCGTTATTTGTGTCACTGACACATATACTCGTACGCGAACAAGAAATCATTGTTCATGCTTTTCTGCTAGGCTCTCAGCTGAGAGAAGTAGTATTGTAAAATAATACCATACTTGCGCTAATATGGCGCGTTTTTTTTTTACCTAGAATTTCTTTCCGAATGCATCCCGCGTTATATTTGGAACGTGGGCAGGAATATTACCCTCGTTTTCCTTTCCTTTTTTTTTGTACGGTGTTTATTGAGGCAGCTCAGCCACCAAGCTTCGGAGATGAGAGGAGAAGCCACCTTTATGACGACCTTGTGCCGTGGAGTCGAAGCGTTCGCTCATGGACAAAACAGACGGAGGTCACGAATGTGGAAAGAAGGCGGCGCGGGCCGTCGAGATAGGAAAGGGTAGGAGAAGGAAAGGGATGAACGGGTTTGGCAGCGTGAAACATGAAGCAGTGGCGACGGTCGCGGCATCACGTGCGGCCGCGTGCGTGAACGCTTGGGAGGCTTCGTCACGCTCGATTTTGTCCCTTGCGTTTCCAAAGCATCGCCTCGTAAACGATTCTGATGGGACCGGGAACGTCGCTGTGTTCACTCATAGACCTCAGCAGTGGCCTCGAACACATTTAGTCCCAAATAATAACCTCAGTATTTCTTTGTTAATTTTACAGCGGCAGTAATTATTCGCCCTTCCATTACATTTTTGGTCATGTTTTATTAGTGCGAACGTGGTGGTTCTTTGGAGCATATGGGAAAATAAACTTTCAGAATCCAGTTGAAACAAAGAGCTTGCATAGTTATCTAGGAAGCAACCTTTACCTATTGCAGCATATGCACCCGACTTAGTGCTAAACATGCGTAAGGGTTACATTGATTCAGGGGCTTCTTCCCTTGAACTAGGTGGCTCAGAGATTTAAAATAAGAAATAGAAAATAAAAAACAAGCTTGCAAACAAAAAAACTGTGTTCACTTACCTTATTCATTTTCTTTGTGGCATCAGTAGTCTCATGGCCTCCAGAGTGGCATTAGGTGGTGTTTATATTATTTGTTAGTACTGATATGGATTTTATTTGTCAATGAATATTTACCATCACACCAAACGTGACAAGTTCTGTCTTGGCCTGTTGTGCTGACCGTATTGAAAATTTGTTAGATTTTCTTGCTTCTCCTGTGCATCTTCCTTGTGTGGTTGTCGTCATCAGCAGCGGCCCAACTACATCCACCACTGGACAAAGATCTCTCCCATATCCCTCCAATTAACCCCGCCCTGTGCCAGCTGCGGCAACCTTATCCCCGCAAAAATCAGAGTCGCGTCCACCCCCTTGGCTCTCTACCACCCCCTGCTATGTTTGCCCTCTCTCGCAATCTACTCTGTTACCCTAAGGGACCATCAGCTACCTTGCCTTTGCATTGCATGCTCTTTCCATTCCCATTCCATCTGGACATAGTAGAGGATGTCTAAGTGGAGCATCGCTTCACGTCATTTGCTCATTCATTTGGAACTTGTGCATGCAGGCTCCATCAGATTAAGAGTTTAGGGTTGCAGGAGTTTGAAGTGTAGTGGGCAGCACTGACAACTTGTTTGCATCTTCAGTGGGAGTACTAGTTGTACTCTCTGTTACCATACTAACTCCACAGGTGCTCTGTATAATATATGTACATGTGGCCTTTTGTGTGTACTCAATTGTGAACGCTATGAACTTGTATGCTCACAGCCTTTTTTTGCAGATGTGTTCATGTAACTGTGATTTCTTTGTTTCAGATAAATTTCATACTCATCAACTTGCAACTGGGTGCTCTTTGGATTAGCCATAGAAACAGATTATTAAATAATGTCTATCAGAACAATGCTTAATAAAGCATAGCCTTTAACATTATGTAGAAACATTTTTGTCACTCGTAGAAGTTTCATCTGTTTCCTGGTTTTCTAGCATCGTGTAAGTCTTCTAGCAAAAAAAAAAGAAAATGCATGATCCTCAAGTCTCTGGAGTAATTATCCCACAAATCACAGTTTCTTGTTATTAAAGGTGCACTAAAGAGGAGTCTGAACTCGTCTTTTTACCGCGGGAACTCGATCTACACGTTCTGAGCATTCTTAGAAGCCTCTAATTATTGGCCTGTGCGGCCGATCTCTCTAATTTAAATTGAATGAAACATCCGGGCTCCCGCCTATTTTTTTTTTTTTAACTCAACACTGAAGGGTAGGAGGAGTCAACCAACACGTGGAGTGCTTTTCAGCCAGTCCCATGGCAGCTTGCTGCTCTGCCATCGGTCCAGTGATACAGAAATACATTTTTATTTCTGCGGGCCTCATTTACGGCTACGTTGTCTGCTACTGAAACTATATATTCACAGAAACCTAAAAACTAAATAAAAGCGAAAGCGAAGCCGCCACAGGACTAGCTGAAAGGCCCTCCACACGTTGGTTGGCTCCTCCTATCTTCAGCGTTGAGTTCAAAAAAAGGCAGGAGCCAGGACTTTTAATCCGATTTAAATTAGGAAAATCGGCCGCACAGAGCAGCAATTCAAAGTTTCTAAGCATGCTCGGAATGTGTAGATCAAGTTCCCGCCGTAAAAAGACTGGTTCAGATTCCTCTTTAGTGCACCTTTAAGATTTTCCAATTCTTGTGGTGCTTACTACGAAATTTTGTAATCGCCTGCTGAAGAATACGAAGTGGCGCATTACATTGCGAACCTAACTCTTTGACTTTCGTCAAGCTTGTTAGACTGTTTGGGCGGGGAAAAAAAAAACTGTTTTTCAAGAGAAATGACGAGAAGCATGCAAATGGTATAAAGGATGGCACACACTTTGAAAAGCTGCATTCAACTTCACTTTGCTTATAGCAGTGAGTAACAATGTCACTTTTTTTTCTTTTCCTTCAGTGGCATCTGCTGGTACGTTTGTGGCAACAAACCATTTCCTGACAAAGTTTACTGGCAAGGACACATGGCAAACTCATGCTATCAGTGGCATTGCTGTTGCTGCTGTGTGGGGAGGGAAGTGTAAGTTTCCGCCGATACCTTGTTTTTATAATTATTATTATATTGTAATAATTATATTATTATTGGCTGCTTTCAGTGCTTGAGAGCCTTTCGCCATGGTTATTGGCAGCAGTTTGTGAGACAGAAAAACTGCTACCGAGTTTTCTTAGCCGACATTTGGAACCTAAACAAAAGGGGGAAAAAAATATTAGACGCAGTCACAATGAGTACCTGCACTTGCTGGTTCACAAATGATTGTGCAATAACTGCAGGACGAATGACTGCCACTGTTCACACAAAAATAAAAGGGAAGCATTTTGCATCGTGAACCAGGTTAGCGCCTCTGGTTCAAATTCAGTTGCCCAAGGTGGCCTTTGTCGAAAGGTGAATATCAGGCTGTAGAGGCTGTGGCCCTGAGCAGTGTTGTGCATATGTATGTAGTTGTTCATGTTTTTTGCATGCAAATTGGACGACGAGGATGCGGAGCCAGAGGAACTAGGTTAATACTGCTAACGCTGCAGAACAATCAAATGTAAAGCTAAAAGAAAAAATAATAAAGATGGCATAGTTCTGTATTCCAAACTTCCACCATAGGCTGCGAGAGAGGCCATTGCAGCTCTGTGTTGATTTCAACCACCAGGTGTTTAGACCTGTGCCTCTGTGCAAAGCAGCAGAAAGGGGGATGCAGAATCTGCACCTCTGCACTGGCAGTTAAGTTTATGCAATGCAGTAGTGGCGCAAAAAACTTTTCTTCTCCATTTCGCATGCAGCCGAATTCTGGTTGTCTAAATTACACTGTGCACCTTAAATCCCAAGAAATGCACCTGAGATATAAACTAAATTTCTTCAACAAACTAGTGGCACCAAGTGTACATACATACATGTACATACATGTATGTGCACGTGTGCACAGAGCATTTGCCATTTGCAGTGTCTTGAGGTAATTCTTTCCTTCCTCCATGTGCAGCGTCGTCTACTCGGCTATTTTGCTGATAGGACACAACCCCCGCTGCTCGTCTGCTAGGAACACGAGCAGACGCGCATGCACACTCTGCTCTGTTTCACCACTGCTGTCCTTCACGGGACACTAAATGAACTTATGGTCGATGCTCCCTTGATATTATCGGAGTCCTTACGGCTCTATTATTGCTAAAAAATTGGGGAGCTGTACAGTGTATCCAGCATGCTGGGAAAAACCGAACCATGCCAGCGACAAGGAGTGATTTCATTTTCGTGCCTTTGGTTTGCGACAGTGTTTGGGCCCACTAAGGCACTTGTGGTGAGGTGGAATCATGACGGCTAAGCGGGCTATATGCCATCGTAATCATGAACACTGCGTTTGGAGCAGAATTACAGAGGTGGCGCTTTGCATTCAGGCGTGCGAGGGAGTGTGAAAGGATTGGTCCCGCTCACATTGCAGCTCAAGTTGCCGTGTTTGTGTCCATTCTGCGAGCTGTCCTGTTGCCTTTCACCAACATTTCTCAGCACCTTGGTAATCTAATAACTGACCGCCAATATCACTCCTCCAGTAAGGAAGTATCTGGCAACCTTACAGTGCTTCATGATGTCTCCTTTCTCATGTAGGCACTGACATATCAGGCTATCATATTGGCTCCATAAACATGTTGACTGTCATAAACTGTTTACTGAAGAAAATTATGTGGTTCAAAGAATTGCAAACAGGTATTAGCTTGTCTACAACAAACTTTCTCTGCTATTACTGCATGATTCTCTCTCCTTTAAATAATGCCTGGCTCTACAGGCCCTACAGGTACACTAAGTTATACTCTTGATGGGTGAAAACAAATTTTGCAGAACACCTGTTTCTATTATAGCTGTGCTCTGTGGAAAGTCAAGCTACCCGTGCCGATATTCAAAACTATTCATAAATACTTTTCTTATTTGCTTTGCAACCAAAAATTTGATATTTGCGCACTCTGTTTCTTGGTAAATCGTATGTTCTCCACTTTACAGTCCAGAGTGTTAAAGTGGGCCTCTGGCTTTCTCTGGCACTCTGCGTGTGGTGCGGCCTAAAGAAGTGGTCAATCGACAACAACATCCAGCTATCAGGAACACCACCCAAGAATGGAGAGTACATCTTCCTCGCCCAGCAGTATGACATGACTTATATGAAGAGTCCATAGAGTGTCGGTTTCATTGTGCACATTATGTTGGGAAGTTGTAGAATAAATCTACTGATTCTGTTAGGCCGACAAGCGAGTGCTTCTTTGCAAAGTGCCTCCAGAGAATGAATTTTTCTTTTGGAGGTGCGTTTCTCTGTTAACAAAATAGTTTTAAGAAAAAAAGGCAAGCAGTGAAGTGGTCTTGGATATGTCGGTCGCTGCTGTGATTTTTACAAAGCATCTGGTGACCATGGTGGTATACACAGATGCATACTGTTTCAGTATTAAGAACCACAGCATGACTTATGAACAAAGCAGTAAGAAAAACAGTGCTTGTTCTTCTTGTAACTGCGTGTAAGTTGCACTGTAGTTTAAGACGGTCGATTACCATTCTTCCAAGCTTTCAGTTCTTTTGCATGTAATTTTTACTACGCTCTGTGCCCCTCACTTTTCTAACTTCGACCTAACTAATTCATTAGTACTGGCATCATTAATAGCAGTACAAGGAACTTGTTTTGTTTTTCTTTTTGTCTATATGTATGAGGTTCTAATATAGTTACATACCAGCGTGCACAACTTTCAGTTTAAACTTGTATGAACTGTTTTTCCTGTTAGCCCACTTTTTTATACTAACTGCTCGTCACAAATTTAATTGAATCAAGTCTTGAGGTTTCAGTGAAATTAGGCAACTGCAGCAAGATCAATGCTGATAAATAACTTTATTGCACTTAAAACTGCACATCACACAAGGGGAATCGACAGAGTTTTGTATAAGCAGTTGCCGTGACAAACCATGGCAGATTCTGCAGTTACTAACTTCATCTCAAACAAAGCAAGGCGCAATAGCGCTCAACAGAGGTGTATAACATGTTTCACTTCAGTACACGCGAACAAATAACACTGTGCATGTTTTACGACGTAAAGACGCGACAAATGGAAGCACTGGTTAGTCTGCCAGGAGAATCTGCGCCCTTGCAACAATACCCATTATTATTATGTCTGTCGGGAAGATGAGTTATTCAGGAACGACAAAGGCAGTACTGCACAGCAGACATAGCACACATAATATTCGTTTACGACTGATGTGAACTAAATGCTCAGGTTGTACCACATTCAGCTATTGGAAACTTTGGAGGGCAGTGTGGCTTTCAGGACCGAGTTTGACATTTGTAACAAACATGCCAACCGGCATGTCACCTAGCCATGCACCGCCATTGCAATAGCCACCTTAGAGCTGCTAACCATGTCACAGGGCTGCTGAAGAAAGAAGTATTCGAACTACATTCATTATGCATTTGTGCTTGGCCTGTTAAAGAACAGCACGTGCATCATGCTTCTCAGAGCTTGTGTGCTTCACCAGTCAGCAACATGAACAAACAAACATTTGAATTATCAGGCCCACTGCATTCAACGCTGCGGTCAAACCAAACCAGCTCACTACCAGTGAATTAAACTTTTGATGGTTTTAAATGTCTGTACAGGCCTAGGCATCTGCGGAGTGTCTTTTTTTTTTTTAGTAATTAGTGATGACCACTTGCACAGAAAAAATGAAATGTTTAGAAAACAGCAGACACATTAACCAAACTCTCTCATCCATGGTGAGGGCGTTACCATATCTTTCAGCAGGCACTTACAATGAAGACTGCCTACACCTTCGTAAATTGCAACCACCCCAACACGAAACAAAATCTCAAAATACGTCAACATGAGTCAGGTGTATAAAAGTAATATAGTAAAAATATTATTTGTGGCTTATGGAGAGGTGTAAATAAACTCTAGCTTTGTCCGAGCTTCAACAAAACAATGTTCTCCGGCTTGCACAGAGAAAACCGTGGCACTGTTTGACAGTAAGTGGCCATGAAGCTTTTACAGCATAATCCCTGCACTCACTTCAAACATCGAAACACTTGGAGTACATACATCTAAATGTGTTATTATTCTTACATATACAAGTAGATTACACAATTAAAACTGAGTGGATGTAAAAGCGGTGCTCATATAGCCAACAACAAAAAAGTTTGTGCAGCGAAATGTTTGCCATGTGTTCAAACTAGGGTAATGGCTGTGAATAGCACTAAAAGAAAAGTTAAAATCTCAAGCTGTTGTAAATAGAGCCTACCATTCTTTTCATTTGCGAGATCATTAAGTATTATAGCATTATTTGGTGTCCTATAATTACTGCATTTCGCAGTCATTGGTCCTCCTCTCATTGTGTAAAGATTAGTATTTTAGTCAAACACACTAAGCGAGTGATCACTGCACTGTTTAAACTTGACAGTTCAGTAACTATTTTTACTTAGATATACTTTAGTACCGCTGGGTAACTAAATTCCTTAATATGGTGTGTGTGCGATCACTTTCTTTTCTGCCATCAGAAGGATGGATGTAGCAGCGTTCAAAACTTATCAGAAAGCACTTTCTCAATACGGTCTAGCAGTATGTCGGCATGCTTCTTTTGGAAGGTTAATGCGGGCCTGATTCGAAAGCTGTGCTCTCCACATCCTCCACAGTGGATACCCTTGTGGTGCATCTCCGTAATGAATTTGTTTCGATCCTGTTCCGTCGGCAAGTCAACAGCACAGAAGGTTCCCCTGCCTCTGACATTGAAGAATGTGTTTGGGTGGCGCTTACTAATGTCCTTGAGCCCCTTTTGCATGTATTCACCCGTGTTCCGAACATTCTCAAGGAGTTTCTCGTTGTTGACAACCTTAAGAACCTCTTCGATGAGTAACAATTTAGTTGGATCTCCGACCCAAGTGTTGAAGATACGGTATGACTCCTTGGGACGGACGTGCGACTTGTAGAAGTAGCCACCGGTCAGCATCTTTTTGCTGAAGGTCACAATGTCTGGAGAGTCCTTCAGGCCCCAGTGCTGATGTGCCCAGAACTTGCCAGTGGGGCCGCAGCCAGTCTGGACCTCATCACAGATGAACAAGACGTTGTTCTTGGCTGCAAGGGCATGGAGTCTCCGGAAGAAATCATCAGAAGCGTGTCGGTCGCCCCCTTCGGCTTGGATCGGCTCAATGATGAGCCCGGCCACGGGGACGCCCTTTTTGCGGTACTCGTGAAAGAGTTCTTCGACATGTGCCAAGCTCTTGTCGTCTTCCTTCTTGTTCTCGGCCACGAAATCTTCGAGCGGGTACTTGTACTCCGGGAAGTGGGCAATGGGCCAGTCGAAGGCGGGCACGTCCAGCTTATGAATCGCCTTCGAGTGTGTGGTGCTGAGAGCGCCGAACGTGCGGCCATGGAAGGCGCCGTCGAAAGAGAGGAGCGACAGTCGCGGGCTTCCTGGAGGAATATTGTACTTGCACGTGTGCAATTCCTCTGGCGTCGGAGCCTTGCCGTCGCGCTGTCGGGCAACGTGACTGATGAAGACAGCCTTGTACGCGTTCTCGTTGGAGCAGGAGCCGCAAGCCATGGTCTGCACCTCCGACAGCCCCTGGGGTGCCACGGAGAGGAGCGCATTCTTCAGCCGCGACACCAGATCCGAGGGCGGCAGTACGCCCATCGCCGGCCGGTTGACAAAAGTGGCAACGTTTCGGGGGTCACTGACCGCAGCCACCATCGCCGGGTGGTTGTAGCCGAGCGGCAGCGACGAGATCTGCGTGTAGACGTCGAGGAAGGAGTTGCCGTCGACGTCGACCATGTAGTTGCCGGCCGATTTGGCGTAGTCCACGAAGAGCTGCACGGCACCAGCATTCTGGATGGAGTTGAGCTCGCGCTTGAGCGCATCCGACTTGGGGCCGGGAAAGGTGGGCGTCACTACGCTTGGCTCGGCCGGTTCGGCGACCGCGGAAGCGGACGCGAGCCTCCGCCGCGCGGCATCGGTCCAAGCCGCGCGAAGAGCGCGAGCTGCGCCTACGCCTCGTAGCATCCTCTTTGGAGTTGCCGCGCGCGCTTGGGCGAAACGCAATGCGCAGAGTCCCTCCTTATCGCCGCTGCGACCAAACGGCGGCGAGCAGTGCTGATGCCGAGACTTCTACTGTTTCACGGCTTCGGCGCGGTTTCTCTCTCGAGGCGGTCGCTTCTGGCTCGTATCCGCGGTGGCGGGGCGTGTACTGAGAAACACACTCGGGCCGTCGACTGCCCGCTGCTGCTCCGCTGCCGCCGCGGCGCAATTTGAAGCCAAGGACGTCCGCATAGGAGCGGCTTGGCGCTGCGGTCGCCAAGGGTCGCGCGCCCGAGGGCGACGTCGGCATCGTTTTTCATCGTGCGCGCTATGGTGTGCGCTTCTTTGAATTACCAAGGCTGCTGTGCGCGCGTATTTAGTGCCGTGCGCAGCGCGTGCGACCACGGCCGTTTTAATCCACGCCGTTACAGCGGCGCAACGACCTCGAGCCGTGCTCTGCAGAGCGCGTCAAGTCAAGTTGCGATACAGCCAGCACCCGTTGGAAGACGAACCGCCATTCCCTTCGCCCCGTATAATTCAAGTGACCTGTAGAAACTCCTTCACATAGCCCGACAGCGCTTTGTAGTGATTTCTCCGTTCCCATAAGCACATGTGACGGACGCTGCAGGAATTCGATCCCGCACCTCACGTACTGTGAAGCTGTATACTTCGTTCACCTTGCCCACAGTTTCTCTCATCCTTGAAAATTTTTGAAATCGCTTTAACTTTCCCGGTTTTCCCGCATTCTCCGAGCAGCGTCGGGTTACAGCAAACACCTACGCCACCTTTACTGTGGCCCGAGCTGCACCGATGAAAACACGCAGCTTTTGTTTCGTGTGGCTTGCGTGTACCTGTACAGCGGTGTTTGTAGAGTGACAACTGAGCTCTGGAATTAGATGTAGCAGATGGCAAACGCTTGCGGCGTTTTGTTTTATAATGGACTTCCTACTGCGCTGTGGGAAAAAGAAAAAGAAACGTTCTATACCGTAAAAAAAAAAATTTGCTGACAATATATGTAGTATGGCATGCTGCGAAAAAGTAGTCAGGCTCTTCTACACATGGACATAAACGTGGCGCAAGGCACTCATACACCACTGACTCATACGTCACTGAGACCGTAAAGCATGTTCGATTTTATGACGTACCCTCCGCAGCAGCGCGAAGCGTTCAACAATTTGTTCTGTTATATTCAAGTCGTTGACCTTCTCGATTTTTGTTAAAACTACGATTTTTGTTTCTGAATCTCAGTAGTTGCCTTCCAAAGTTCATGATCACCACTTGAACTTTTTATGCACTCTTCCTCTTTCATTCCTTGCTCGTTTGGGCCAATTTCTCCTAAATCTCACCTCACAGCAGACAGAGGCATGTCGGCTGTTCTAAAAGCGCCGGCTAAAATCTGATCTTCACCAAACCCTACCTCCTCTGTCAGGAATTGTGAAGAAAAAAATCGGCCCGTCTTTAGACCTGCAGGAGAACCTGCACCCGTACCTCCTTTTGCGTAGAAGAAAGCTTCATAGAGCTGTGTTCTATGACAAGTGGCAGTCCTTTAGTTGTAAACCTTATCTCGCTGTATCCGTACTCGTTTATGGTCAAGCTGCTCTAGGAGCGAATTACGTTGTTTTCGTCATTCACTGCTTTACATATACCTACTTACGGACGTCGTGATTTGACGTCCATGCAGTAATTGATTTATTGTCCATCTTTTCATAGTTCCATTATCCTCTCCTTTACTTTTCCTTCAGAGCATCGGTGCGCCGCTACTTTTCTGTTTGCTGCTATAAGTGTGCATTTTTGAAATTTCTTGGGGGCCTTGGTGTCACATTGTACATTTCACCGAATCCTGCGTTAAATTCTTGGCCATTGAGAATGTTACCCAAGTGTGGCGGTCAGGGGGGTGCTTTTCAGTTACTGTCGCTTTTTTTTTTACCTGGTGAATGGCACGAATCCAAAGAAGCTTTTTTTCGCGCATATTTCCTGCGAGTGGTGATATGGTGATATGTGCAGCCTTTGTCAAAAGTATACAACCCAAGGTGTCTGCTTCTGAGCCTTGCTGCGCAGCTCCACTTGTATACTCGTGGACCCTAAACTCACTAAGGGGAGGAACTCAAGTCCTCAACCCTCCCAAGCTTACGACTGTCAGACGTGATTAAGAGCCGTGGTACACGGCTTGGAAGCAAACTCCTTGGGCTGTATATTTTTGATAAAGACTGTACTCTACACAGTATAGGAACACATGCCCGTGGTGCGGGGCAACCCCTACGCTTTACCATATAACCTGGGAGTGTAAGCGAACCACACGTTCCACCAACACGAAACCGCGAGTGCGGAGAAGTGGGAGAGCCGGCTGACCAGCTGCGAGCTCGCCGCCCAAAGGGCAATGGTGCAGCACGCAGGCAAAGCAGCGCGACTCAGTGGAGCCCTGGACTAGGGGCCCAACCCTGCTTTGAAGGTCAAGAGTCTACAGCGATGAAGATGAAGACCGAACGCTAAGCACTTAATGGACCAAGTAAATTTTTTCTCTCTTTCTCTCTTAGTGAAAGTGCAACGTGGCACCCGACTGCTCAGTATTGTGCCCCGAGCCATAAAGAAGCGGGGTATAGGTGCGTGTGGGCTACGAGCTTAGACCTCGTGGAAAAAAAAATACCTCGTAAGCTCACTGTGGTGCCTTCCTTTTCGTCACGTCTTCAATTCCGAGAAGTCGCGGTATTTAATGCCTAATCCGCCTCCTTATTACGCGCATGGCAATGTTCCGCACCTCTTCAGACCTCAGGTGCCACGTGGAAATTAGAAGAAGGCACGTGGCCGATAAACAAGCACCTGTGTCGACTAACTCGCTCTCCTAAGTCTCAGCATTACTAGGAGTTGTAAGAGAACGAGGAGTAAGTATAGCAGTGGCACGGGCTATAGTAGCAGCAGAAGCGGGATGGCAGTGGTATCAGTAAGCAGTGTCTGAAGACCTGTGTCCATTCTCTTTTGCTATTAGTCACGGTAGTAGTACCTGGAAGAGCATTAACGATATGAGTAATGGCATCAGCAGTAGTTGTAGTGATGCGAGCAGCAGTAGCTCCGTTAACTTTATCGCATGCGGGAGGTGCGGGGCTCGATCCCCAGTGCCGCCGGACACCCACCGGTGATGACATGGGTACAAGCTTTCCCCTGGCCTGGTGCTCGGCTTAATCAGGGTGAAATGCTCGAGAAAGGGGTCTTTGAGCCCACCTTGAGCAAACAAAAATATCTTGCGCCATGGCGCTATTTGACCTCAGATGCTCTTGATCCATAAAAATTCATCAACATCATCATCACCATTAGCTAGCAGTCATAGCAGTATAGCAGTCATGCCAGAAATGTAGAAAGTTGTAGTAGTGATAGTAGTAGCAGTATTAAATCTTAGTAATGATATCAGCTGCCAGTAGCACGGAACGGTAATCGGCGAGGGAGGTGGTCTGTCGCTGTTTTCGAGGCCCATATGAGGTCTCTCAGCTCGATATCAGCCTAATCCACATGTGGGTCGTCAAAAAAAAAAAATCACTCACTCATCCATTCACTCTCTTGGAGTGATCCAGGCTTAACTGCTTTGTCTCTCGGCATCGTGTACTAATGTCGGACAATATTACTTGACGATGAGTCAAACTTCAAAATGCCATTTCTGCTGCTGAAACGCTCGGTCTGTACCCGAAGGAACACACACGCAAGATATAGGTTTGAAGATGATTGCGAAACAACGTAGGAGCGCAGAAGCACTTTTTTTTTTCCTGAAAAATGTGGCGTCTCGCGTGCTAAAGACTTTAGCACCTTTTCGAAGCAATTACGTCCCCGATGTAGAAGTTGATACCACGTGCATTTCACCCCAGTGAACTTATCAAGTACGAAGTAAACCGTATGCGACTGCGCGCGATATCTCCGACAGTACATGCAGTCGGATAAGTTTCTTCGCTATCTGTATGCCGTGCCTTCCAGCTGCCTCGGCGCAAGATCTGTGTAGCTTCAAAGGCCAAGTTATCAGCCCTCTGAGGGCAAGTACGATTCACTTTATATATAAGTGCTTGTGTGGGGGTGTTGAGGGCGGCGGTGGGGGAGAGGGGGGAATTTTGTGTTCTTGCTGACACCAGATTATTATTGTGCTGAAAGGGCCACTTGGCGCGCTGTTGAACTCATTTCGATAGCCGCCGTGGTGGCTCGCTGGTTATGGTGCTCGGCTGCTGGCCCGACAGACGCGGCTTCGATGCCGGCCGCGGCGGTCGACTTTCGATGGAGGCGAAAGGCTAGACGCCCGTGTACGCGGGCCGACTTTCGATGGAGGCGAAAGGCTAGACGCCCGTGTACTGTGAGATGTCAGTGCACGTTAAAGAACCTCAGCGGGTCTAAATTAATCAGAGCCCTCCACTACGGCGTCCCTCATAGCGCGAGTCTCTTTGGGACGTTAAACACCCACAAACCAAACCTAATGCATTTCGTATGGCGAATTGCAAGGACATTGTGGTCGGATCCATGCTGCACAGAACAACGCCTAACGAACAATGTTCATCACCTTAACGAAAGAGAGTATAAACGGTGCAGTAAGCCTTCTATCCACAAGCACGACAACATTGAAAAAGTTCTATTGTCAGATAAAACTATAGAGCAAAGCGGATTTTTCCTGTCAAAGGACCCCCTTCCATCATCCTATGGGCTCGACCGATTCTCACACAAGGATCGTCGTGACAATGCAGGGTGCAGGGAGGGGACTATCCCCGAGCATGGAAGGAGGGGCCTATCCCCTTTCGTCGGCCACTCTCTGCATTGTCACGCTAGCAGGCGCATAGGTATGAGGAGCATAGAGGATGTTTTTTTTAATTTGTATTTTTTATCAATGGGATATCAATAAAAGCAGAAGAAGAAAACAACCACACGCCGTTGCACTGCACATAAATACTCCCGAAAGCAGATTGGACAGCCGTCGCCGTAGCTGATTTAGTCATCATCATCACCAGCCTTACTACACCCACTGCACGGCAAAGGCCTCTCTCATGTCTCTCCAATTAACCCTATCCTATCTGATTTAGTAGAGCACGTCAGACGCGAAATTCCGAGGTCGTGGCTTCGGATACAACCGTGACACATGGTTGTTTCTTTCTGCTTTTATTAATATCCAATTGATGGAAAACTACAAAATAAAAAAGGCATCCCCCATGCTCCTTGGTTTCCGTCAGGCATGCCATATCGAGCACCTGTTTTCTCTACACTGTACACATTGGCAGCATAGCCCTCTTTCGTCGAAAAATTAATGGTATGCGTGCATGTGTGCGTTAGATTGTTGCCACAAGACAAATAAAGAGGCCTTACCTAAACACGAAGAGGTCCACGCGTCGAATGATGAAGTCCAGGAGGAGCTTTTCATGCATAAAGTTAGACCATGTTGCTCCCAAGCGCTCAACTCGGGTTGGTCTCACTGCAGGCAAATCAGGTGGTGTACGTCCACGTCTATGCCGCTGCAAGGACACAGATGGCTTTCAGGGCGGTTAAACTAGCGTCGGAAGTAAGGGTAGTATCGAGGGATCGCCACAGTTAAGGCGACCACAGCTGAAATACTCCGAAACGCGACCTCCTCTGCCCTTGTAATAGCTCACACGGAAGGATTAGATACAGCAAATACACGCTGCGCTCTACAGGGTTGATGTCTCATCAGAAGGAGGCTGACATCATCCGGACTCAGGGGTTCAAAATGTGACGAGGTGAGTGACGTGTCGCTGAATCTGCCTGGTTTTGTGAACTAAGAATATCACGTGAAACCGACTTGACTTGGATGGATTGCGTGTGAGCCGCGAAGCGATGAATGTTTAGCAAAACCTCCGTCGGCGAGTGACGCATCAAAGTAGAGTGCGCATCGTTAAAGGCGCCTGTGCGGATCGCGATCGGTCCGGGGAAGTAGCAGGGAACCATGGCTACAGAAGAAACTATAGCGGCTCGCACATAGCAAGCCGATTATCTCTCTCATCTAGGTAGGCGTCGGGTTAGAGGCTGAATACGATAGGATAGTGAATCGCAGTTAATTCTTGTGGCGGTGCCCCCCGGCTGCTGACATCGACATGGAGAAAAAATGGAGCCAGGAGGGAAAACGTTACTCGAAAATGAGTGGGCGAACCAAGACACAGCGTGATTTCACTTTTGCTACGAAGGTTCGTGGGCGTCGTGTCACCGCCGGTACAGACCAATGACATCTGTGTCATCCTCACCCCATGATCGTACCTATTTTACCGGTAGGCCGTGTGGTTAGACAGGAGAGCACGACGACCCCGTCGGAGGAAGCGCCATAAGCCCCCCCCCCCCCCCCCCCCCCCCCTGCAGTTGGAGCTTCTAAGTGACCGAGCACCTGCAGGGCTGTCGGTGTAGGATATCTGTACCATTTGTGCAGGTGGGTTCCCGTCGGGTGCACCCAGATGGTGTGCCCTCCCACAGGCCTGGCCGGTTGGTCTGAGACTTGTGGGCCTCCTGTGGTGTAGGCTTGAACGGGTTCCGAGCGTTGCGGCCCCACACAAAAGGTCGGGCGCCAGACCGGGCGCTTGCTTGCGCTTATTTTGCCGGTAGGTATCCGGCGACACTCATAGAAGGTTTTTCCCATGGCTGTGGCGGACGCTCCACGATGATGGCGTTAATTGGGAAGCGGCGCCCAGTGTCCCCTTTTGTAACGGTGCTCAGAGCCACTATAGGCTCCTTTCCGAGACGTGACCCTTCAGTAGGCTGAGCACCAAGCCAGGGACGTCTCAAAGCCACTAGAAAAACCGGTGGGTACACGGCGGCACTGGGTGATCGAGCCCAGCACCTTCAGAATGCGAGGCGATTGGTCTACCACAAGGTTACCACTTGGGCGGCCTCCTTCCAGGCCTATGCAATAAAGGAAAAAAAAGCTTTAGTGGGCTTGTAGTAGAGCATCCGCCTCGCATTCGGAAGGCGCTGGGTTCGATTCCCAGTGCCGCTGGGTACCCACCCGGGGATACAATGGGTACAAGCGTTCCCCTGGCCTGGAGGTAGGTTTTTTTGGGTGAATGCTTGTTATTAAAAAGGGGGGGGCCACAATGGGCTATACCGCACAAGACGGATTCCGGTCTCTCGCGGATTTCAGGCATTTCACCCCAGAACAGGTATAGCGTCAGGCAGGGGGAAATTGTGTGCCCATTAGAAAATCAGTAAGTACCCGACCGCACTAGGGATCGAACCCAGCACCTCCCGAACGCGAAGCGGGTGCTCTACCACAAGACCGCTGCTTCGGACCGTGGAAATAGGCAACATTTATCCGACATTTTCACTGCCTAGGCATTACAGGTTTCGAGACAACTACCTCCCCTATGCCCACCTGTTCCATCCACGCAGCTGGTTAAGTGGAAGCACTTGGCCGCAGAAATAAAAGTGGGGCCTGGTTCGCGTGTAGATAATGAAAAAACGGGGTCAGGAACCTAGTTCCCATCGCTCTTATCTTTTGATAGGAGCAGGGGATGCTCGTATAGAGAGGTTATACGACACACCCGTGCTTGGGGCGCGCGTTATCGAATCGCGTTAACGGCGCCTGTCTGCGCCCTGTCGCGCTCTACGCAGAAACGCATACTCGTGTCTGGATAACGACTAACAACCTCACATAAAAAAGGCATGTGCAGGAGGGGGGCTGTTTCATGCGGCATACCGAGACACCTGTACGCCACTGTGCATATGTAAGTTCTGCGTATACGCTGCAAAAGTTTACACACCCAAGCGCAGGAAAAGAAAAAAAGAGCTGATGCCTCAGCGCTATTGCTGACCATGTAACAGTGAGCACGGCCACTGACGACATCGTTTTGAAAGGAGAACTGAAAAATTGGCATCGCCATTTTTGCACTCCACCTCTGCAAGGTAACTAACGGTGGCGGATTAAACCGACGCCACGCAGCCGCGAGGGGTAGGCCGCCTAGAGTTTGCTATGACATGTAACACGATTAATATTTATGCGTGTCCATGAGCAAGAGGCCAATGTCGCCACGTCGATGCCGCGCGGTATACATGTGCAACATACACCAAGGTTGACACTGAGGAAGCTGTCATCGGCACAGATCTAGTGGAATATCAGAAGGGCGTGCTGTCGGGCTAGTTGCTGTTGTTTTAGCTAAAGAAATTAGTACAAACATAGAGACAAACGACAAGAGAGGAGGGACATACGACGATTAACAAGCGGTTAACAATTGTGGAATATGTCGACGGCTACAAGGAGTCCACCGATCTTCGTCGTCGCAACTCAAATCATGATGTGTCCTTCCTTAGTTGCCGCATTGTTTCTTTATCTGAGTCCTGGAGGACCAAGCTAATACATCAGCAGGGCTGGAGATGTTGCGGTTATAAGCGCTGTTATTATAACCAAGTCTGGGCGACAGCCTTTTGATGTGGACAGGGGCGGGTAAGGTAGTCGGAAATGAAGTGTCCTGCATGGTAAAGGAGTCTTGGGAGGTGTGGTCTGGTTGTTGCGTGCCAGACATATGTCTTCAAGGGGGGAATTAGACACCAAATTATGAACCGATAGCTGGATGAATTTTTTGCCGACTGCGCGGCGTCGTCGTTGTCAGCGTCGTTACTAAATATGGAGACATCAGTAAACAAGGATAATCGCCTCCGAAAGGCAAGAAATAACTTAATTTCTTCTCCCATGGAATTTCAGTTATCCTCCGAAGGACAAATAATTAACAACTGAATTTCTTCTCTCATGTAATTTCAATCTGTTTCAGCAGGCGAACGGAGGTTGGAACGCCACAAGCAGGTTTGAGATCATGAGAGGCATGCAGAAACTGCGATTTGATGCATCCGTTTGTTCACTCGTTATTATGCCCGCTATCGGGAAGGGCTATAGTGCTGGGGTTTTAGCAAATTATAACGAAAAAGCAGGGATTAAATTGCAGTTTCGCGTGCTTCACGCGGTCCAAAACTTAATAGCGTCGTCACATTCACCGTGCGGCTGCTGATACCGAAACTACATGGAATAAGAAATTGACACATTAATTATTGACCCGGCGTAGGCCACGGCAAGAACAGTTTTTACTATCGTTTCACCCATAACTGCAAATAAAAATCCGCAAACGAAACATTTGGTCTCTCTACCCGTTTCAACGACGCTGCGGTTATTGCTCAGGTGATGATGGTGACCGCTAAAGCTGGCTAAGATGACTTCTGCTCGGGACCTGACATCTGATAAAGAGGTCTTCAGCTGTTCGGAGCAGCAATCGTAAGCATTGTCCGTGTCTTGTGTTTCTCTTCGTACAGCTGCAGGCGAGTTACACGGGCCGAATCAATGGTGTTGATGGAGATAGTAGAAATAGCAGTGATAGTAGCTGCAGGCAGATACAGCAGGAGCGAATGGAACTGCAAGCGTTTCTTTGCATAGCGGAAAACGCTGCGTGGGAGTTTGCCGTCTTTCTTTTTTTTTCGAACATCTTCCTGTTTCCCCCTCCATGCTCAAACCGGCAAAAAAAGAAATAAAAACGAATTCAGGAACTACATTGAGTTCTCTGTTGAAATGTCAACAAGGACTCCGAGCAATATGCGCGTTTTTCTTCTGTTTATTTTGGCCCGTTGTATTTTTTTTTTGTACCGCAGGAAGGGCAGGCATGTGCATCGCGCGCAGATGTCGAGATCCGCCGCATGGAACATCCCTTTATGCAAGTACCATTTATGCGAGGCTGTTAACCCTTATCTCTCCGCGAGTGCGCGTATCTGCGCCTCGCGAAGAAGGGTACTGGCAGGTGTACCCATGCAGTCGTGCACATTCTTTAACGCGCGTGCCTTCCATGTGCACACATCGTGCTGACACGAAAGACTGCACGGACAACGAAAGATGTGACTATTGTGACCTCCCTCCTTCACACACGCAAAAAAAAAAAACAGAAAAATGTTTGCTTTTCGCTGTTTAGCGAAAATTTCATACGTGAGCTTTATTCAAAATGCATTTCTCATGTCTCCGCGTTCCCATGACCATACACAAGTCTCGCAGCTGTAGGCTGAAAAGTTTCTCTCTGACTTTTCTCAATGCCCTGTGATAGGGGTTCTGTACGCTTTGAGAAATATGCAGCAAGGTCAATGCATGCAAATTGAATTGAATACATGCGTGACAGGATGTATATTCAAATCCAAATTACAAATAATCTTGTGGTGAAGCACAAAAAATCTTGTAAGTTATTTAGCAGCAGAGAGCGAGAAGACGATTTTGACCAGACAGCCAGTTTTGGAAAGCTGCACAGAGCGCCCTTAGCGCTACGTTATTCTTGAAAAGGCTACTGCGAGGGAGCACAGTTGAGCATTCTCTGCATATGAACGGCACTTATGCTGCAGAACGGATGCATTTTGTTCAAATGCCACGAAACAAGGCGGTGCATATTATGATACACAGTACAAATATTCGACGAAAGTTCGTCTGGTCAGGCATGATATTGAATAAGTTGAAGGTCATTGACCGTGTCAAAAGTTTACAATTCGATGTTTCGCAACCGTACGGGTTCTTTGCTCACCGAGGTGGCCAATGTTCAGTAGCCCTTAAAGTATCTAGTACGGGATGTAATGAGCGGAAGTACATTGCTGGCAGATTTCAATTGGTCCTATTCATAGCGTTAGTAGTTGCCTGAATGATCAAAGATTGCAGTAGCAGCTCTGATGACACGTTTTTCTTTTTAGCTATGACAGCGTTCGACGCTTGATTGCCATTTGCAACGTTATGTATGTACTCTTGCAACCGTCTCGGAAACTTGTCGGTTTTGCCGATGTAAACATCGTTGCAGTCAGCGCATGAAATTCTGTATACATGTCGTTGGGCAAGCGATCGTTCACGTTTATTAACTTGCTTCGAACCTTGCATGCATGTGCGACACGTAGATTATACTTTGAAAATACGCACGCTATGGCTTCGCTTACTCCGAGAACATGCAGAACTGCTGCTCGGGTTTTGAATGTACAAAATGGCGACAATCACAGTTCCTGAGCACAAGGCTACAGTGGCAAGAGACCAGCGGCGCACGTTGTACGCTTATCTGCTTTCGGTGCTCAAACACACTTCTCGGCTGGGCTTCGCGGGTCTAACGAGGGTATAACAGTAGCATCCTACTATGCGCTCATATATTAGGCTGGAACTTTTTTGTGGAAGTACCACGCGAAACCCCCTAAAGGTCCGATATGGACTGCATAAATAGAACCGTCCACCTGGCTTCTCAAAGAGCCACCTGTTAACCCGCGTCTGCGTGTGGTTCAGCAGTCTAAGGTCGCGCTTATTCTAATATCGATTATCTTATAAATACCTTGTAAGCAACTTTCCATAGCTGAGTGAACTGAGGAAATGAAAAACGATAGGTTTAACATTAAGAGACAGGAAGAGAGTCGAGTGTTGGGTAGCAAATGCGGGAAATGGAATCCTATAGTCTAAATTAAGAAGAAGAATTGGTCATGGGCAAAGCATGTATTGCGAAGGCAAGATCACCGGAGGTCCTTTAAGGTAAGTACTATTAAGTGGATTTAGTAAAATAATAATAAAAAGGAAGGATAAGATTTTTGCTAGCCCCGACATCTGCCATCGGTACTGAAGCACCTGAGCTGGGGCAGCGGAAATAAAGGATAGCAGGCGGAATTGAGAAATCAAATTAAAGAAGTGAGCGGACAGGAAGAGAGGATATGGGGAGAGGTAATATATACAAACTACTTACATAGTAAGAAATGTGTCCAGGTCGCGCGAGTGATTAGTGCATGATAGAGCAATAAAAACACGCGCACAGCACTATGTTGACTACAACTGGAGTGGGGCGTCCAGTTGTTAATCGTCCAAGGTAGAACTCGCGGAGCGTTCGGTCACTGCGTGTAACTACCTATCGGAGCTGTCGGAGAACAGACGGGACGTCAAGCCTGTCTGTTCGAGGAACGCACAGAGGCTCACCAAGGTTCGCTCACGTGTGCGCGCACTGCCCAGGGGCCACAATAGCGTCTTGAGGGAGTCTGGTTGTATGCCCTGCGCCCTATAGACCGCGAGCATATCGCGACGAGCATCGGCGAACGCGGCACAGTGAAGGAGAAGGTGCTCCAGTGTTTCCACTGCACCGCACCCGTCACACACATCACTCGTCGCGATTCCGTGACGCTCCCGTCGTTCCCCGGGCCACCCACAGCCAATGCGCGCGCGGAGGATCATTACGTGTTGCGACCGCGTAAGTGCGCGGCAGCCGGTGATGCTGTCGATGCGCTCACCTCCTGCGATGCGTGGGTCGGGGTGCTGCTTTCGGAGATGGCAAAAACCTTTAAGGTAAACACAGTGGATTCGGAGAGATGGAAATAGTCGCAGGAGCCGGCAGAGAGTCTGGTGGACTGATGAGATCGGGTATTTTTTCGGGTAAGTCAAATAATAATTAAATAGGAAAATAAAGTAGAAGACATCATGAAATTGAATGAAAGAAAAACACTGAAAGATAGGCAAGGGAATCTGCCAGTAGCTTCTATGTAATCGTCTCAAGGCCTTAATTAGATCTTATTTTATCGGCAGAAGGAAGTAATGATGTTACAGGAGAAAGCACCTTTGCGGTCCTTGCAAATACTTTCAATTGTTTGTGTTCTCGCTGTTACAAGGGCGCATCATACAGTCCAAACACGTGATGTGCCACCAAATATTTAAATAGGAAAATTTGGACGAATGGCCGAAGCAGGCAAGAAAGAGGAAATCGAGTTCGAGGAGGAGGTGGGTGTAAAGATCCATCCTTTTCTCAAGCGGCAATTACCCTAGTGCAACAGCATACACAAACCTAATCGGCACGCATACTGACCTTCCAGCATTTTCTGAGGCTTGATATCGACATGCCTATCAGATAAGTTTTTCTCAGCAGAAAATCTTACAGCCGCAGCGGTGCAGAGTACATTGTCCACAATTGATGCGGTTAGCGTCGTGTGTTGTAACCGAAGACATTGGCGTTTTTCTCGTGTCGGGTGAAGATGATGAGAATGCTAGAAGCTTCAAGCGAGCTGGAAGCGGGAAATCACAACCATGCACCCAATCTAGCCTTGTGACAGAGGTGAGTATGCGGCCGACTAGCGACTGAAGTTTGGCCGTGGATTGAGTGCTTAAAAGAATGCTGTCTGTTTAGTTGCGTGACCAGGCTCGCTTTAGGCCAGTAGTCCCTTATATGGACGCTCTCGCATTGTGTTGGTATGTGGAGTCCTGTCTGGTACGTCAATTTATCCGAATAGTTTTGTGGGGTGCCCAGCAGGATGCCTGGTGTGACCATGCGGTTCTGAGCATGAGAGCTCTAAACAATGTTCAGGTGCGGGCAGAAGTAAATGGAGCACAGTGCGACTTTCTAAAGCTTATGTCTTACGTGGTGGATGTAGCGTGGTATATCATGCGCAAGCTGCTAGTGATAACTGCTGTGGTTGTTTGTGGACACACAATGCTGTCAGTTTCACGCGGGGGCAGGCAGGGTTACACTTACGACAAAGTAATGTACTGAGTTTGCTTTTGTTCGCGCCTGTACCGTATGAAGTTGTTATGCAGATAGGCCCGGAAGTGGCAGCTCTTGTTTGGAGAGGTTGGAAGCTCTGCCTCGTCACAACTCTCCTTGTCACCTTTTCGTAATGGAAGAATTAAGGCAGGAAGTGTACTAGGTTTTTTATATGTATACCGAACTTTTATGTCACTACAACTACACAAGTACCGTCATATCTCCCGTGAGCCCCCGCTACTCAGTTCGGTCGTCGTTGAGCACCGCGCCGCCTTTCCTCCCTGAGAGCTTCCACGAGCTTCCTGCGTTCCTCGGGCGTGGCATCTGCTAGCAGGATCTGCACAGACCTAGGCAGCGTTTTGAGCAGCTCCGCGTCCCGGTCCAGCCTTCGGGGCGTTACAGTCTCCAACATGATAATGCTTCTCCCAGGGGGCCTCGGCGCGCACTGCTGCTTGGTTGTCTCGGTGAACTGGTTACCCGTTAGCGGCATTCTGGCCGGGTGGCCCATGCGGCCGCACTTCAGGCCTCCCTCGCAACTGGGCGCGCAGTGGCCGGCCAGGAAGGCCTCGTAGCTGTCGCACAGACGCGTAGGAAACTCGCAGGTCCGCACCGAGTCGGCGTAGAACTCGGTCGCCTTGGAGTGAGAGCACGCTGAGCAAAGGAACAGGTGTTTTAGAACAATTCGCTCACAGTTCCAGATGAAGCACGGCTATACGGAACTAATAGGACAGAATTGCAAGAAGAAAGAATTGCTTGCGATTCAGGTCGATGTGTCAAATACAGTCTACAACGTTATATCCAATAACTACCCGCTCACAATCCATATTTTTACTATGCCTACCAGTAACACGAGGAATGCAAGCCATCTAAAGTTCAATCTCCCTTTAACACGCAACCTTTATGGTCAGACATTGCTGCAGTTCTACGGTGCTAAAATTTGGAATGGCATCCTGCTTCAGATCAAAATATCTAGCAAATCTGAGCTCTGTAAAAAGATTTTTTCTTAGTAATATGCAGTAGTTACAAGCCATATTTCTAATTTGGTTTGTTTGTTTTCTCTTTTCGGATTAAGACTGACATGATTTTGCAATGTTTCAATTTCTAGTCTATTACTGTGCTGCCATGCGTGCGTGACTATGGGCCAGACTAGCTCTACCTAAGGGCCAATCAAAATTTCACGTATGATTTATGTGTTCAATAAAGCAATAATCAATCAAGCGCTCGATCGATCGATCAATCAATCAAAAGTTACGCTTCCTTTGTTATACCCGTTATTTCGTTATAAAGGCTGTTTGGTTACAATGGATATCAGCGCAATGTAGAATGCGTAACCGCAGACAGCACGTACAGCTGAAGCGCCAGCATCCGGGCTGCTGTTGGCCGCCATTGGGGTAGAAGTCCACGTGGCCGCAACTGGAGGCCATGCCCAACCGTCCCTGGACTACGTCCGTCCAACCGCTGCCTACGCTAGTGTGCAGTACGTCCACGAAGTCGGCGTCGTGTTCTCTCAGGTGCACGCCGTTGGACTCGAACAGTGGGCCCGCCGGATCCAGACCTGTGCGTCGGTAGATGCACGATTGCGCCTATAGACGCATCTGACGCCACATCTGTGTGCGTCTGTCTGACCAACGACCTGGTCAAAGACCCTTATCTCAAGTATTTCACTGCGGAGAAATCCGAACACCAGGCCGAGGGAAGGCTCGTGCCCGTTATAAAACAGGTGGGTAACGGGGACTACCGGAAACCGAACCGAGCACCTCGCTTACGCGAGGCGCATACTCACATCAATAGGCCTGCAACGCATGGCGTTGAGACCACACATAGCCTCCTCAGTGCATGTCTCAGGAGGTTACGGTAAGTGTATTAGATCAACTTAACACGCATCTTTTCACCGCGGTGCTGGTCTCTAACACGGGAGCCCCATGACGGCAGTACAACTCATTTACAGGTGGTTTGCACCGACGCTGTGGTGGCGGCCATTTTGTTCACCAAGAGTACGGTGGAACGTTATGCATATGTCTGGTATGCTTTTCGCCACTGGTTGCTACTTGCATGATCGAGGCTATACTGGGTCGTCCATCGTGGTGTTCGTGACGTCACGTGGTAGACATCGGTAGGGTCTGGCATGTTCGCCCACAAGAGTTATCTTTGGCTTTGCAAGGCTGGCGTAGATAAATGAATAACAAGACGTTTTCAGTCTATATCGCAGTAGCAGGCAGTGGTCGCTAGTAGGCGGAACCGCTAACATGCATTTTTTCAAAATGATTATGGCACTTTTCTTGTCGCCCTGGTTAAACCATTCTCTCGTCCTTCTTCATCAGTACTGGACCTTTTTATAGTTATTTCTGCTGTCCGAAAACTGAATACGCCTTGGCTATCTTAGAATCCTAAAGCACATCAAATTTCTGTGGTGGCTCGCTTACTGCTTGCTGGGCGGCCGACACTACTTGTGAACATACTCTGAAGTTTGTTCCAACGTTTAGATAAAACCCCAAGGAGGAATATATTTACAAATCCACTGCACCCTGGGAATTCCTAGAAAAATTGGGCCAATATCGTTACCACTACAAGTTGTTGATCAAGTCATTCGCGCCCTACCATCTGTTAGTTGTCCTGGTCAGCTGAGTTGGTGGAGCGACTGCCCAGGACAGGTCGTGGTCCCGGGCTCGAACCCCTGACCGGGACGAATTTTTCTTCAACTGCGAAGTTTCTGTGAAAGCGGTATTGCGTTATTTTGCAGCCGTATGGTTGTGCTTGGGTGGATGCTAATGAGTACTTACTCTCTCTCTCAAGTTACTCTCTTCTGAATACAGCTGCAGCGCATGTGTGTAGCGTCAGATTTCTGCGGTAGCGTTTCGTGACAAACTCAGCCTGAGCCTCGAAAAATAATTCTGGACTGCTAAAGCTGTATAGTGCCCAGTTCATTTCGTGCTTGCCGGCACGTTAAGCGTGCCTGCAAGCACATTAACGGTAAGCACGTTAACCCAGCCAAAGGCACCCCTTCGATTATAACAACATAAAACGCTGCAAGTTTCGTGTCGCATTTCGTATGATTTTAGTGCAATGATCCCAGCCATCAACATGATCGCCTTCACTTGCTGGACAAGGAGTATAACCTGATATATTCCCAGCAGCCCTGACCTACTTGCCTGCAGCGCCAGCCCTGGCGGCTGTAAAATCGCTTCAAATATGCATGGTGACCCATCCAAAGCAGTGGAGCACTCCCGTTTTGTTAAATACTATTCGATGAAGCAGACAACACTGCAAGATTAAAAGGGGGTGTTTAGCGTGATCCTTTTTAGTGCTTTTTCATTTTGTTTAGAATTCACTTCACATGGACTCCATAGCTGTTCAATTTTCTTTGTTTGCTCACCTCGGTGAAAATTATTCGTTGAAAAAGTCACGACGGAAGCAAGCCTATAGAGTCTGTCTAATGCAGAAAAAATGAAGACATAATTGCGCCCATAGTGGCTGAAGCCCAATAGGATGAGGTGTGACAAGGGCGAATACATCTCACGTGTCTGGCAGTCGCAGTGCAAGTTTTCTCAACCACATGATTTGCTGTGTTTAAAAAGCACACCTCACACTGTAGCTCACACCTGGCGTGGGATCTTAATCCTCAAGTCACATGCGCGGCATCTTATCTAGAATCGCTGCACGTATTAAAAAAAAACACAGTGGCACCCAATTCCTTGAGACCACCTTTTCCGACATGCTTAAAAAAAGAAGGCTCGTTTTTCTAGCTAGATGTAATTCTTTCATATAATTGGATCACCTGCAGCAATCTGTAACTTATCCGATATGCACACCGTAAAAGCTTCTGTACTGGCGGGGTAATGGGACAGCGATACGCAAGAAGTGAGCATTACGAATTTTGCGCAAATCCTTGTGACGTCCTCTTGCTTCGACGTGAATGAAAACAATAAATTGGGGGACATTTAATTTCATTACGTGTGTGGCGCGATAGCATAGCGTCACACGGCGCCTGAGCGCGACGAACTTCCGGTGTGGTGACTCCACCTCCTGGTTAATGACGTCATTTCCAAGTTAGCTGTTGCCATTTGTGGGTCGATTACGTCACTTACACAGTTTCCACACACACGGAACCCCCATATAGCAAAACGTCACTACATACTGCTTGCTCCAGCGTGACATTACGGCGCCAACGCAAAACGCTCCGGCGAGCTCCTTACGCTGTCGCCTTAAAGTTACCAGGACCTCATCGCGGTGGTAGCTTGAACTGCCATGCAGTGAATGGGGCCTCAGAGATATCTACAGTGTGTGCTATAATCTCGAACTCCATTGGACGAGCGACCTACATGGTAAGTGCCCAAGTGGCCCTACGTGGTACGTGGTCCAAGTGCGACCTACATGGTCAGAGGAGCGTTAGAATTCGGGCACCTCGCAAAGAACCCCTGTTTCTCCACGTGTTCTGGTAGAATCAAAATGTCGTCCATTGCTAGCTTGATTAAAATGAATTATCTGGCAGTCAGATCTTCGTAACAGCGCCTGTCACGGAAACGATGTTTTTAAAAGGCATACGGGTGTTCGTAATGATCACGCCTCGCACAACCTGCCCGTTGCCACCGACCCCTTGGTCCGCTCCCCTCGCACGGATGGACCACGTCCTCTCTTGCGCGCCTCTGCTAGCCTGGTACCACAGATCGAGACTGTGTCTCACCAGTGATTCTAGACACCAGGCGTCCCGTGAGAGTCTTGACGTCCTGGCCGAAGAAGCCACCCGTCTGAGCACCCAGGCTGTGGCCAATGTAGTGGACGTGGTCGGGACCGATCACGTCGGCATCTGTCAATGTCTTCACCAGAAAGGCCAGCGACCGCGCCACGGTGCGCGTGTTCGCGGCGGCCGTGCTGTAGCCCAGGAGATTGCTGCATCCTTTGCTCCAGTCGACGAGCACCACGGAAGCGGAGTCCTCCTGCACGCGTCAACAAGAGTTCGTTTGGTCGGCGTAGGACACCTAATCCTTGGACAGAACGACCAACGAACAGAGAAGTGCGAAAGCCAGAGTGTCGTAGCGACAACAATATGCGCAGTGTGTAGATCTTTCAATGGAAGACTGTGTACGGCGCAACTGCTGCGTGAAGGATACTAACTCCAAAGGCACAAAAACTGCAGTGCGTGTTTCTATGTGGTCTAGTGAAGAAGAACCGAAGTACAGGGTTTCCTCTTGTGACTTAATGCACTTCATAAAAAGGTTCATGCTAGGCACAAAGTGCCCGACCATAAAGACTAACAGCAAAAGTGTTGAGCATAATGTAGGTATCGGTATGGTATGGTATGGTACAGTACGGCACGGCACGGCACCGTACGGCACGGTGGCATGGCACAGTACGCTACGGTCCGGTATGGTATGGTACGGTACGGTACCGTACGGTGTAGTATGGTAAGTAAAACCGCGCACGAAAGCCTGCAGACTGCAGAAAGTCATTCTGTTGAAAAACCTCAGCGGACAAATCTGTCTGCGAAAAAAAAACACTCTATAGGAGCCTGCATGCCGTACAAGGTTCCTGTGCAGGAAGACCATGTCACGCGATTAAGTGTAGGACAAAGCAGGTTGGGCAGGAAGAGAACGTTCCAACTGTAGTGACACGGGCTGGGGCATTTTATTTTTCATTCTTTTTTCCTGCCCAACCATAATTTTTGTCCGTCTAGTGCACGAAATTCACGAGTAGTAAGATCACGCAACATAACCATCAATATAAAATTATTACCTTCCAGAGTCGCTACGAGCGCATAGTAGTGATCACATTTAGTGTGAATGTGGGTGCACGAGTTTCTCGCATCAGCCACATAACTAAATCTTTCCCGCATCGTCGGGTGCAGAGCAGCATCATCTCCTGTGTGTATTTTCTCGATAACTGCGACGGTCTCCTGAATCTCGTGACATGTCATCGCAACAGACTCGAAAGGAACGCGCTCGTGTGTTCACGGTAAAGCTGACCCCCACTGTATTCATGTTGCAAGCAAAAGTGAACGCCCCGCTTCTAGTGGAACCCTAATGAATCGCATCCCACGAAACGGCATAAGTTACCTGATCGAGTATTTCGTCCTTCATTTCTTGCATCCATGCTGTCTTGGCGCTGCTCAGGAAGCCGTGCACGATGAGGTACAGCTTCTGCTTTGGTTGCAGCAGTTTTCCCAATTTCTCGAAGCCATCCTTGTCCAAGTCTGTTTCGAACAGCAGCCTATCAAGGGTCTTGGCCTTGTTCGAGTAAAGCAGGAACCGGGGCTTCACCTGGACAAGGTGGTTGTCGAGAGGAGGTCTAAGAATTGTCAGCGCCAATTTGTTAATGGCAGGCTCGCTTTGGAACTATCTACGGAGAAGGTCGGACAGTCCAGAGCTAGCGAGAGCCTTTTTTATTTGTGGAAGAAATAGAAACACGCATCTTCAATGATCTTAACCAGCTGTGTAAATGCTGTGCATGCGGCATTGGAGGAACTGCAACCGCACTCCGAAATTGGATTTCCATTTCCTGTGCCTACTTTAAATCTGAGCCCTCGATTCAACTTCTATGACGTCATTTTTATAGCGTGAGCTTTTATAGTCAGAACCTACCTCTGAAGCCAGTGGCCGTCATTCGCGCGAAATTGCGAGACTATTAATTAATTAATTTCGTTACCATTAATTAAACTATACACACATGACCATGGCCCCCAAGGGATATATGACAGCCACGACCCCTCAACCACTCGACGTTGAAAATCATGTCGCTATTTAAACACCAATTTCAATTTACTGTTATCGGCTTACAGCAGCAATGAGCTACGGAACGTCCGCACTACTTCGCTTCGGAAATCGGAGAAGCGTTCGGAAATTTCATGTTTAGATTCATATATTTATTTATTTAAAAGTATAGGTTGAACTTTTAAGTTTATTTTTTTGCAAATTAAGCCGGAATTTTTCAATTTCAGAACGAAATTTTCGTTTTATTTCGGCGAAAATTTTTTCTAAATGTCAGTTTGTGGCTTTTTTGGTGATAAAATGCAGTATTTCTGCGCGGTAAGAAGTGACTTGTTGGTCTTTATTGTCCTTCTCGTCAGCACGAGCAATTTAATTACGAGTAATTAGCTCACGAATGGTCCTACTCAAACCTTCGATCGCTTCTAGACAGAAGGGCCATTTCCGTTAAAACAAAAGTTGCTAAAGTTAAATACTATAGGCACTATACTAAATCACAAATGGGAGTTTGCTTGTACCAATTGGCTAATCATGTTGTCGTTGAGGTGCAGCCTCGGTTGAGTGAGAGGGCGAGGTGTCTCGTGGCCTGAGCGTTGACAATAGCGACTGGACTGCCGCCGAACCGTTTGGGTATCTAAAACATGACATTTTTTGTGACGCTTATGCGTGGCTTTGCGTCATTGTCCTTACGCGCAGTAGAAGCATACTTAACCAAGTAAGAGCCCTAAGTGCGTGATGACATCGAACAAGCAGCGCTTAACTAGCAGACGACGGTGGTGCGGAGATTTCCTGAGCCTCACAAAAGCAATCCTCAAAACGCGTAACTGTGGTAACCAAAAAGTATACTACCGCGAAACCACGCCCTTGGCTTCATACAGCGTTAATTTTCTCCTTTGTCCGAGTATAACCGGACAATAACCGGCTAAGCGGCTTCTCAATAACCGGCTAGCTGTGACCTGTATGTCAAGGGTACTGATCTTTTTCCGTTAAAACCAAATTTAGAAAATTGAAATAGGCTTACTTTTATCGCTTTTTTTTCGGCTTGTACCGCAAACGCTAACCTGTATTTGCAAGATACCCCAGGTAAGTGCCCAAGACGAAGGGGCATACAGAAAACGATGAGTTACACAAAACAGAGCATAAACATACAACTCATAAAACTCGTAAATCATTGCCTGACACCGCAAAAAATATATACACAAGGCTTAATTGTATATATTTATAAGATTTAACATACCAAAGCGACTCAGGCTGTGAGGGACGCCGAATAATTTCGGCCTCGTGGGGTTCTTTAACATACACTTACATCACACAGTGCACGGGCCTTTACCATTTCGCCTCCATCGAAATGCGACCGCCACAGCCGGGATCAAACCCGCACCTTTCGGGCAAGCAGCCGTGCTCCATAACCGCTGAGCCACCGCGGCGGCCTCACAAGGTTTGAATGATGTCAGCATAAATTGAAGCCGTCACATGAGGAACACGATGAACGGTCGATGCAGCACACAGTCATTCAGCTAACACTAAATACTCGGCATCTTTGTAGGGACTGTATGTTCTGGCTGCACGCCCTCACCTACCTTTTCCGGACCCTGCGGCACGAAGTGCGAGAGATTGCCGGACACGTCGAAGGAACCAGGCAGCCCCGGGAAGGACAAAGCGTGCTGCACAGAGTATGCGATATAGAGGGGATGCCGATCATCGTGTTGTTTCACGGAGAGTGCGATGTCTCCGAGGTCGTCCTTGGTAACCTCGGAGTACATGTACCGGTTATCCACCAGGTTCGACTCCAGGTTGATTTCCGACTTCAGGTGCGTCCTCAGACTTCGGCCCGTGACGCCTTCTTCCTCCTCAGGCGTGTACGCCCCTGAAGAAGCCCGATCGACCAATGAGTATGAGTCAAACGTTGAAGTTTTTGCTTATTTGTCTTTCGTCAAACGATTAAGATTCAGTTGCTCTAAATTATACTGAATATTTATTTGCCGAACATTCTGTTATCGAGTATTTGAGGTATAGATTTTGTTTCGCCACTGGGATAAGACGACTAGGGAAATAATGGAAGCTTTTTTCATCAGAGAGAAGCAGTCACAGTGTGTCAGCCAGCATTCTTTGTTGTTGGTTGATAAAGAGGTCTCATTTCTGGATAATTTATGATTTTGTTTGGCTTGGGGTAACCAGGTTGGGTGAAAGAGAGGGGGGAGAGGGGGTCTAGCTTTTGACTGGACTTCGCCATACGTCAGATGAGTGGCGATAGATGTACTTAGTTTCTTGATTTTGCTTGTCAAAGTGTTCGATGCTATGTCGTGTCACGTGATTTTCATGTATAAATGTTTGATCTTCTCAATAAAAAAAATTGTTGCGGTTCAGCGCTTGTCTGTTTGTCTTCTTGCTTTTGTCCGTCTTCTAGCTCGCGCTGTGCCACCCACAATGATATATTTGGTGCACACTTAAATTTCGATTTGTTTTAGGTTTCGCTGATGATTTATCGCCCGAGCATTTAAGATATGGTTAACTATGAGTTTCGTCCAACATTTATTTTGTGGACGTTCACATTTCGGTTTGTTTTAAGTTGTACTAAACATAGGCTTACCGAGCAATTAAGTGTCAGTTTGTTTTAAGTTACGATTAATATTTATCTGCCGAACAATGAAGTATCAGTCGTTTTCAGTTTTGTCGAACATTCATTTCTAAGAAAAACTGAGTTTCGTTGGTTTTAAGTTTCGTCAAACACCTTTTTCAAATGTTTAGGTTATTTAGGTTTACACAAGAGAGGTTTTTAGGAAACAATACCAGTAATGCAAAAAAAGAAATCTCGTAACCTTTGCATTCCATGCGAATTCAACGAACACCAGGCATTTACTGTTGGCATAAGACCAACACACCTAGTACCGAATTCACTGAGAGAAGGATAATTTTTGGTGGAGTCAGATGTCTCATTTAGACCTAAACAATCGTGCACGGTTCATGAGCAGTAATCAACGCATATTATTCAAGTATGGCTTTGCCTTTTAATGGAGCTAAAAAAATTGCGAAGCCGCACTTTTAAGTTTTTTTTTCTGAATAATTTTCACCAATCACTATTTTAAGCCTATATGGGCTCAAAAATAGCAAAATATCTGCCGTTTGTATGCTCAGACACGTTCCCATTAAAGCGCATGAAACTTGAGGCGTGCTAAGGAGCCGTCATGAGAACAGCGGTTTAGAGGAAGCAACAGCGCTGCTTCTTTGCACAGTTCTTGTGGAGTTCTTTGAAGGCGTTTTATTTATCACGATACTTCCTCCAAGGTTACCTATGTGGCCAGAAGCGGCCACTACAATATCGTAGCCAGGCATCAAGCCACCGTCCTACCAGCTGACAACAGTGCAGAACCTTTGCATATGTAGGGAGATAGATCGCAGTGTTAGGAGTGCTAAAATACAAAGTAACCGTTATAAAGTTGCCCAAGCTGTAGAGTACGACTCCAAAGATAGGCACGTTAGTTGTTTTTTTTTTCGTGTAGAAAAACACGCTAATTTAGACACAAGTTTTAGATTCCTTAGAGTGTTGTGCAGGAAAAACAGACTTCGTTCGTATAGCGCGTTCAGTATAAAATGTGTGTAAGGGGTGGAGGTGTCTCTACCCGAATAGGTCTACATATCAACAACGTCTATGTGCTTTGTCCAGGCCTTTAAAATGTTTATAACACTGTGTAATAAGTGAATCAGTCAATCCGTGCATATTTCACACGTTTCGTGTAATGTGTTGAAGCTGCGTGTTTTTGTGCGTGCTCTCTGCTGCACGATCAAACTGTCATGATAGTTTCACAACGTGCATCATTGTTTCTTCGTCTCGGATAAATTCTCTTTATTCTGTCTCTGGCAGATGCTGTCGATTAAATAGGCTGAAAAGCGTTTTTTTTTTCTTTCTAGAGCGAAAGCTCTACTTCACGACCAAAGCTGCAAAAGCCCATTCACCGCTGAAGCCTTGACCTTGAACGAATAACTTTCTTCACAGCTGGGATTCGGACCAGCGGCGTCGCGAACAGATCAGCTTCGCTGGCCACTTCTCGAGAGCACTATGCTATCGCCGCAGCCTATCACCACCGGTGTTGTTGTTGTTGTGGTTCTCACAAAAGCGATGGCACATACCCACGGTCCCCTCGTCTTAATTGTTGTTGTTGTTAGCCTATCAAAAGATGACACATACCCACACTGGGGGATCGGCTATCTATCGGGTGGCTATTCACCTGAACGCAGTTAATATCAACTCACTGTCGCGCTGTGCATTGCACATCATCGTCTTCAACTTCCGTCTGCGGAACGGAGAGATCAGATCAACTTAACCTCGATCAGAGCTTAACCCGAGTCCAATATCGTCGCCAGACGGGCCGACAAACCAGCAACGCAAAGCCATGAGCCCATCAGGCTAAACACACGCTGTTGCATGTGTATTCGGTTTAACTACGTTAAAAGCCGACTTTTTTTTTTCGTTGTGCTTCCCTGGCGGGAGCCGTCAAAGAACGCCATATGTTTTCTTCGCTCGCTTTCTTCTTCGAATTCTACTGTTCCTTCCTCTTCTCCTTTAAGCAGACTCGGATATCCCGTGAATAACTTAGCCTGCTACCTTCGCGGTCATATATGCAGTGTCGCAACCCTTGGCCAAGTACCTATGAAGTGTATATGCTTGTAAACACACGAGCGCCTCTCTGTTATTCAGCCGAGCTTGAACTTGTTTTGTTATCCGGCTAAGGTGGGCTTCCACAGTGGTCCATGTAATCTTCATTTTGTTCATTTTTTTTTCGTTCAAGCGCACCTGTACATCATGAACATAATAGTGTCATACGTATACTCTTCCGCATGATATTTGCCCTATACCCGGTGATGTCTGGAGAGTACGCTTATACAAGCGTGAGCGCGTTTGTTATCGAGGCCAGTTCGCGGATGGGCGAACAAAAATTTGCAAACAGTGGGAGAAAGAGACACTTGAATATGTCTACCCGGCCTTCAAGTTACCCAGCCTTCAAATGTAACGAAAAATTTCTCGACTATGCCTCTTTCATGTGTTTTATCATTAATATCTAGGAGAATCAGTCATATCACCTGCTCATCGCCTCTCTAGCCGTATTAGTCACCATAAGGCTTTCTATGCCCCACCGCAAGAGCTACCCCACATTCTGGATCTTTTTCCGTCACGTCATCCCGGGACTGGAATGACCTACTACAGGACCTCATGCATCATACCAACGCCATCCATTTTAAGAACGCTATCAAGACCATTGTTGTTTAACTGCCACGCCCATCCCTCATGTAATGGCCTATACCAAGGGCCTTTGAGGTATCAAATAAAAAAAGAAAGGGAAAATATAGATTGGGAATCGTAGCAGCACAACCCGAAACTTGCTCAAAAATCCGTTTTGCTTCGCACTTCAGGTTATGGCTGCCCTATTTTGCTGCTAGCCAACGCCATGCGCCGACTTTCCGGCGGCTGAAGGCATCGGGGCATTCTCTAATGGAAAAGCTCGCACGTGGGGCACACCTGGCCCTCGATCGCCAATTCATCCACTTTGCCGTGGCACATGACATCACAGCCACATCGACAAGGCCATTTCACGTGATCGATACTGCTGCTTTAAAAGAGGCATTGAGGCCGTTCATCTGCAGTGGGCATCGCACCAGCACAACCGGCAACATGCTGGAAAATCCATTTTGCTTTGCACTTCAGGTCAGTAATTATTTGCCTTCTTAAATGCTACCGCAGTTGTGACCGTTGTTTGCTGCTGCTGTCCTGTCCACTGTGCGCCATGTTTTTTTTTAGTTGCGTAGTTTGTTGCCTCGTGATATTTTTTTCCTGTAGAGATACAGAAGAAAACACTGGGCCAATCGAAAAGGAAATGCTGCAGGAATTGCTGGCTGGTCAAAATGAAATGCACTCTGCTATTGAGGAAATTAAGGTATCTCAAATAAATATGTACCAAAACATTTCCTCCCTCACAAGGGGAGTCGAAATTGTTTAAAGGAAATTATCGACTCCTGGTTCGCTCGGCAACAGTGTAACTGACTTTGAGACTACCGTATATGGACTGAACAAACAGCTCACTTCGTTAATAAAAAAGTTTGAAGATCATGAAAACAGGTGGCGTAGAAACATTTCGATAGTTTGGGGTGTATAGAGGAGTCTGGTACCAAGAATGCCGAGCTGCTTGAAAAGGCAGTAAAAAAAGTATTCGTGAGCAAATTGCACTTAAATGTTACTAGTATCGAAAGAATACACAGGCTTCGCAGAAAGACAGAAAATAAGACACGTCCGGTTATTATCAAATTTTTGAACAACAATGATAAAGCATACATACTGAGGGCATGCAAAAAACTGAGGGACAGCAAATATTCTGTGTCTGAAGATTTTTCGAAAAGGGTGCGTGATGTACGTAAGCAGCTACGGAAAAGTGATGCGGAGGAAAAGGCAAGCGGTGCGAAATTTAAGCTCCTATATGATAAGTCAAGTGTTTGGAAGAAGGCCTGCCATTATCGTCTCGAAGCAAATAATATAAATTGGCAAACGAATACAAACCAGCGCTCGCTTAAGATTCTCGATGTTAACTGTCGGAGAATAGTAAATAAGGCTTTAGATTTGGAGGGACTTTTTTTAGTGCGTAATCCCGACATAGCTATTGTCTCCGAAACGTGGTTGAGTGACGCAGTTTTTGACAGTGAATTTGTCACGCCTGGATTCAGTCTGTTTAGAAATGATCGGGGCACAAAAGGCAGTGGTGTGTGTATTGTTTTGAAGACATGCCTAAATTTGCTAAAAATGCCAGCTGAACCTAACATACAATCTATTTTTTGTAAAGCTTATTATGATAATGTTGGATATGTGTTGGGAGCGACGTGCAGACCTCCTATGTCTGCCACAAACGGTATAAAGGACTTACGGGAACATATGAGCACATATGTCAAGTCCGGTGATCAGGTTATTTTGTCAGGGGACTTCAATTTGCCTAATTTGAACTGGTCCACCATGTATCACAATAGGATAGAACTAATGGCAAGTTCTCGTTTAGGTGGTTTGCCGAGAAGTCATGTGGTCCGGTGCCTTTTCATTGCCACTATTTGAAGAATATGGAAGCCGCTGTAACCTCCAAGGAGCACGCGTTCAGGCTTTCAAAAGGGGGCTGTCACTCGATATACACTTTTGCAGCTTGCGCTGACGGCCTTTCGACTTCCCATGTTTTGTTATTATTTTGTTGTTGATGTTTTGAATAGACGGTGATTCTTCCAAATGCGTGTCCAAGTTCTCGCTCTCAGAGACCAGGCACGATAAATGAGAAAAGGTATGTTTTTTTTCTTAGCTTTAAGACAAGCTGGCAACTCACCGTACATCGCCATTAGTAGAGGGAGAAAATTCATGGTTGGAGCTGAGCGGTTTCGGCCAGCCTACCAGAAGTGTACACGGCAGGGTGGCCTGCAAGATACGTGCGAATAAGGTCAGTCTTCTGAAGATAAACAAACATTCAAAAGAACATCAAAATTTTGTACACTTGAAGAAAATTGGTATAGTGGCAGCTGCACACAACAGTCTAGCTAGAAATATGGTGGCATCCGGATTAAGAAGGCGGCATTCGCCTTAACTCTCCGTTTCCAACGAGGCCGATTTTCTATATTGTCTCTCACCTGGGTGGCCGTTCTTGCGCTCCACTCTCCGCAGGCGCTGGATGCTTCACTCAGCGACCACGCAGAGACACACGCCGGCATTTTCTCATAATGGCTGTCATACTGCTTAGGCAGTAAAAAAGAGACATTTCTACTGGTGGCAAAATCTGCCAGTAAGAAACAAACGAAGGCGTGTTACCGCTCACTTTTTTGTTAAATATTTTTGGTGCCCTCTAGTTGGTGTATAAAAGTTCACCTTTAGCTAGGGAAATGATGCTTAATTAATCTGAAACAAATAAATTATTGTTAGCTTCAGTAAACGGTGAGAAAAACTCACGGCATTATCCACATTCTTAAAGAAGAAAATGCGATAGCATTTAGAAGTTGGCCCACCCCCAAATATTCCAATGCACCGCCCAAGTTTTGGAAGTGGGCGCACCCCATAAAATGAACTACGGTGGATTAGTGGTTATTAGTGGGTCGATTAACGTTGACTAGTGGATAGGCTAATGTGGATTAGCGAAATTTATTTGGTCGGGTTAGTATAAACTCATATAGTAATCCAATTTTCATTGTATTACTATATGAACGTTTTAGTCTAACATTTTAGTCAGATTTTATAACTTGGCGGTCGCGACACCACGACTCTCTCGATCAACCAGGGAATTTCGTTATGGAGGAACCTTGTGGTTTTTGCAAGCCAACAACCTAAGCCTTGTGGGTTCATCAGTGGGCACAGGCCACTAACCACCGCGGGCCCAGGCTTCGCGCGAGCCAAGGGCCCCGATCAGCCGTCACCACACGCACCCTGGGGCACCGATGCGGCGCACTCAACCTCTGCAGAGAGGAGAGCGACTCGCCGCAAAGCCACAGGCCTCCAAGTTCACGAAGGAGACGTTTATTCACGCCGTCCTCCAGCGGTACACAGACTCAACAGTCACCCCATCCTGGGGGCGCGTGATGAGCAAGGCTGCGCTGCGCGCAAGGAGCGACAAGAGTAATGCGCGCCCCTAGCACGCCGCTGCAGATTGTCCCCGCAACAGTGCTGTGGTCTCTCTCGTGTCGGCCGTTGGGCCCTTTGCGAGGGAGAGTGGGCAGTCAACGCAAGGTGCGCCTGTCGGAGGTCGCCGGACCCATGGACAGGCTCGAGCCGCTGCAGGTCGACGACCCGTGCTGGCGAGCTCGAGTATGCACTGGTACGAACGGCAAAGGCCGGCCCGGACAGACAGCAGCGTACGCACCTTACGTTGTCTTGGAGGGGTCTCTCTCTGGGCTCCGCTCGGACGGTCGCGCGGCGCGCGGCCGCCCAAGCGGGTCCCTAATTCCCGCCAAAAGGCACCAATGGCAAAGGCCCTTGGGAAGCCGGGGCGGAGCTGCGGCCGAATGACAGGGATTAGTCACCCAGCAACCTCTCCGTCGCCTGAGGCGGGGGAAAGGGAAAGAGGAGAACAACGCGGGATGCCGGTAAAAGCCGCGCAAAGGCAGCGGCAGGAAGCCCGGATTCCCACATCCTCCTATCCTTAAATGCCCTCCTACCCATCGGTGAAAACAAGCGATAAAATACAAAAATGAATCCACTTAAAAAAAATAATGCTAGCTACACTTCAGTTCCAGCCAGAAACTAAAAAGACACACAAATAAGAAAATGACCTAAACAACACTTGCATACGCTTCAAGGAAACGAAAACTAACAACATGTAGATTATATACACTGTACACTATACACAAGGTGATGTAAATACAACAGTACAACTATCGGGCAGGTGGATGGCAGCCTCAAAGTTCAGTGGCGCGGCCCATTGGGCCTGTCGACGACTCACCGCTCACAGACTTCAACTAGGGCCGGTAGAAGGGCCGACGGTGATCTTCCTTCCGTTGATGACGGCTGGGCAGCAGCAGAGCGCTAACCACGCGCACTCGGACACGAAGTCACGTCCGGGCACAAGATAGCTAGTGCACCACTGTCGCGCCGGCTGAAACAGGCACGGCGTCTTGAGGTGTAAACGTGGCAAACGGTGAGGGGTCCTTCTCGTCCCCTCGCTCACGCAGAAGCACACAATGGCACAGAAGCAGATGTCGATCGGCGACAATGACCCGCTCGTCAGCAGCGGCCCGAGGAACCGCGGCAGGGGTCAAAGGACGAACCTTTCACGCTCCACACAGCCTCAACTTCCCCTCCACACCGGCCGCACAAAACCCGCGCCGCGAGACACGGGCTCCTTAACGAGGAAGTTATCCCCAGGCGGAACAGAAGGGAAAAAAGACGCGCTGTACAAAAGAAGGCAAAATGTGCGCTTCAAGAAGACAAGTGCAAGCGCGAGTAGGCTGAAGTTTACATATGCACAAGTCGGGTTAAAAAAAAAGAAAACCAAACAGCAACGCCAAACGCATAATACATATGTACATCTCGGAACCTTAGAGCAAACAGGAAACGAAAGAGGCCACGAACTGACTAGATCAAACAAATATATAAATAAATACACAAGGCTGGAACTGAGCATGCGGCAAGCCAAAAACGAACACACCGTCCTTCACCTGGGCATAGGGCCCGACGAGAAAGCTCGCCAGCTAGCTGAGGCTGCGTACCTTCGGTTGCGGAAGAGTCCGCCGTCCGGCATCAATCACATCGGTGACCGTTGTTTCAAATTGCACCGGTGCGCGGTACGCTTGCGTTACGCAGCACCAGTTGTGCCTTTGCGCTTGCCTGTGATACCAATGGGTACCGACGCAAGCTCGTCAGACCGTGACGCATAGGCCTTCAGGTCAGCGATGTGGCACGGCTGGTTTCCCCTGAAAGGGGATCCTCCGGCAGGAACGCGAGCGGCGACCAGACTCTGACCATTCGGTACGGACCAAGCCACTTAAGAGCGAGCGAGGCTGCGAACCCCTTGCTCGCATCGCTAAGAACGTGGTCGCGCTTCAGGACAAGATCACCGGCCTGAAAAGTCAGTCTGCGGTGCTTGAGGTCATACTGAGCCTTCTGTTGGGCTCTAGCTGCCGCCAAACTCTGCCTTGCTCTGTTGAGAGTCTGACCAAGCCGGTCCCGAAGCGTCGACGCATAAGCAGCTAGAGCAGTCTGCCCGTGTCTGCTCATCCCCGAGCTGGCTCTGCACGACGTTTGACATCGGATTCGCCAGCTCCCTCCTGAAATTGAGGAAGGCGGGATAGAAACCAGTTGAGCGATTCACAGCTGTTCGAATGGCGAACGCAAACGCACTCATATGGTCTGCCCAGTCCTTTTGATACTCGGAAAAGGCCGCCAGCATTGGCTTGAGCGTTCGGTTGATTCACTCGGTCAAGTTGGACAGGGGATGGTAGGGTGAAGTGGTGTAGTGCTCGATTCCGAGGGAACGGCACGTGTTACCGACCACCCGAGCTGTGAAATGGAACGCATTGTCCGTGATCAGTCTTCCCGAAAAGTCGAACCGACAGAACACTTCCTGAAGTGTATCCAGCAGCGCTCGTGCTGACACTTTCCGAAGCGGGTACAACTCGACCCGTTTGGAAAAATGGTCAGCGACTACCATCAGGTAAATGAACCCCTGCTTACTCCTGGGGAAGGGCCCCATCAAATCGCAGGTGGCCATCTGCCACGGACGCACACTGTCAATTGGTTTCATCATTCCGGGCGGCTTGCCACCCAGTGACTTCGCCGCTTGACAGCATGGTAGGAACGGCAGTAGCGGAAAATATCGCGCTTCATGCCGGGCCACGTCACCGATTGACCCAGTTTTGAAAAAGCTTTTGAACCACTCAGCTAACCGGCCAGTGGTTCGTCATGAGAGAATCGCAACAGTGCGCCTCTAAGACTTTTGGAGACAACCACCTTGAACGGGTCAATGGACTCATCATCGGTGGCTATGCACTTAGCAATAGCCCCTCATCGTCCAGCAAATATGAATCCTCGGGGTTCGCCGCGACACACGCTGGCTTTTGCCCTCCCGCGCCCTCCGCTACAATGCCAGTAGCGTCACGGCGTTCCGTCTCCCTGAGACCGTCGCTCATCTCACGACAAAAGGATTCATTTTGCTGGGCTTTCAGCAGCTCTTTCCGGCTGAACACGATTCCAGTCATCCCAGAGGGGAACCTGGTCTCGTCCCCACTCGGGTTTGCTGCCAAACTTTCCGTTCGCGTCGGCGTATTCGAGGTGCTCACGAGGAGCTTTGCCTCTCGCCCGCTTTGCGAAGCGCTGCTTGCCTGGTTACCTGAATGGGTTGGCCCGTTTGCGGGCTCCCCTTCCTTGCCGCCCGGCGGCTCGTCCGCTGTTTCGCCCCCTCCGCTTGCCGGCGTCAAGGCGCCGCTGGCGAATGGGGCACGGGATAGCGCGTCAGCTACCACGTTCGTGCTACCCTTTCGATACTGCTCCGAAAAGTCGTAATGCTGTATCAGGAGAGCCCAGCGCGCCAGCCGACCCGCAGGCTCGTGGAGCCGCATCAGCCAACTGAGCGTACTGTGATCTGTCTGCACCACGAACTGCGTTCCGTAAAGGTAGACGTCGAATTTCCGCAGTGCAAACACGATGGCGCGGCACTCCTTCTCGGTCACGGAATAATTCCTCTCCGAGGGCAGCAAGAAGCGGCTGGCAAAGGCCAGCGGTTGCAGCACGCCATCGAAATCCTGTAGGAGAACTGCTCCTAAACCCAGATCGCTCGCGTCAGTCTGGACTACGAACTGTCTGGTCAGGTCGGGTAGTCTGAGCTGCGCTGTCTCTGCAATGGCACTAGACAGGAGGCGAAAGGATCGCTCTTGCTCGGGCCCCCATCGCCACGCGACAGTCTTTCCCAAGAGCTTGGTCAAGGGTGCCTGCACGCGGGCGCAGGACGGGATAAACGACCGATAAGAAAGTCTCTGCACTTAAGTCTGCTTAAGAGCGGAATTGCAAAAGCCTTTACGCTTCCTCTCTTTCCCCTCTATTTTATTGTTTCTTTCTGTTGTTTGATATTTTTGTTTTTATTTCAACTTATTTATTTCCTTGTCTTATGTATAGTTCATCATTTTTCTCTTTTTATTTAATACACGAAAAAGCCTTCTCACGCATTTACATCGTTTTTCACCGAATCAGTCCCACAAAATGCACGCCGTTTAGCTAAACGTTGTTCCCGCTCTTCATCTGTTTCTTCCGCACGCCGCCGCTTCTTAGCTGCAGCACATCGTTGCAGCTTCACCTTATACACAGCATCCGACATACCGTGGAGGATTCGCTGGGACGACTGCGACGAGCCGAGTGGGGGGCCGCTTTTCTACAGCTGGCATGACGTCACGTAGAGCGAGCGCCCTCCCCCACGGCAGCGGCGCGTGGAGGATTCGCTGGGACGATCGCAACGAGCCGAGTTGGGGGGGGGGCGCTTTTCCACAGCTGGCATGACGTCACGTATAGCGAGCGCCCCTCGCGGCAGCGGCGCGCAGCTGCAGCATGGAGGATTCGCTGGGACGATCGCAACGAGCCGAGTTGGGGCCCCGCTTTTCCACAGCTGGTATGACGTTACACATAGGTCACGCTAAAGGTCAATGGTGGATTCTTCGGGACGACGGCCAAGAGCGGAAACCTCGAGCAGTATTGCTTTCGCAATAAAATTCGCCATTCCCAGAAAACGGCGGAGGCCGCGTACGTCCTTGGGCACGGGAAACTCGAGTATGGTTCGGCGTTTCTCCGCATCTGGCTCAATGGAGCCCTCGCCCAGCGTGAACA
The DNA here is from genome assembly GCF_052857255.1 of Amblyomma americanum. Lineage (NCBI taxonomy): Eukaryota > Metazoa > Arthropoda > Arachnida > Ixodida > Ixodidae > Amblyomma > Amblyomma americanum. The sequence continues at coordinate 15,866,861 of NC_135507.1, read as the reverse complement.
CCAGCAATTGAGCTCAAGCCCGCGTTATTTGGGCTTTCGCAGGATTCGAAGTCATCCCAGCAGCCCGTACCCTCTCGAGCACGTCGGCAATGTGGCTTAAGTGCTCATCAAAAGTTCGTGAATAAATCACGACATCGTCCAGGTAGCACATGGCGTGGGACCATTTCGCTTCCCCTAGGACGCGGTCCATGAGCCTCTGAAAAGTCGCAGGACCATTGCAGATACCAAAGGGCATACTAGTGAACTCAAGCAGCTCTCTGTGGCGCGTGAGCGCAGTCTTAGACCGGTCAGCGTCCGCCATCTGGACCTGTAGGTAACCTTTGGAGGCATCTAGCGTGGAAAAATGCCGCGCACGGCCCAGGTTTCCTACGATTGAGCTGATCGTCAGGAGCGGATAGGCATCCTTTGTCAGCGCATTCAGACGACGATGATCCACACACAAATGGTGGCTGCCACCTTTCTTAGGCACCAACACAACCGGAGACGCCCAAGCGCTGGACTAGCGACGGATAATGTCCGCCGACAGCATCTCATCCAGCAACCAATCGATCACTTGCCTTTTCGCAAGGCTGACGGGTCTGGGGTTGCACATCAAAAGAAACGCATCTCCGGTGTGGATCTTGTGGCTCACTAAAGTAGTAAAGCCAGGTTGATTTGTGAAGAGCTCATCGTACTGACACAACAGTGCTGTCAAACGAGCCTTCTGTGTGTCATCCAACGTAACCGCAAAGGCGGCCAGCGGATGTGGTGCCTGGTCGTACCGCGCCGCTCGGTCCCAAAGGGGAGCGCGAACGACGGAACGCTCGACACAAGGGCTTGGCCCTGGTCGCTAAGCGTGGCACTCTCCGAACGCCTTCACTGCGCAGACAGTTATTGACGCCGGTGGGCAGATGAACGGCTTCAGCTGGGAAAATGGTCCGTCGCAATAGCCGCCATTCGCAATGTCCACCACGATCCCGGTTTTCAGCAGAAAGTACCTTCCGAGAATCGTGGGCACACTGAGCCCTGGGAGGTGGATGAAACGCGTGCGTCTCGTCCGCTCTCCCCAACTGACAGTCAGCCTCGCGGCGCCAGCCGAATGGGCTACGCCATTCGCAAGGTTGAATGCCGTACAACAGTCCCGCAAGCGCATCAAATACTTTTGCAAGTGGGACAACACCTCTTCACTGAACAAGGAGGCACTGGCTCCCGTATACAGTAACGCCGAAAATTCGCGGCCAGCAATGGTGACCGGAATAAACGGCGCGTGCGCACAAGCTTGCTCTGTACGCTGAGGGAATTAGCAAAGACGAGGCCGGACGTCCCTTCACGACCGACCCCCGGCACCGTTTTTCTGCCTCACAGGAGGCCTGGCCACGGGGCATTCTCACACCGCCGTGAGTTTGCTCGCTGGACATTGGTGCCTCTCCCTGCCTGTGTCCGCTCGCTGCATGGCCAAAGGGCCGGCTGATTCGGGTTTCCTCCTCCGCTGTGCGTTGGAGTGGTTCAGAAAACGGCGCAGTGCAGGCTGTCCGTCTCCTGTACGAGTAGGGATCGAGAGCTCGTTCGCTGAACTCCCATACTTCTTTTTGCCCGCTAATGGCTGCAATGGCAGGTTGTGCGGATGCCGGTTGGGTAGGGGCATGGCCCCTCTTATGCACAGCGTGGCTCGAGGGCCTCGCTTGCCGGCTGTGGCGGACGATAGGCGCGCGCGGCTAGAATGTCGCCTTGAATGCGCTTTGCCTCGGCGGCCAGCTCCACAAAATCTCGGAATCGGCCGTCGCGCAGGTATGTCGAAAAAGTCGGATGTGCCTGCCTGATCGTCTTTTCCACACGTTCCTCGTTCGAGGCTCTGGGCTCGGCGATTGAGAAGAGGTCCTCCATCGAACGTACATACTCCAGGAGTGACTCATCCGGAGCCTGTGTAGGGAGCTCCAGCTCTCGCCGCATCCTACGCTCGTAGTCAGCGGGCAGGAATTCGCGCAGGAATGCTGCATGGAACTCCTCGAGAGCCGCTGCCCGGTGGCCGGCAAGCCGATGCCACCTAGCTGCCGTGTCAATCAGTGCTGCGGGGATCATGTGTGCAAGCACAACCTGATCAGTGAGACCCATAGCTATCTGGTAATGGGTGAGAGACTCAAGGAAATCCCGGGCTCTGAGGAGGTCATCATACCCGCGGTATGTTGGCATGAGCAACTTGAACGCGGAGTGAAGCACCTTCGGCGTGGCCAAAAGTGCCTCAAGCGCCCCTGACAGCAACTGAATCGTCTGGGCAGCACTTGTTAGCAGCGACTGCGCCCCGGCCTCAGAGGAGGCTAGGGCAGGCTGCACGAATGCGGGAAGCAAGGCTCCCAGTTCGATGAGCGGCGCGGTTTCCACAGGGAGCCGGGCCAGCGCCTCACCGTTCCCAGAGCAGAATCGACTGCTAGAGGGGCACGGCTGCTGTTGCGCGGGGCTGCCGGTTGCGGCAGCGTCGAATGCACCGCTTTCGCACTGGGCGCAAAGCCCGTACAGCGGAGGCTAGTGATTAATGGGTGCACCGCAGGGTGCTCCCGACACAGCTCCAATGGGAGCCGTGTGATCGACGTTGAGGGTCGTATCGCCGTATGCCCCAATGGGGGCCGTGGCCAACCACGGTGTTTGACTATTCGAAGGAACAGCAGCCAACAGATCAAAGGACGTTATACGACTCCGTAGGGAGCCGACATGTATAGCTGCCGAGTGCCCCGCTGGGGGTGGCAGACATGGTGAGCAAGCGTGTGCAAAGGCAACGGCGGGAATCCCGGAATTCCCACAAGCCTTAACACTCAGGTTGGCGGCCAAGACACGTCGCCAAGTTTGATTCGAAGACGAGCCCATGATTGAACACTTAAAGTAGCGTTGGCAACGGAACTTGAAATGCTTTTGCATTTCCTCACGCAATGATACTTAATTAAGTGCGCATTTAATTTTTGTTTTAGTCAATCGTTCATTGAAAGCTCTAAATGTTTTTTCCTAACGTTTTTGTAATGCTAGAAATAAACGTTCAAAATAAAACTCAATGGCGCTCGACTGGACGACACGACGGAAATGCGTGAGTGGTCGCCGTTACGAACTACGTTCATTGACCGTGCACCGATTTCTTTTTAATTTTAGTTTTTCGTTCCCTGGCGTCTTCGTTTTCGCCATCTTTTAACGCCACGACATTGGTCATTCTCTACTTTACAATCATAGATCCCTGATAGTCTTCGTACAACTCCAGGGGCGGTGGTGCAGCGGTTAAGCGATGCGCCACTGCCTTGAGATGGCAGGTGCTACCATCGGTGGAGCTTATATTGTCGAGGTTACTCTTCGCGAGCAACTTCTAGCGACTAATTATTAATTTAACTGCCACCTGTCATGGTTGGCAGTTTGCTCACAATCGGATTGGCAGGGCTTCACTCCTGTAGGGCCGAACCTAGGGCTTCACTTTTTCCGCGACGTGACCCCTCTAATGCTCACGCATTAATGACCTTCCCCTGACACTGCTTAAGCATTTAAATCACTTAAATGTAACGTTCTCGAAAATGGTGAATCAACCCTGCACGAGCATGCAGGCCTTTCAGGGCGACGGTGCACAACGCTTTGCTAGGACCTGCAACGCGGGCGATATGTCAGCTCCGGGGAATACAGCACAACATGCATCTTTCGTACACTCACCCCTGAACGGATATCATGTGTGTGTGTGTGTGTGTGTGTGTGTGCGTGTGTGTGTGTGTGTGTGTTTGTGTGTGTGTGTGTGTGTGTGTGTGTGTGTGTGTGTGTGTGTGTGTGTGTGTGTGTGTGTGTGTGTGTGTGTGTGTGTGTGTGTGTGTGTGTGTGTGTGTGTGTGTGTGTGTGTGTGTGTGTGTGTGTGTGTGTGTGTGTGTGTGTGTGTGTGTGTGTGTGTGTGTGTGTGTGTGTGTGTGTGTGTGTGTGTGTGTGTGTGTGTGTGTGTGTGTGTGTGTGTGGCGACTGAAGGAAGAATGAAAAGAAAATTGCACGGGCCTGCCCTCTGACCGAGCCACAATCAGTGCCACGGACAGACATGGGTGAGCTGAAGGATGTGAGAGGAAAGACTGAAAGAAGAGACCGAGCGACAACGATGGCTTTGGCAACAACTACCCCACTGTGGCTAAGAGACAATCGGCGAAAGCACTTAGAATTTCTTTTTTTTTATAAAACAAAAACGCGTCTATTTACAATAATGTATAAAATGCATCGGTAAAAGATAAGATCTAAAACTATGACGTTCATGTTTGAACCTAAGTGGACAAGTAACCCAGAGAGGAGGAGGTCGTAAAAATGCAACTATGATGGGGCGAAAATGTACGCAAAAGTTGGACCTAAAGGTCTAGTATTGAGCCAAGTAATACCCCTGTCACACGGGACTTCTTCTCGGCTTTTGCCGTAAAGTTGTCTTATTGCACTAAAGGAGGAAAACCGAAAAGGAGCAGCGACGCTGCTACACGGCAAATCCAAAGGAGCTAGAACGCGGCCTCCGTGAATGCCAAAAGTCACCGCTGTGTGTGAAGCGGCGCTAGTAACATTACGAAATTAAAGCAGACGGTAGCACTTCAGCTAAGAGTGCTTTCGTTTATGTTGGAAAAAGTAGCTATCACGATAATAAACGAGCGTTCTGACGGTGAGAAACGGATATTTTGAAACAAAGTTTCTTTTTTTTTCATCGTTCTCGGTTCGACCACGGTAGGCGCACTTTTCCGTTCGGCTCCTCGTTGTGTTCGAGAAGCGTGCTTTGTTGCTTGTGTCTTTGTGCACACAAGCAAACTCAAAACACGCACACAACAAAGAGCAAACGAAGAAAAAACAGCAAAGCGAGATGCGCAAACACGTGTGTGTCGATGCGGCTGCTGAAAAGCGTTCAAGTCCTTTCTTAGCAGTGTGGATGTCTTTAGTCATAGCCTCCTCTGCGGTTAAGTGCACTGTAACGCAAAATTAACCATTAAATAAGATAAATTAGATATTTTTTTACGGTTTCAAGACTAAAAATTGCGTCAATTATTTATTCTTTGAGCTCGCTAGCTGGCGCTGCCGTCTGGGTTGCTCCTTTAAGCAACTTTAAGGCCGCTGACGGCCGCCTTTATTGCTACGGACCTTTATCGCAAAGGTCTCGACGCTTTGCCGTGTAGATGCGCGTCACGCGCCTTTGGGGCAAAGGACCTTAATTTCTAAGGCCATACAAGTGCCCGTGTGACAGGGGTATAAATCAAGAAATAAGACACGGTTATGGGCAGCAAAAAAAAGAGAGGACAAATACTCTCTTCAGGATGAGAACGGAAGCTCGAGGTTGAACGATGGAAATAGTACGAACTACGGAAAAAATGGAAGGAGACCCCTTGGTGGAGATAAACGAAGGCCGCGAGCGGTCTGTTTCCCTCCGGAGACGGGCACTTCTGCCAGTACGAATTAAAACGATGAGTTTAACGCGACTTAAATTCGATGGCTGCCTGTCGGTCGCGCGTCAGCCCAGAGTCCGAGTCTGGAGTGTCAGGCGCACACTCAACTTTGCGCACAAAATCAATGGGGAACGCTTCTGAGGATAGAAGGAAAGTTAATAACAAAAAAATGCAAGCCTGTCGAAGGGAGTTCTGTAGATATATTGACTGTTATAGTGAAATTTTGCAATATATACAAAAATTGTGTTCGTAAACTTTTTTCCGCTCGAAAATGCTTTGGTCCACCATTGTTGGGTACGTATTGTCTGTAATTGTCTTCCACGGGCATTTTCCCCTACAGACCAGCCATTTACATATATAGTTCTCTGTCGACGCGGTTTCAGTCGCGGCCGCGGCCGTCAGCTTCGCATCAATGGAGACGAAACGGAAAATACACCCGTTTGCTTTGCAATGGCATTGCACGTTAGAGAACCTTATGGGGTCGAAGCCCTCCGCTGCGGCCCCTCTTTCTGTCTTCTTTCCTTCACTTCCTCTTTCATATCTTCTCTCATGGCGCGGTCGCGGTGTCCACCGAGTAGTGAGATAGTTACTGCGTCGTTCTTTTCCTAAAAACCAATTTTCATTTCCTCCCTCATTAGATAGCTCATTCAATGATTTTAGTGGGTACCGCAAAGCAGGGTTGTGCCGCATACATTTCTCCACTTGCCCGAACACCTTCGCTCACCTTGCCGGCGTCCAGCGGAGCGCACAGTTCAGAGATATGCCCTTCGACTCCCAGCGTCTGCGCTCCTCAGCAGCCGAAGAGAGCCGTGTGTGAGAAAGGAACGCTAACTATGAATATATATGGATTTGTTTAGTCTACTTATCTGGGCGCCGTGGAATCGGAGTGGCAGAGAGGGCCGTAGAAAAACTTGGCAAGAAAAAAAAAGTGAGAATAAAGCGCTAATCTGACGGTAGATTGAAAGGCTGCTCGAGCACGTCTAGCTTTTGAGGAGCCGATACACTCAAAAGATACTCTCTTCTGATTTAACGCTCGAGTTGCGCGAAAGGCTCGGATATGCTTTGCAGTGCACTATACTCCAGCGAAGCGTCTATGTTTGGTGCCCGCCTCGGGGCGACAACCGATTGTGGTTTTGCGTGAGAGCAACGAAAACAGGAAAACACACAAAAAAACGACACGACCCGTCCTAAGCAGTGTGCTGTAAATAACTGTCTCCAAGAATGCTAAGGCGCCCTTGCGTACTTGCCAAGTTTTGTTTTTTTACTTTTTCCTTGTCCAAGTCGCGCCGGATTCCAAGGAGCCGCTCGTGCTCGAAAAGAGATTTACGCTTTGGCGACTTGCTGGCAATCACATGAAAATAAGTGCAGTCGCTTCAACAATGCTAAGGTATGCCTACGAATGCAGAATATAAGTGTTTCAATCCTCCGGTTCAGCGAATGGATTTTTCTGTAGATACCGTAAGACCTATGTGAATAATATAGCGCGTCAGGCTAAAAACGCAGGGGCCAGAGTATGTGAGCAAGTTAGTTGAAACATACCGAAAATGCTACCAGCCTTGTGGAAATTATTCACCCTTTTCTCACATGCTTCACTAGCGTATAAAACGTGTTTATTTACTCTCTTACTCTTAGTGAACACATGTTTATTGCCTGGGGGAGGGGCTCCGTCTTCTAAAACTCCACAGTAGACTTTATTAAAATAAACGAAATGGGGGCACAGCAAGACATTTCTTGTTCGAAAGATACCCCGGGCATTCGCGGAAGACGCAGCGTCCATGCTAGCGACTGCTGTAGCGCATCTGTGTGACAAGGCTATGCGGTGCGAATTAATTCCATGGTGATTATGTGCTGCCATCCCATCGCAGGCATCGTACAAAGACTAGCAGCGGTGGTTTTCCAGTTGCAATTGTCACGAGTGACGGCGATCAACTAGATGGTCGGGGAGACAGAATACGCCATGAAACTCGCCTATTCGGGCGTACTACATGGGTCCTTTGTACGTAAGATGCTCGGCGGCGGCGAAAGAAATGCATACACTCGGCAGCCGTATCTACTGAATGACCGTCGGTCTCAGCAACACTCTATTCAGGGCTGACTAGGAAGGCTTAGAGATAATGCGTCTCACGAACAGCCCGGGCCATTGAAGAAGCTGTCACACGTGATGACCACCCTTCCATAGCGACCAAGACGCATCCAGCGGGCGCACGACCGATAGCCCGCCTCCCCGGGCAAAACATAGCGATAAGGCCACATGCGGACTAGGATAAACCGAGGTCACTTGGAAAAAAATTATGCGTGCATTTAGGCAATCTAAAGTGATGCAAGGCGAAAGCGTTTGGCCTTGCCGACTGAGATTCTAACTTCCAAGGTTCCCATACCAGTGGTACTCCCAAAGGATTCTTCTCTGGCTTCTCTCGTGGTGGCGCGCAGGTGGCGCCACCAGCGCGCACGCCGTTACCAGGACGACCTCGGGTGTGACGTCACCCTCTCCCGTCGCTATATCGACGTCCGCGCTATATGGACGCATTTGGTTGTTTTCTTTGTTTTTTCGCTATAATCGGCTATAATTAACTTCCTAATCAATCTACAGTCATCAAACTTGGCGTGGGGGTTACATTTTGTCCTCTCTATACCATCCGTTTTCTCCAATCCTGATTAGTTGCCGGGTTATATATTCGTAGAAGACAGCTTTACCCCGGACGCGCGAGTATGAGCCATTAAAAGCTTTTGCCTTAAAAAAGCATAACAGTGCTTCCCAAAGCTACTGCTTCTACCCACCATATGGCGATACCAGGTCACGGAGCTTGAAGGGAGGCTGGACCGCTTTTTGGCAATTCGACGAGATTCAAGGATTTGAATGAGTTCAGCTTGAAGTTAAAGCATGCCAAGTATTTTTGCGCTAGCGCTTAAAATTGTGGCGTAATTGCCGATTAAAGCCGAGCTGATATTCAGGCTTCTCCACACAGCGTCGGAGGAAGCTGGCATCAGTTCGTTGCCAGAGAATCGCCCACGTGGATGAGGTGGCGGTTGCTGTGGCGATAGTTTCTCGGAAGCTTTCGTATGTAATTACGGACTCCCAGACTGCATGTTGGAACCATACCAGAGAGAAGGTGTTAAACACGCAAGAAGAATACTCCAAAGCAGAGAAGACAAAAACCGAGTTCATAGTAATGTACGGACCCCGGGACATTCTGCGGATGTTGGAAACGAAGGCGCTCACGCCGCTGCCCGCGCGCTATTATCCCGGCTCCCTAAACGTTAGCAGGAACATAATTATTCAAAGCCCTTATTAAGCTATAGAGAATTACCCCAAAATTTGAGATTAACAAGGAAAGAATACGCCAAAGTGGAAAAAAAAATCTAAACAGGGGGCTAGGGGTCACCCTAAGAAAATTGCAATCAAATACTTATATCAACCCAGTCAAATTTAGCTATGTGTTCCGAAATTCGACGATCCGCATTGTGCCTTCTGTGGCGAAGTGGCTAACTTATATCACATGGTACAGGCATGCCAGAAGAATGCAGATATTCCGAGAATCAATGATTCAACAACTGAAGACTGGGAGACGGCGCTGTTCAGCTCATACCTGGAAGACCAGCTTTGGCTGGTGAATGGGGCAAGAGAGGTGGCGCAAGCCAATGGGCTCCTGGAATGAGGGCCCACCCAACTAACCTCGATTTTTTCTGTTCATTAAACGTTTTTCACACGCACGCACAAGTGCGGAGAAGCTTGGTATTGACGTCACGGACGGTGAGGTTTCGAACTTCCTCTGCCTTTGCCCACACCCTGTCATGCGTCACCGGATGCTGACGAATAACGCTCCACGGGCTTTATCTTCGATTGCATTGGCTTTCTTCCTCAAAACAAACCTTTCTGCGTTTAAAATGTACCACCATCGTATAGATGATATCATCTTACGGTTCCCCTAATCGGCGCTGCACGCTGGGGAAAAGATTGAACGCCACCGCAGCTTTATTGAGTGATTATGCCACCATTTCCTGCAAGTTTCATACATTCGACGCATTTAGGTTCTTCAAAGTCTAAAACCTGCTCAGCTGGCAGGTAGCGCAACAACTCTGACACTAAAACGGGAAAAAATGCGATGAAAGCAACAAACTCAAAAACATCGCGTAGCCAGGCTACAATGGTGAGCCTGGTGGTGTAACTGCGTTGACTGTGGTGGGTCATTGAGGAAAAGAGTACCGAGCTCGGACTAAGTGCAGTGTCTATCAATCGAATAGACTCGAAAGGACTGTCTAGACGTCCATGTAGCCTAATTACTGTGCATTCATTGCAAGGATGAATAATACGGTTATTTTGGAAGGGCGCCTCATTTTTACCTCATGTACTGGCTCATTTTGTCCCATGGGGTGGCGAAAAATACGGCGTTTCGAAAGATTTACATTTAATTAAAGTTTATTGTCTTCCTATTCCGCTGGACTTTTCAGAGTTGATGAGCGTGATGCCATCATATTAGTGTCAGGACAACGAGCAGTAATTTGGCAGTATTTGTTTTCGATATTTTTGAATACGAAAGAATGGCAACGATTTGGAAATTTGTGCCAGTTTTTGCCCCACTGACTATAACTCGCTATTTATTGCGTGCGTCATTTTGTGCTTATATCTTTTGTGCGAGCCAGGCGCATATCAGAACATCTGCACTCAGGACTTCAAGCCTTAATTGAGCACACATTTAAACGCCCATCGCACAGCGCATTGCCGCTTTCGTGTTTCGCCTCCGTCGAAATAGGGCCGGGATCGAATTCGCGACCTTGGTATCAGCAGCCGAACGCTAAATCCACAGAGCCACCGCGGCGGTTGGATCCCTGTATAAGACGCTCCATGCAAACTTATCTTTTTAGACTTCACACTAGCCCCGTCTGAGTTTAAAACATGGCTTCAACGGAGAGGTATATTTGTTCCGTGTAAAACTGACTGTTGACTATGCGAAAAACCGAGAACCATAGGACATGTCTTTATTGAGTGCTGGGATCCCATTTTTCACTGGGATATTTTGCAGCGTACCGTCCAAAAAGAACTCCCCATAACACCTTACGCTCCAAATAGAAAGGAGTAAAAAGAGAGTATACTCCCTTTTATAAAAGGGAGCGCGCTAGAAGATAGCTTACTCTATTTTTACTCCAATAAAGACGTATTCGTGTTTAGAGTGTACAGTATCAGGTTTCTGCCAGTACAGAGTGAAAAAGGCATATAGTTTGATATGTTTATGCTACTGGGTCCCCACAGTTTGTGGAAGGCTAGAATGCCGAATGCACGTTATGTAGCACAGCCAAAAAAAAATTACTTGAATGTGCTTCATAATCTAAGAGAAGTGTATTTGGCGCAAAGTGATCGCCGAGTGGATCACCGTTCTTGACGACATAGTATGTCTAAAAATGTTTTATGTTTCTTCGTCAGCCAAAGTGCGCTTGACATTTTCTCAGTGTCTGTGTGTATACTGTCATCTCTAAAGAGGAACTAAAGAAAAAGTTATGTGGCGCAATGGACTGTAGCGCTGCGTTTTTGAAAGCACAAGGCAGTATTTCGAATCGTTTCCCTACAAGTGAACTCCCCCCCCCCCCTTTTTGTCTTTTCGAAAACCAAGAAATAACAGGAAACTAGTTATTTATCATTTTCCGTGGGGTTACTTCCTCTTGGATTTCATTACGAAACGCTTTGGAGTCAAAATCAACGGTTAAACCTCGCGCTGGAAATCAATCATATCTCCTGTTCGTTCTTCTTTTTAACAACACTTATTAGCCCTTGAGTCATTTGCCATTTTCCCTGGGCGTGTTACCTTGCAGGTTGCATTTGAGATGCTTATCAGCCAATATCATGTAATGTGATCGCACTTATATGCGTCCTTTTAATGAGTATTGTTTGAAAAATACGCCACCATGTGGATTTATAATGTGTTCTTTCTTGACAGGAGGTGTTCACATGACGTCATTGTCGCCCTTTTGACGTACACCCCGCTGTTTCACCGGTGCAGGGCGGAGAGGATGGCGATAAACCGATTAAACACGCGCGGGGGCCTTGAAGCATGCCCCATGTGCAACAAAATGGTGGCTGCTGTGACGTCATTAAATAACCCTATAAACAGAAACTTGAACAAAGTACGGCAAGAAAGTCTACTTAAGCGCACTGACGACTACAAGTGCAAGAAGGTCACTCAGACATAAATCAGTACACACACCAACGTTTCGGCAAGACCTGTCTCAGTCATCTTGTCAAAACATTCATCAGCCGGAGGAGTGCATTTCTCTTTCGTCCATTTTTCAAGTTTGGCTGTCAAGAACTCCATAACCTCTAGTCTCAATCTGTAGAGAGCGTTATCTACAGAGAGCTAGGGAAGCAATGTATACGCCTGTCACATCTTTGCCTGATGGAGGTCGCAAAGTCTGGGAACTATTGTGTAAATGCGTGATTTTATATCACAATTAAAACGCGGTACCACCACAGGCTCTGTGAGCCCTGCTAACAGCAGCGCTTAATTCTGCCGTCTTTTTTTAGCCTTGCGAAGCTCCTGCTCCTCCCTGAGTGCTTCCAGGAGCTGTGAGCGTTCCTCTGGAGTGGCATCTTCTAGCAGGATCTTCGCCGACCGTCCCAGCGCGTCCAGGAGCTCTTTGTCCGGGTCGAAAGTAGCCACAGGAAACCGCCCCAAGTCGCCACTAATAGCAATCGGCCCGTACGGCAGTGTTTTCGGCGGACGATGTGCGCACCTCTTTTTGGTCGTCTTGATGAACTGGTTCCCCGTCAGAGGCGCTTTGGCCGGGTGGCCCATGCGGCCGCACTCGCGGCCTTCCTTGCAGCTGGGAGCACACTTTCCTGACAGGAAGGACTCGTAGCTGTCGCACGATCGCGTCGGGAACTCGCACCCTCGCACAGAGTCGGTGTAGTACTCGATAGCCTTCGAGTGTGAGCAGGCTGCGGGAAGGAACGGGTGTGAGCGTTTCCTCAAGGGCCGACCGCGGACACAGCTCTAGATTACAAGATAAGGTGTATAGGAAGAGGGACACAGAGGGCTAATGAACACACGTACAGTATACAGAAATGCAAAGAAAAGTGGAACTGTTAGAGTGAAAAAAGATTCGGCAGAGTCACTTAAGACTGCATAGAGACGAACAGCGCTAACACAGGACTAGGCAGACATGATCGACACAGAACTCGTCCTGTGTTTGTGCAGTTCCCTTTTCTGACATGTTACACCGACTAGCCCGCTGCAGCACCATCACGAACATTTAAGACTGCTTACGTGTGAGAATGCGAACGCATTAAAGCTCTGAGTCATGCTACTTTGCATAATGGCTAATAGTCATGACTATGACTGCGAGTCATGAGTGTGCATACTTTGTACAAACTCTGTACACTTTGCATTAAGTTACTTGCGAAGTGCTGAGTAATGCTACGTTGCAGAAGTGAAGTTCTGAGTCATGCGCGATGCATGGCACCACCCACCCACACACACACACACAGTCGTATGACACTACCCGGAACGCTGTACGACAAACGGTTTCATATCAGCATTGGGGGCAAAGAAGAGTAGAGCTCTTTAGAGTACAAAATGAACAGGTCGGGAAGGAAGCTTAAGACCACTTGTCGACACACTGGATAGCGGGAGGAGGCTGCGCCCCCCCCCTCCCCCCCGCGCCTTGTTCATTTCGTACTGTCAAAAAACTGCAAGGTATACAAGATCCCCTGCAAGGATTGCGATGCATCATACATTGCCGAGTCAGGCGATTTTAAAAGAAGAATAAGGGAACACAAGAATGACGTCAAGAAAGGTCGCACTCCCTCCAGCGGACTTGCAGAGCATGCCCAAATGATGCAGCACTCCATTGACTGGGAGAACGCCACAATCTTGGACACGAAGAAACCTTTATCTTCACGATTACTTCCCGAATCATTTTACATACAGACGACCAAGAATGCTATCAACAGGACGATAGGGAATCTCCCCGATATCTACTCCCACTCACTGTGCAGTCAAGTCCGCTTATAAGTAGTGGCCCATTCCGCCCATCCTCATTGTGAACAAGGGACCCGTACGGGTCTCGAAACGTCATGTGTTAAATCTTTTTTTTTTCTTTGGCGAGTGTATGTTTCTTGTGCTTCCAACCTGCAAGGTATGTTTCGGCAAGCCTCCTGAGCGCTTGCAACTGTCTTTGTTATAGTTTCACCAACCGTACAAGCTTGAAGTGGGCCTTACACGGCACGAGAACAGTCCTTAAAGTTTGCCTTTAATTTCCAGTGACCATAGTCAAGATCTTGATAAAGGACTGTGGCGAGCGCGACCGGCTCAAAAGTGTCGCCCCTCGCGACATATACATCAAAATGAACACGCGCAGTTTCTTACCACAGTGACTATGAAACGATTTTCTTCGAAGTTAACGAAAATGGAGACCCTATAGGTATTCTATCAGTCATCAACGAACTGCAAAAAAAATTAGCTTCATAACGACCAAGGATACCGACGATTGAAAATGACGCCCGTCCTCTCCCCTCTGAACTTGTATACACGCTGATGCGCTTGAAAAAATTAAGAAAACTAATTGGACGTCCCGATGACGATAACGTCACGTGCTGACTCCTGGTTTATTTAGTTCTGGAAAGACACGACCAGTACCGCGGGAACTGAGGACAAAAAGATGCGGCGGCTACGATTCGAAACTATATATATATATATATATATATATATATATATATATATATATATATATATATATATATATATATATATATATATATATATATATATATATATATATGTGTGTGTGTGTGTGTGTGTGTGTGTGTGTGTGTGTGTGTGTGTATACGCGCACGCCCGGGAAGATCACACAGCTACACGAGCAGACGAAGAGTACCTGTGTTTGCAGCGGATTGCAGTCTGGAAACCTGTAACTTACTATGACATCAGAGGTACCCGTGACGCCATAGGGGGCAAGGAACAATTCCAAAAGGCGTCACTACGCGGCGAATGATTGGCCCAAAAGTGGAGTCATTAAAAATTCATAGTTAATCACAGTCTTGGTGCCCGGCTCATAATGTAATAACATCCGGCCTTCGTAACGCACGGTACTTTGCTATGAAAGAACGTTTGGTTATAGTGGATCTCACTTCAATGTAAAATTCGTAACCGCAGACTGCTCTCACAGCTTAAGAGCCAACATCCGGGCTGCCTTCGACCGCCGTTTGGGTAGAAGTCCACGTGGACGCATCTGGAGCGCATCCCGACCCGAAGTAAGAGTGTGTCTGCAAAGCCGCTGCCCATGCTTGTGTGCAAGCACGTCCACGAAATCGGCGTCGCTCGGTCTTAGATGCACGCCGTGGTGCTCGAACAGCGGGCCCGCCGGGTCCAAACCTGTGGACACGGTTGCGAGTACAATCACGGCACTGTCACTGTATTCCCTGTGGGGACAAAGAGAAAGCTAGAAACTTCCCTTTGGTAGCGAAAGCTACATTGACCATGAACTTGCAGTTTCGCGGTGCCCGCAGTCCCACCGTGGTCGCACCGTAACACATGACAAAACCCCGTGACTGGTCACGTGACCAACCACGTCACGAACAACGTAACCAGCCACGGCGCCACCTCCTCGCAATCAAGATTAACCAAGGCTAACTAAGCTATACCTTAGCTTTCGCTACGTATATCCTGGCATAGCCGAGCTAAGCCACTGTTCTTTTTTCTATGTTGATGTGGTGACAGTTCACACATAACAAATACAGCTCTGAATCATTAGGATTAAGCGCTAGAGTCAATATCATTCCGCGAAAATGGGAGGGAGTGTCACGAAGCTCGCTGTCTGGTCGAGAGATATGATGTAACCTTGTGACGCCAACACAACCTGCCCACCGTGGTAGGTGGCAACCGGCCCACCGGATTGAGAGGTCCCATGATATTCTGACGTCATCACAACTTGCCCACCGATGCAAGTGGAAATCAGCCAACCGAATTGCGAGCAACTGCTCACCGTGGCAGGTGGGAACTAAATTAATTAATGGTAGAAAGAGGTCGCCTGACAATGGGGATCTATAATACTATCGTATTCCACTCTTGAGGATGGTTAAATGTCCTTCCAGATTTATCTTGCTCTTCCGAACTTTATTGCTGCCCTCCCGCCATTCCACTAATCTAATTTTAACTGCTACCCTCTAAAAACAATCTGCACAGTTGCTGTTTCTAAAACGGAAAGCTTCTATAAGCTCACATCCTGGTACGCTACGCCACACATCTCCACACGTCCTCAATTCGTTGGAGAGGAGGGCTACTCCATGCATATGCTGCAATCTGCGAAACTACACAGTCGGTTATTGTAGCCCTCATTACCTACGTGTTGGGCAACCATTTTACCGGCTAGAACCACGGCCTCGATCCGCCTGTTTAATCCAGTGACACAGGTCTGGCACGTTTTATAGCTTTTCTCCCCCATGTTATCTGTTTCTCCCCCATGTTATCTCTACTATACGAAAAAAAAACAGCAGAAAAGCCGTGCACAAAGACGCGTTCCCAAAAAGAAGTAGAAGAAAGGAAGATGCTGTTTTTCAGCGTCACCCTGTCTACACCTTTCTCTTGTGAACGCGTCTTTTCTGTTGTTTTTTTCGGCAGTAATGCACCAACTGGCCCATCAAGCTACATTTTTGAATACTTCTGTACGGTGTCAATACCCTTGGCCCCCAAATAAAAAAAAATAGCTCTAAGACCCCTGTCCACCCCTCACATGACTATAGGGAGCCCTTTACGCTTCGTCAGTGATCTGAGCAAACTTTCTGCCCAGAGTCCCTCGCGACGTTGCATGCCTCACCGGTAATCCTAGATATCCGCCGTCCCGTGGGATTCTTGACATCCTGGCCGAAGAAGCCGACCGTCTGGGCACCAAGGCTGTGGCCGATGTATTGGACCTGCTCGGGACCGGCCACGTTGGCATCCGTCAGCGTCTTCACCAGAAACGCCAGCGACCGCGCCACAGTGCGTGTGTTTCCGGCTGCCTTGCTGTAGCCGCGAAGCAAACCGCAGCCTTTGCTCCAGTCCACGAGCACCACGGAAGCATCCTTCTCCTGTCCGCGTCAGCGAGAGCGCATTTAGTCTGCATTGGCCTAAGAGCCTTAGGAGAAGAAAATAGCTCATCAAGATTGCGACTAGGTTACAGCGTTCTGTGATAGGATGCAACGTAGCAAAACAGCAGTTAACAACGGCCTACGGTGCGGCGCATCTTGTGTTAGTCCATTGGCAAACCACAACAATAAACTAAATTAGATTTTTTATGTTTGAATATAATAAACAAGTCAAGTATCAAAATTCTGGAGCTTATAACTTTTTTCTTCTCATTAACTTTTTGTTTAGGTAACAAGAAAAGTTTTAACTGCGGAATTCATTTTTGTCGTGGAGAAATTCTGTGCGGCGGTCCTGAATGTGGGCGGAGGTTCATCCGACTACAGCATAAATAATATGCGCAACATGCAGACTCTTTGGTCAGACAGCCCGTGAAACACTTTTTCTGTACACTGCAAGGCTCTTGGACACAAAAGCGACGTCACAACTGCGTGCAGTGCACCAACTCGCAGGACAGAAAACCTAAGGCTAACGGTTCCTAAGTTGTGCCTGGTTGATTCTGTTCTTATATGCACAGAAGAACAAAACAACGCGAGTCAGTTCTGCGAAAGAAACAGTTTTGTAAAAGTTCCCATGCAGGATACAGAACCAAGCGTTCGAACAGAAAGACCACGCCGACTGCATGTACGGTGAAGTATGCTTGGCCAGAGACAGGCGTTGGCCAGGCGTTCGTCTTCAAGTTTGCCGCGGTTTCCGGATTGTACTGGCCTTAACTTGCCGAGGAGGGAAGCTAAAAGCATTTCATGCCTAATGCTCAGACATAACGACGATTTTTGAAGTCCGCGCCACCCGCGAACGCGCGGCCTTGGGCAGAAAGACCGAGGCATGAGCAAATCTGCAGGGCACTGTAATGTGCAGACTCAAAGACAAAGCCCGCAACCGCACAAGCGGCGCGACCTAGCGGCACTACGAGCGCACTCCTGTTACAAGAGAAAGTGAACGCACAGCCTTTATCAAAAGTACAGAGTCCAAGGCGTTTCTTTCTGGGTCATGCTGTGTTCCATATCTCTAGGACTTCCGCAGCTGCGACAAGAGTTAAATACAAGGTTAAGAAGCAAACCTTTTGGTCTCTTTACTTTTAACAAAGGCTGCATGCATGAAAATGCATGTATTACCTCGTTGAGTATCTCGTCCTTCAAGTCCTGCATCCACGCTGCTTCAGCACTACTCCCGAGGCCGTGTACGATGATGTACAGCTTCTGTTTGCGCTTCGCCTTCTTTGCCAGCTTTTTGAAGCCCGCCTTGTCCAAGCCTGTTTCGAACATCTTTCTGTCAGCGCGTTTCTTGGCCTTGTTAGAGTACAGCAGAAACCGGGGCTTCACCTGGGCAAGATAGTTGTTATCGTGTGAGGCGATCTGGCTGCTTACAAATTTACAGCGAAGTTTGTAAGCACCTTCATCACTTCGAGGATGATTGCTTCAAAGTTGCTAACAGTCCTCTGCCAAGTGGGCAGCGGTGTTTCTGATGAAATCTTGCAGGTGTCTAATATCTGGCAGGTGCAGACCTGGACGCCATGCGCATGCGCATACTGGCGTACGCCTAGGTAATGCCTTCGGAGTCGTGGCTTTGGTCGTCTTTTCACAATCTCATAGAGTTGCCATTGGCGGCATAGGCGGGCGTTTGAGTCGGATCACTCCAACCATATAGTATAATGACCATATATCACGTGGCATGCGTGATTATACATCTTACAGCAACCGCATATATCTTGATTTCTACGATTAACACACAACACGCCAATACCGACCGAGTGTGACAGCGACACAACGCACGAATACCGGGAAAATGCCTCGATATGCTCCTTATGCTTTCGCATAATAATCGCCCCACTGCAGCAACAGGACGTTATTCTCATAGATTCAGAGCTGAAAGTGAACGAGAACTGGACATGTCTCTCCTTCACCGCTCTCGCTTCGCGAAAAAATTACTCTAAAAGAATCGGAAATTAAAGAAGTGTATGTCGTTCAAATACCTGTTATGTAGCTAAGAGTAAAGTCTGCTTTCTATTTTTAGTACAGCCATCGCATTCCAGATTTCCTACCTTCGCGACGACGCGAGGCTGACACCACCTTCCGCATGGAGGAAAAAAAACTTCCTCCATGACCTTCCGCACAACTGCGCACGCGCCTGTTGTCGCCAATTCTCGTCGGTTACCGAAGAGGGCGCTTCGAGGAGCACGTTGGCCACGCTACGGAAGGTTCCCTTTAAAAGTGGACCGTACTCAACGCCAACGTTTTTAGATCTCTAAAAACGTTGACCGTACTGTACTTTACCAAGCAGGTCGAACTGGGTCAAGCTACCCGTAGTCGGGTATACCTAGCTTGACCCGCTGACGTTTACATGAGTCCAAAAGACCTACTCGATCCGTCGTTGTCGGGTTTGTGTAAATGCCCAGTACTTCGCGCTGGGGCAGCCAGGCACGTAAAACCAGTTTGCCCAGAATGCGCCGCACGCCCCCTCTCGTCGCACACCCCCTGTCGTCGTCGGCTCGCCACTTCGTAAATTTCACTATGGTGGCGTGCCAGGCGTTGTGCGCATGCGCCCTCCCGGGCGCCGAGAACGTCAGAGTTTGTGGTCTGAGCAAAAACGCGCCTCTAGTCTGAACTCTGCACAACTATGCGGAGTACTTTTTCTGTCTTAAGTGGCGGCTGCAGTTGGTGGAAGCAGGTTTGCACTACAATGTCCTCATGAAAAGTCATTAACTTTAAGAGGAACAATGTGTCGTTGTGAAAAAAAAATTCAGCAACTCTAACGGATGTCACTGTTTCGCGTCTGAGAATGAGAAAAAAATGCGTTGGACTGTTTCTTTTCTTCCTGATTACCTTGGATAGAGGCTGGGGTACGAAGTACGTCAGATTGCCGGACACGTCGAAATTTCCTGGCAGCTCCTTGAAGGTCAGCGGCGCCAGGGAATGCTCCGAAATTGCCAGTGTTAAGGCCAATTCTTTTAACCCCGCCTCATGCCGCTTCACGGAGAGCTCGATGTCTGCGAAGGCGTCCTTGGTCAACTCCTCGTACTTGTGCGTGTCGTACATCGCGTCCACATCCTGGTTTTGGTCCGACGTGGACCTATACACGCCTGAATAAGGGCGATCGATCATTACGAATGAGATCTGGATTTGTCGAACATTTCAGTTTCGCATGCTTTGGAAGAGAGGCCTAATGACAGAGAAATTGCAGGCTAATCGGTGCTACAAAGCTGGATTGTATATGGGCTGTTTGATACGATATTGTATATAGACTAAACGCTGCAGAGTCAGTCAAGGAACTAAGGAACGCCGATAAACACGGACCAGCGCTTCAGTCTGTTAAGCAGTGCATCCTTCAGTTCTGGTAGGAAAGTAGCATACCCTGCTGCTCAAAATTGGCCTTCAAAGGTCTCCAAACAGAAGGTCTCTTTTTCTCTCATTGGCCTTCCTTTAAATGGACAATCAGGATAACCCTAAGTTGGCCTGTATCGATAGGCTACAGCTTTACAATCACAAAGAGTCCGCACTCAACGAAAATGGAGCTTTTATACACTCTGAGCACATATACGCAGACGGAGTAAGTTGTTTTCTAGAGCACTCTCTTTTTGTAAAAGGAAGTGCGCAAGATAACAACTTACTCCCCCTTTACTCCTTTCTGTTTAGAGTCCTTTTTTACTCCGGCTTTAGAGTGTACGCCCATTCCATTTTCCCCTTCCAGTCCCGCAATCACAGGTTGTGAGCCGGCATTTCGTTACTCGACTGTGTACAAGGAGTCGTTTGAAAACGGCCGTCGTGAAGGCAGAACGGCAGGCTGTCGACGCGCGCTTCTGAGAGAATTTAAAGTCAATGACAGCAACTCTAAACCAATTAACTGTACAACGACCGAGCTATTACCGTGCTTCTTGCACAGAAAAGAAGGTAGAAAAGTTTGACAGGTATATTGTCACTTGAGTTCTAGCCCTATTCTGCGCTTTGAAAATGTCAGTGTAGTTGGATACAAGTCAAGAAAAAAGCTGCTTTTCCCCGTCAAAGGACCCCTTGCCAGCCAATGGCGTCGGCCGATTCTCACGAAACTGCTAGCGTGACAATGCAGGGAGTGGCAGATGAAAGGGGGATAGTCCCCTCCCTGCATGGTCGGGGACAGTCTCCTCCCTGCGTTGTAACTCCACTGCCTGCATTGCCACGCTGATCAGACTAGAAGGTTAATGAGAATCGGCCGATGCCATAAGCTAGAAGGCGGTTCTTTGACTGGGAAAAACAGCTTTTTTCTTGACTTGTACTATAGCCACGCGCTACTTGTAATGTGAATATAGGTTAATAACCGTGTGTGCAGGCAGAAAGCGAGGAATATGAGATCGCCTTTTCGGCGCACTTCTTTCTCGGAGCAATTAACAGAGCCTTGTATTCTCAGTTTGTAAGCAGTGAATGGATGTCATGCATTGAACCAAAGGCCATTGTGCTACAATTATTTTCGTTTGATTCTGTTTGATTCTTATCACTCGCCCGTCTGATTGACTTATTTCACTCACAACAAAGGCATGGAGCAATAACAAAGTCCAAAAAGAGTCAGAATGAAATCATTATAACACTCCAGTACACTTTCCGTAGATAAAACCATATGCCGTATTAAGGTGTGTCGTTAAAGAGGCAGCCACGCGCAAAAATCTTTGCTCTTGCAACGAGCCCGTTAGTCATGTGTGGTCAGCGGCGTTCGTTAATAAATGGCGCCTCTTTTTGAGACAGGTCGTTCTAGTCCAGGCAAATCATGTTGTAATTTTTTTTAGAAATACAAACCCAATTTCTGAGAAGAACTGCGCTGCCATCGTTTTTCAAGCAAGTTCGCATGCTCTCTCAGTACTGCGGGCACCAGAAAAATCAAGAAATGACACTAAACAGCTGTTCAGTTTCGTTAGCGTACAAATATCCGCGTAACAGCGCTCCTAAGGTATATTTTTAGAGGAAAACTACGATAACCACAACGTCTGGATGCGTTGACGAAGAACTAACACCAGCGTATCTTGGTGTGCGTATCTATTTTCAGACATCATGGAATCATATCGCTTGCAGAACAGGACTCAAAGAGGGCACACACACAACTGTGCTGACACGTAAAGCTGCGTGTCCTCTCCGTGTCCTCGTCTGCAAGCGCTGTGAGTCCATGATATCTGATAACAACCAACTGGCCCAGCAACATACCCTGCATATCTGTGGTAATCTTTCCTGGCGACCTCACGTATAGACTACATAGCAAGGAGCACCAACTGCACAGCTGGTATTTACGGTGACACATTTCGATGGCACCCACTAATTTGAAACCTTTACTCTACAAAAAACTAGTCAGGTCGAAACTCGAATACGCATTGTCAGTACGGGACCCCCACCTTAACTCGATAATTGTAAAGATCGAATCAATACAAAATCGTGTCATCCGTTTCATTCTTTCCAACTATTATCGAACTGCAAGCGCAACTTTAATGAATTCAAATCTAAACTTACCTCATCTTTGAGTACGTCACATAATTTCGCTTATAAGTCTTTTCCCCAGAATCTTACCACCCCAGCCCTCATCTCAGAGATCTGATTACTGTGCCGTAATCACGCCTTTCATCCCGCAGCAACCGCCAGTTCAAGGTTGGTGTGTCCACCAATCGCACGACCTTCCATGGAACCTACTCCGCGCCTTCATCGCCTCCATTACAAATGCCGACTTGTTTAAGAATGATGTTATATACAGGGTGTTTCAAGTAAGACTTTACACGATTTAAAAAAAAAAGGTTTATGAGTAAGAGCGCTTCTTTTCGGCATAGCATTGTCTGCGATGTAGTACATCAGAATACAGCTCAGACGCGCTAACTTGCAGGCTGTTTTACTAATATTGAATAGTGAACTTCTTAACTATTACTGTTAGGCTCCTTAATTATTGACAGGCGTCAAGCCCACCTTAAGCAGTACTGTTATCAGTTTTTAGAACTTCGAAAACGCGGTTACCCTTGACGCTGTGCCCTGCAAATTTTGGCTACATCACACCAAAATACTTGCGCTTTCGAGAAGCTTGCAGCCAAGCAATCTCTCCGGTGCAAATAATTCGTCGAAATCGACAAAATTTGTGGGGCCTCAGCGCCGAGGGTAACCGCTTTTTCGAAATTCTAAATGTGATGCAGATATTACTTACGATGGGTAGCATCTCAATGACGTATAGCCTAACAATAATATATTTAAAAAGTTTACTATCCCATATTAGTTAACCAGCCTAGCTATATTCTGACGTACTTCACCCTTGCTCTATTCAGATAAAGTCTAGCTCGTGTGTGTCGAATTCAAGTCAAAGCGTCGAGACAATGCCGATGCCTCTGAAAGGTCTACTGCTTAAAAAAAAGGATGAACGGTACGGCGCGGTTCAGATGTCCAACGATATATGAGACAGATACTGCGCCATTTCCTTTCCCCAAAAAAAACCAATTATTATTATTATTAAAGCAGATAGTCTTCCTGAGACCTGTGTCCTCGTAAGCCTAAACGTTTCACTGCAGCAGTGTCAAAGCAGGGATGGATAAGTGGAATAATAAAAAAATACTCTCAATGTATCCATAATAGCCGCCGCGTTGGCTCAGTGGTTATGGCGTTCAGCTGCTCACCCGAAAGACGCAGATTCGATCCTGGCTGTGGTGGTCGAATTTCGATGGAGGCGAATTCGTAGAGGTCCGTATGCTGTGCGATGACAGTGCACGACAAAGAACCCCGGGTGGTCAAAATTTCCGGAGCCGTTCACTACGGCGTCTACAAGCACGAGTGCGAGTACATGTACAGCGTCTTCCACTCTTACAGGGAACACATGGGCGCGTGGCGAGCCTGGGCTCCAAAGAGCGTCCACACCAGAGCGTCTTTAGTGAACTAAGTGCGATATGACGAAAAGGATCTGACGACCGTATTGTTGGGGTGTTCGATACTTCGACGACATTTATAATACTTTCCTCTCGCCGTGCTGCTCGCTGCATTGAACAAACGCGGACAGGCCGAACAGCTGCCACTAAGGTTCGCGCATCACGCGGCAGGGCGTGAACATTGACCTTCTCTGCTCCTCCTTTTTCTCAGCGGGCAGCGATTCAAGCAACATTCGCGGTCGGGTTCTATGCACTTTAAAGGGAAACTCCATCCAATTATTCTTCTCAGTAAGAATTGATCCTCTGCCTCCTTCTAGCTGTGTTAATATTTATCCGGCAGCAAAAAAAAAATGAGAAAAATTTAATTTAGAAATTTTCCTGCCACTCAATTCAACCTTGTGATGTCCACACCGAGAGAGACAGGTTGTCGTCGTTGTGAAGTGAATAGCGGTGTGGCGTGTCCTCTAGGATTCGTGATGTATTTACGGCCTTCACCTCATTCTGTGCTGCAGAACGTTTTTTTTCTTGGTTTATGTTGACAGCCCAGCCTCTTTTTTGTCTATAGCGTCAAAAACTGCAACCTCAATCCTCCCGGAACACCACCCGCCAGCCACCTCTCCACTCCACCCACAGCCACCCTATACCCACCTCACTAGCAAGGAACCTTTATACCTCCCCCTCCAGAAGCGCCACGCGCTACCCATCCACCCATCTCGCCTACCTTCCAGAAACAATCGGTCGCGTTTGTGAAACCACGGGTATGGGTAAAATCATTCATTACAGGAACAGCATCAAAGAAATCATCGAGGGTAAACCGAACCGTTTTTGCAAAATTGTTGCTTCAGAGATATCTGATCGTTCCTTAATTATTCTGTGGTGTTTTCTAGCCTATAAAAGCTCACTTTTCGATAGCAGTGGTCTCTTTATTGTTTGAGCGCAGTAGACGTTCCACACAGGCTATATTCATTTGTCCCCCGTGCCCCAAGACTAGACAAGTGGACAAGTTAGTTTCTTTTTGGATTTCAAGCCACCCAGTAACTCACCGGACATTGCGATTAGTAGAAGCAAAAGATTCATGACTGCAGCTGGATGGTTTCGGCCGGTCTACCAGGAGTGCATGTAGCCGCTTAGCCTGCAAGTATGTGTGGATCTTGCGAGTCGTGTGGTGAAAAACAAAAATTGTAGGAAACATTTAAGCTCCGCCTTCAGATAGTGGTAATGGGTTAATACCCATACATCTGGCAAAGCAAAAAAAATCTGTTTATGAAAACCAAAGCAATTTCCTCTGTATATAGGCTAAGAGCGTTAACAGAAGTTATTCATAGCTGCAATGCCTGAAAACATTAAACGTAATCTTTACCAGATTGTAACAAAATCATCTTTGAAAAATAGGAGCTACTGAATATAAACACCGTTGACAACAGTGAGAGGTTTTCTGGGGTTTTTCAAATTCATAAACATTTTTGGAGGTGCATCAAAAATGGACTGCGTATCTGCTTAATTCTAACTATTCATTACCATATACACACGATTAGGTAATCAGCAATTTTGACAAAAAAGCGAAAGGCGATTGTCTGCTGTGCGATGTCAGTGCACGTAAAAGTCCCCAGGTGGTCGAAATTATTCCCACTACGGCACCTCTTTCTACCTCTCTTCTTTCACTCCATTCCTTCCCATACGGCGCGGTTAGGGTGTCCACCGAGATATGTGAGACAATTACTGCGCCATTTCCTTTCCTCAAAAACCAATTTAAAAAAGCTGGAACATGCACTGATACGCACCTTGATATGCAGCCGTTTCGAAGTGGACGCGATGATGGCAGTACACGCAAAAGATAGCAGGTGACTTCTAACCTCACCCGTACTGCAGTTCATGAACCCCGCAGTGGAACTTGTGTGAGCTGTCATTGTTATTTCGACACTTGTAAACGTCAGCTCTTAAAATGAAAAGTCGCAAAGAACAGCTGTTTTTGTCCACTCTTTTCTGAGGCGTAAGTCGGGAAAATATGCACTGACATAAAAGGCCTGTGAAAAGCCAGACAATGGGTCCGGTTGTTTGACTCAGCAAGCGGCGCATAGGCTCTTTTTCTTTAGGACTATGGACGCTTGCCAGCAAAGAAACCGCAAAGTAGTTGCGTGAATAGAAAGTTTCCAGGGGGGTTCAGCTGAAGCAACTGATAACCCACAGCTGGCAGCGGTGAAACAAACAAATGGTGCTGCAGAAATTTCAGTTATAAGAATCAAGACAGCAAAAGTGCACTCTAAAACGCTGGGCACCAGTCGGACATATTTCACAACTGCTTTTTTGCAGCTTCACTAGTGCAGACGGGCACACAGCTGGTGTCATCTTTCTCTCCACCACACCTTTTCCTTGGCTTAACTATAGGAAGACACGGTGCCGCAAGTTCTGCACACTATCCACGAGGAATTGTATGCATCTACATGGTACCACCTGAACCAACTACACTCTGCAGCACCACACGTACAGCACCACCGCTCATGGAGCCCGCTCTTAAATGCGCCAACGCCACCTTCCTGGATGCGAAAAAGCTTCCTGCAAAAGAAGCCTGAAAATTCACTTAATGATCTTGCCCAAACACACATTCTGCGGCAAAGATATTTGGGCGTGCCTCCGAAGAGGTGCTGACGCGCTTGCACAGAACGTAGCAGGCGGCGCATATAATCCCTGTGTTGCACCCTCGTAAGATCGATGGTGCATGCCGCTCTGTGTTTCTTCACTCAACAGTGCGTTCTGGGGTGAGTCAGTCGGAAGAACTTTATCGACGATTCAAAACAATCCGCCGTGATGATCATATCGTGGTCACACCTCTTACAACCGGTGGACATGTGGTACCAGAGTCCGACCAAAATGTAAACAAAAAGTAAAATAGTAAAAAACAAAAATGAACAAGAAAATAAACGGACGGCATACAATGCGACAATGGGCATAATCATTCGTAACCGAGCACCAAGGCCCACCACTGCCCTAGACGAAGCTTGCTGGCTGCCGCCGCAGCCGATCTCACCTGCCCAAAACCGAGCGCCCTCTTTAGCGTCGCCGACAGAGTGGCGCCCTCCAGGGGCGGCGTCGAGAGCCCACGGCAACGGAGGGCGGGGTGCTCTACATTTTCTATCTCCGCTCCGCACACTCGACACATCGTACACGTAACGGCTGTGTCGAAGTCGCTGCGGTACTCTAGACTCCTGAGAGCCCCGGCACGAGCCTCAGATAGTACCGCTGTTACTGGTTCGATGCTGGTCTTATGCAGCCGGTAGAGTGCGAGCGTAGACTTTTTCCCCATGTTTGTGGCCCACACCTCTTGCTCGGCTTCTTGCATGCGACCACGCGCCCACTTGGTCGCCGACTGCGGCACGAAAGTATTTTTTCTTCCACGAACAAAAAGTAGGGCAGAGAACTTTCTGTATATATCCTGTCAAAGCTGGGAGTCGGAAGCATAAAAGACTAACCCCTCGCAAGAGGTGGTGGGTAGAGAATGGACCTTTTTCCAGTAACCCACCACTCATGTGCCACAAGGAAAAGTGGTCATTTTCGCTCTCAGCGCAACACGAACGGGACACAAGACGAAGGACTAGCACAAACAGAGCCTGTTTGTGCTAGTCCTTCGTCTTGTGTCCCGTTCGTGTTGCGCTGAGAGCGAAAATGAACACTTACCAAATCGCCCAAATTTCCGCCTTGCTGAAGGAAAAGTGGGTTTTCCGGTTTGAATCCCCCTAAGCTCCCTCGCATCTTTTCTGCGAAAATTCATTCACAGTGGTAGGGTTAAAGCCCCTCAATAGACTAGTCCATTGAGGGGCTTTAGGTAGGGTGGAATATACAGCCTGTAGTTAAAAGCAGTGTTGGTTTCGCCTATCCAGAAGAGATAGGTGTGAGTCATCTTTTGACACACCTTGGGAACACCTCCCCTTTGGCACTTTGGCTGGCTATTCCGTATTCCCAGTATTCCTCCGTGGCCTTTTTATGTCAGCATTGCGTGGCTGTCATCAGCCCGGGGTGTGGGCCTTGTCAAGCCTTTTTTAAGGCCAGTGTGCAAAAACGAGTACGAATTTGTTCAAGCTTTTGTAGTGTAAACACTTGTCTCCATACATCTTTTCTTTTTCGTACATGAAGTGAAATTGTACTCGCCGTGAGTACAATTTTTGCTGACATGTGTATTTTGCTTCATTTTCTTTTTTTTTTCTCTTGCATACACCTTTTTATGTCAGCACTGAGTCGCTATCACCTGCACGGGATGTGGGCCTTGTCAAGCCTTTTTTAAGGCTTATTGCTTTCCCCCTCAACATCACTCCTGTCCAGTGGATGTCGGATGCTGAAGTAAAGTTGACTTTTACCACACGCAATACAAACCTGGTGACCGTGTACGCGTGGGGACGCCGATTCGGCGCCGCGGCTTCAGTGAAAAGCTTTTTGCGCTCTCATTGTTTGCGCTTGCAGTGTTTATTATGCATTGTCTTTGCTATTGTTGATCTTACTTTTCGTTTAAGCATCCGGCTGATGCTTCTTTGAGAGAAGTAATGCCGCGAAACTGTTATATAACTTGTTTGTTCGAGTTCGAAATCGTTGGCGCGCGGGAAAATCACTTTGTTATGCGAGATGGGATCAGCGTTATCTCGAAGGATTCCAGCCAGGCGCAGCTATTTCGACATTATTCTGGGTTGTTTTAGTTGTTTTTAGCGCCTTATCTTGAATGTTCCTCTTCGATGTCCACCGAGCACGTTTCTTGCTATCGGAGTCGCCAAATTCTTCAGTTTATTTATGTGCAATAGTCACTTAGTAACTAAACTACTGCTGAAATATTTCGTTTCATGTCTCCTTCACTGCTTATAATTTCGCGACGGAACAAATCAAAGTTGGGTAAAAAGGTGAGATGTGTGGTTTGCAAAAGGACTGAGATCGTCCTGTCGCAATTCGTGGTGACTTTGAACGCAAATTTCGTCATTGTACGAGCGACTCCCAACTGTTGTGGACAAAGTTGCTATTAGTGGTTTATTTTTTAAAAAATAAAAATTGCAATTTAATAGAAGAAAAGATGGGCGCTGACCATGCCAACCACGTGTGCTCTTTTTGTGCATAAAAACGGCAGCACACCTGAATTGGCATGACGCGACGGGTTTGAAAGCGAAAATTCCATACCTATTATTGTTTCCGGGAAGTCTCATTATGCGCCCTGCTTTTCTATGTTTTTATATTTTTTATATACTTTTATGTATTACATATGTATTTATGTAGCGCCCCTTCCGAGCGTTTTCCTGATTGAAATATGCGGCTTTAGGCAGCGTAGTGCAGGAGGTGCGACCAGGTGTGCGCATAGCTAGGCGCCTCTAATTGGGAGAACAAAGGCGGTTGGGGAACGCTTGACACATGCGAAACCGGTTCAGAAGGAAAACGATGATTTGCCAGCCAGACCATGAACGTTTGACATCACGTTTATTTACACCACGGAGATGTCTGTTCTGGAGTAGAGGGCTCGGAAATCCGCGAGGTCCCTTCTGCAGACAAGGTGCACCTGCACTGGTAACGCGAACATTATGGCAGCAATAGGCCTGGTCGGGAGGAGAATTAGAGAAAAAAGAGTGACACTCGACCAAACATTTATTAGAGAACCGAAGTTTTTATGCCGATCAGACACATTCTGGTTTCACTACCTTGGAGCCAGAGGCGAAGGTTAGCTTCGGCCGGTTCTCATGACGTCGCAGTTGCAGTGCAGCAGAGGGTCCTTTCTCCCCTTGATGTGGGCTGTTGCACTGCCATAGATAGTTTTCCGCGAGTATAGCGTGAAATCGCAGGTGATTGGCAGCTGCCTCAGTGAAAGGAGGTTAATGGCTACGCCATTAGCCCTGTCTACATGCACCCGATAGCGTCGGGTCGATTCGGGGGTCGGGTTGAGCATGGTCAAACCAATTCAACCAGTGCGTGTTTACATGAACTCGATTTTAGCGATTCGAGACCGTGGTTCAACTCTAGCGACACCAAGCATCGAGCAAGCAGTAGCTGCCTCCAACATTGAGGCACGCCATCGCTGTATCGGAGGCGCGACGGCGCGCGTGAAAAGCAAGTTCGCATTTATCCTTTCCCCTCTCAAGAACCCTATTTTTCAACTCGACAGCGTTTACAACCACATCGGGTCAGGGTCGAGTTGAGTCAACCTACAGCTTGTGGCGGAGTTGACTGGACCCGACTGGTCGATTCTCGACTCTGCACGCATTTACATGAACCCAGATCCGTTTTTGCGGCCCGATAACTCAACAACCAGGCCGTGTTCGGTTTATATGAACCGAACACGCTATTGGCTCAAAGAGCTCCCATGAGGAATATTTGCTGCTGCATTCTTGACTTCTATCGCCACATAGGTTACTGCGCCCCAGTGCTGGGCAAGGAACAATGCTGTTCTACCACACTGTCGTGAATAGGGAGCCCCCTTCCTGTGTTTTGGCACTAACAATGCCTTACTGTGTGGCTGCTGGAAGAGGAAAGGGGAGGGGCGCTTTTGGGTGTGGCCTTGCAAGCCACTTCCTTTCCGCACCACAAGCTCGAGGAAAAAAGAAAAGCAGAAACCCTTTTCAAATACAGCCCAGGCAAGAAAAAAGGAAAGAACTAAAATCCATCCAAGTTCTGAGCAATAACCTGCGCGCACGAACACAGACAACCAAGAGGTTGGTGGTAGTGCAGTAGCAACAAAATATTCTGACGCCAGATGAAGCCACGTCGCCCTAGTGAATTTTGGCGCGAATTTCAAATCCCCACTCAAAATACATACACAAGTTTAAAAGCCCGTAAAACGCAAACCCTAAGCTCGATATGAATGAAAATTAAAGCTTGACAAACAAGAAAGAAGAAGGGAGGAAATGTTGAGGACGAAATTTTGATATCTGGCTTAGTTTTTTCACGAGATGACATGAAAGGCCAACATATCTATAAGGGCAATTTTTCTGGATTTTTACCTCTGATTAGTAAATAAATGAAACTTAAGAAATAATATCTATCCACAACATTTCCTCTATTCACTAAAGAAAACGCTGCCACAGACCTCATGAAAATTGAGCAATTTTTAGAAACGCTACAGCTTCTGAAAGTTCTTATGTATTTCCTGAGGACACTGCCACTGGTGAAACCTCTTAAAGTGAAGCTGAAACGGTTTTCAAATCGCATGAAACGCTGTGGTTGGGAAGAAAGGACCTTGAAAATCATGTGTGTAATTTTTTCCCGATTCTATCCGCAAACAGAGCTGCAATCGCTTCTTAAAAACCCGCCGCCGGCACGCCCTCGTCGCTTCCGGAAGCGCCGGGTTGGGGAACGGCAGAGCGGGAGAACTGGCGGAAGTGACGCCATTCACGGAGAGTCGGCCGGCCGGCTGCGCTTGCTTCGCTGCGGCCCGCGCTTTGGCGAACCACAGATCAACGCAATCTTCTGCCAGTGCCGTTTACTTTCTCTCGTTCGGGCGTTCCGTGTAATGCTTGAAGCCTGTATATAAACCAGCTTTAGTATGATACTTCTTTCGAACAGCGCTCAGCACACAGCTTGGTAGAATCCGTCGGTTGTTCTCCGTCAGCCTCTTCCACGTTAACCAGACAATCTGGTTGTACGCAACATGCCGAAACTGCCTGCACAGAATATGTGCAGCAATATTTCTCTTTTCGTTATATTACTTTCTTACCTGTTTGTAAACTCTTTGCCTTTCCCAGCTGGTTCACATCCATGCTGAGCTAAAGCCACTTCCAGCAATGCTTTACTGAGGCACACAGTCTTGAAACTTTTTGAGCTCGTTACGCACTGTGTGCCTTTTTGCTTTTTCCTGATTGCTTGAACCTCGTGGCAGCACAAGCAATTCTCTTAATCTTTCATCAGCGCGCAGCACATGCACCCGCACCTAACTGAACAAAAAACCGATTATATAGGCCTAGTATACTTGAGCAAAGAAAACATTTGCATTCATGAGCGCTTGGTCATGACTGACGATCGACAATGGGGCCAGAATTCATACAAATTTGTCCTTGAGTCAGAACGGCAAAGTGGTCGAGCAGCGGCACGCATATATCTGCCACAAGCAATTCTGCCGGCTATCTCGATACGCAACAGCAGCAACTATATCTCGTAGCAAACTAGTTTTGATGAGCAGCACTGCGAGCTCCGAAGCGCAGCCATAATTATTTTCAAAAGCGTGTTCAGCATGAAAAAAAAAACGCACGGGGGTAAGTGCAAAAGTTTCATGGTTGAACAGTATATAGCCCGAACAAGCGCCAGAAGGAAAGCGCACACGGGAGCTTCCTCCCGGTCGCCTCGTCTCTTCGCGCTGTAGTACAGCAGTGCACCCACTCCAAATCATGCAGTTTTGCATTGTTTTGTAGTTCTAAAAGGCCTTCGGGCGTAATTAGGCAATTAACCATAAATAAATGAACAAACAAATGCTTTACCTCGCGCGACTCGTGTAAGCGTGCCGGTGATCTGATTTAGATGTTTACAGTAGTTACAAGAATTTGGTGGCCAGGCTTTTATGCAGCAGCAATACACAGAAACGTTTCGACGAAATTCACTTTTTTTTTAGTTTCACTTGTATCTACACAAAACATATGCACACGCATGCACCTAGGCAAAACATACGTATCAGTCGAGATTTGGTTTTCGTGTTACCCTGGTAGGACGTGAAAGGCCCATACTGGGTTAACGAAATTTCCGGCTTGCAGGCGCCGCCATGCGGTCACTTCTCTATTAGCTTATTAGGCGGTGGTGCCAGTTTTCTGTTTAGTCTGTAGTTCTCAACGATTTCGGAATAGTTTTGCGCGCGCTCGTCCAGATTCCGACAGTACGGCGGTTCCATGGTTACCCAGAAGCAGAGAATATGGGAATGCGCTGACTACCCCGGAGTCGACGAAGATATTGATAGCAGAGAAAGCTGAGAAGCCCTGCTGTGCAGCGACGAACCCGCGCGGCGGAAACAAGCCAATCCACCTGGCGGCTGATGCCGCGAAGAGATAAAGTCTCTTTGTTAGCCTTTAGTCACGGAGGCACCGGCCCCCGCCCTCCAGGCCTGCGTGCCGGGGGCGGTGAGTAGTAAGGCTTCTCATTTCCGGTGAAAATAAATGCTGTCATCCACGCAGCCATCGAGATTTCCAACACGTGAACATGACGCGACTTGACATTCATTGCCGGCGCACTCCGCGGCGTCGTTGGTTCCGCCGTTTTCTGAAGCTGCTGATGGCTCGAACATGCATGGTGAAAGTGCAAACTGCTCACCACTGCTTGAATTATCCATAAGTGGAATAAAAACTATAAAATGACGTAGAGATCTCATTTTTTTTTCGAAAAGTGCTTCAGCTTCCCTTTAAAGCGGAGCTTAAACGTTTCGCCCAATTTTTTTCCTCCGACTATTCCACACTTTCATGGGAAAGTAGAGAGAAACTGATGGTAGTATATGTACTTCAAACCCCGGAGTAGTTCAGTGTAACATTCGGAAGCACTTCCTTTGAAAGGACGTAGGTTGACGATGCCATTTTCTCCGGAAAAAGGCCGCATATATTTAATACCGACTCCAGAAGGTTTAGCTTCATCTTATTACAAAGTAGCGCCCTAGTCAAGGTTATATGAGAAAAGACTGTCCGCTTCGAAACATGAGGCCGAAAGTGTCGGGATCCTGGCGACAGGTGCTGTAAATGGGCCTAGATCAGCAGCGTCCATGACTGCTAGCTTCTCCCTGGAAGTATTGGTACTGTGCTCTCGCACTGCGAACCAATAGCGTTGCCGTGCTGGTGGTGCTGATAGCTGAAAGCCCGTGGCTTCTACTGCTGGGTTCTTTTCCCGTCCTGATACCATAGAAGGTAGAAAGAATGTTGTTCGTTTTTTTTTTTTGAGGTTGGAACCCATATCTTGAGACCTTAGTTGAAATTCGCCACGATGTCATGGATATTTTTATGGGGCCACGTGCTTCTTAAAGTAGCCAGTTTGGCGAAAAGTAGCCACCTGTGGCAACGCTGGTGCTTGAGCACTGCACGGGCCAGGCTTGTCCTAGCCTTCTTACATGAAATTATATCGGAAGTGCGCGTGTGCCTGACAGTTGGGGTCTTTTTTTCCAGTTGCCAGTCACTAATGGCCCCCACGTGGTCTCCGACTTGGCAGTAGATTCTTAAAATAGGGTGACGCCATTGTTTAGGTCCTCAGAGGAGTGCCCATGGGTGCTAGGCAACAACCGAAGGTAGCGGCGCTATTGTCATATTTCCTGCCAGCATTCATCCCGAGATTCCCCAACGGGACATGAGGAAAACCAGCGAAAAGGACGCATTCACAAGAAGTACACAGGACAACGCTCACCCTATTGTAAAGGTCTCTGTTTGCAATATCTTATCACCCCAGCTGCCCCAAGTGCAAAAGGAAAGGATAGCAAGCAGTTTTGCGGAACTGGGTGCAGCTCATAGAAGTTTTATCAACGGACTACTTTTGTCGCGGAGGAATTCTGTGCGAAGGTCTTAAATGTTGGCGGAGCTTCACTGCAGACTTAAGTTCTATCTCACTATAGCAGTCACCTTCACAGCAGCGTCCCCGGTGTCACGACGTCCCGGTGCCTCAAGCGTAGCTTCGGTGGAAGTGGATCCCGACGCCTTTCTGTTTTGGGTGAGATATTTCTTTACCGTCTTGAATACGTTTTTGACGGTCATCTAGCGTTAAGCTGTCACTTTCGCTCTGTGTGGTGTAAGCTTTTTCTTGTCATTTGATTCGAACAAATTCCCGAAGGAACACTGTCGATTATGTCGCGTGCATACAAATTTTCCGGTTTTACTCTAGGTAACTGTTTCTGCGGACCTTGTTTCAGCGTCCGCCATTTGCAGTGTAAGCAATTTTGTGGCGATAACCTAAAAACTTGATCGTTTGGCTGCTTCCGTTTGGAAACCGTTGCGAGGAAGTCATGTGTTCGGGCAACTTCTTCCTCGCGTGCTAGGGAGTAAGGCGAACAGTTCTTCAATAGGGAGTCTCATCGTTTCTATTGCGGGGTCCTTCCCCTGTATTTACAGCCTGCGCAACTGCCTCCGAATATTTGTCTGCCAGCCTACCCGCTTTAAATCCGTCACCTGGCATTGTCGCTTCGCGTTCGTCTTCGGGCTGCTTCCTGCGTGTTCGTGTGCATCCGTACTGCCTAGGAAGCCTCTGCAAAATCGTCATAGAGAATGGGTTTCCATTCAGCAGTTCGACTTAATCTTTGGTCACCGGGACTGACTGGTTTAGAACCTATGTGCCGTGGCATCTATCAAGGGATCGCATGTTAGCCTTCATACTTCAAAACCGCAACGGAAACCTTGATTTCCCTTCTTGACGATTCTCGTAGTCTGTTCGTATCCGGTTCCACAAGTGCTGCCAAAAAGGGGTTCAAAGAGGTGTCCAGCAAACCGAGGGGGTTACTGTGCACAGTGAAGTGCTCAGCTTACTGCGTGCTGACTCTTACCAGGCTGTTCCCAAAACTCTATTTGTGATTGTATACTTTTATGAGTCTCTGTTCTCAAACACCTTTTATCCGGTTTTGTTGTCGGCTGTCAATGCATGTTGTGCGCATGTTTATTCTCCTGTTTGATGCTGCACTGTATTGTGCATTACGACTTTCTTTTTAAACCCGTATGTAACAGCTCTGTGGGGCACTCAATGGAAACGAAAAAAAAACTTGCACGGCTCTTAAGATTCCCTTCAGAGTACAATGCGTCCTCATACCACTAATGGCGCAGCGTATTATTTAAAGCACACCCACTGGTAGACCTTGTCTCGAAGCCCTCCATCCAATGGCGTCGACAGTTTCTCATGACGTCGCATTTAATGCTATTTCATGGTGACGTCTGCCATTTATTTGCGATCTCATGCTAACGGATTGACAGCTCGACGCCATTGTCTGGACATCCTATTTAGTCGGATATTCGCCGCTTCATTGTCGAGTTGTCCTACTATAGTAGCCGTAAACTATAATGTATGGTACCGCTAACATGTCGTCTTGTCTTCCAGGAAAAGACTGCGGGACATCCCAGCGCTACCTCGGAGCCATCGCCATGTTTTACTACTCGGTACGGCAGTTCCCGCTACATAAAGTCACATCGGCCGATCGGCCGGACATGGTTTCCTACTCCGCCAGGGTTTCAAGGACCCCGTTCATCCGCACAAATGTGACTATGGTGTTCGTCGCCTTCACAGTGCAGATGCACAGCTCGGATCTCTATGATGGCGCTGCTTTCGCCTACGGCCGAAGCTATCACGAAGTCCTGCTCAACCTGGTGAATTTATCGCCTCTCGTTAACAGTGTCCTAGACGATGAGTGCGACCTACACTTCGATGACATCCCGGCGGACGTCACAATTCGGGTCGACGAAGTGCTCAGGTTATCTGTGTACGACATGTATCAAGCGATGCTCCGTTACTGCGGACGCATCCCGTACGAGGACCAGCTGGCGCAAACGAAGGCTCGACTGCAAGCCTACTTCGCCGGGAGGAACCACAGCTATGCACAGACATTACAGGTGTGGCTACATTTCTACCTATCTGAGTCAAGTTAGCAGCAAAAATTATCTTCCTTGCAGTCTTTCGAGATCAGGTTGGAAAAGCATATGCTATTATCTCCGCTGGCCAGCTAGGTATCTGTTCTAGATTTTTTCGATTCTTTTTCACTATTATAGTACCCAAGATTCTGCATATATTCTGCTAGTTTTTGTGTCAAAACATCGTTAGTACATGACCAACCTTCTTGGACATAAATTTTGAATATTGGACAACTGTAAGGTACTAGAAGTATTTAAGGTATTGGTTCATTCTTCCAACATGTAGCAAAATCTTTCCTTTAGAGTGTTTCCATTGATCGCATCAAGGAGTTAACAGTCATAGAGGATATAATGTAAAATTTTACATATGTATGGAAAATTTGCTTTCACAAACGGTCTCCTGCTCAAAAATGCTTCTGCCTAGAGTTTTCGGTTCATGGCACAGTTTCAGCTGCCCATTATTGGTGACTTTTCAGCACTAATGGCTTGCATTGCTCTACTTATTCTTTTACGACCCCCCCCCCCCTCCTGCCTCTCTTCCAGTGCAGGGTGGCCAATCAGACCTTTCTTCTTATTAACCTCCCTGCTTTTGCTCTACCACTTTTCTCTCTCTCAACACCTAATGCTCGTTGTCCAGCTTATATCGACTATCCATGCTATCTGAAGACGAGTAACAAGGCAATTTATGCTTTTCTTCATGCATATCTCTTGTGCCCTGCAGGTGTCCCTCATCTGTCCGCTAACGTACAGGAAGATTGAGGTGCCCTGTCGAGGAATCCGCTGCAGTCACGTCCAATGCTTCGACGCGTATGCGTACCTCAACTTCAACGAGGCCACTCCACAGCCGCCCTGGAGATGTCCAATCTGCTACGAACAGGTCCTCGAACCGGATATGCAGGTGGACTTGCTAATGCTG
This sequence comes from Amblyomma americanum, assembly GCF_052857255.1. Lineage (NCBI taxonomy): Eukaryota > Metazoa > Arthropoda > Arachnida > Ixodida > Ixodidae > Amblyomma > Amblyomma americanum. The sequence continues at coordinate 15,830,073 of NC_135507.1, read as the reverse complement.
AGAGTCCTTGAAACGGTCGACGACTTGTGCGAGGCTGTAGTCTTCCGACCCGACGCAAGCTGGGCATCGGTGATTCCGCAGCATCGAAGGCTTTCCGTAGCTGACATCGGTTCGCCACCGTGATTTCCTACCACATCCACAGTCAGCGCAACTCCGCGTGCCACAATAGCATGGCATGGAAAGAGAATAAAAGCTCACGTGTTTTTGCGATTTGTGCTCATCTGTATTCACTCACTACAGCGACAAATTGAGTTGTGAATTCACAAATTATTTTATGCCGTTAAGTTCCTTGAAATCGCACGTCTAGTAACGATCAATTTTCATTATCGATTGTGGTTCTGAGGTTTTCACTTAAACAGAATCTTGATACTGCCAACGACGCACGGTTTATGCAAATTTGAGCTAACACCGCAGTTCAAGTGTCTAGCTAGAAGTGGGGCTGTCACTTTGCCTTTCATTATCCGCCTCCAATGGAAAATACCGATACTGAGGGCACGACCTTATTTCTCCCGAAACTAGTACCTTGCGCCAATTTCGGAGTTATTTTGTACGCTCATATTTGGGTTCGCGCTGGCTACAGAATGAGACATAAATGGCTCTCCCCCTCTTTATTCGCGCATGGGATGATCAAGCAGCACAGCTGTCAAGCGACAGAATTTGAAGCAACGTAAACGGTAACTTCGTGCAACATTCGAGCCAGCTATTTTTTAACGTGATCTGCAACTTTAGGACTGACATTTTTTTTCCCGACGCTGATAATTAAAATCTTGGCTAGTTTGTCCTGATGATTAACGTTCTAGAACGAAAGAAACCCTGCACACTAGGTCTCATGCGTTTAAACAGCACGGCGTTGCCTATGACACACCGTCGTTTTTAAAAAGCTTGAATAACATTTAGGTGGTGTGTCTGGTAGAAGCGAACCATAATCGCTAGCGCGAGCTGTTTATCCGTCGAAGCCAGTGCGACTACAGCTGCCATCAAATTGTTCGCATTCGCAAAAATGAGACTGTAAAGCATTTATGTCGAGTCGCCAGTTTTCCTAGGGGGCTATTGCTTGTTTCTTGCGATGATCTCGAGCCACCGTATTCAGACACGTTTATTTTGTAGTCGGTTAGAGCTCAAGGACGAAGCGGCAAATGTCGATCCCTCAGATGAGCCCCCCCCCCCCCCCCAGTCAATGGCATCGACCGATTCTCTCCCTTGTCCGATCCCCTTGGGAGCATGAAATCTTTGGGGGCGGTTGATGAATGGGGAATAACCACGGCTTAATCGGATTGACCGCGGCGTCATGGAAATCTAACGCCATTGGCTTGAGCGCCTCCTTTGGCGGACATCTGCCGCTTGGTTCGAGTTGTATGCGACATCAGCTCTTGTAGTCACCCGCCACCATCAGCGTTATCTACAGTAGCAGGAACATGGCGGTGCGTGGCCCGACGTCTAAAGACAAGCATGGCTGGACCCGACGTTGTTTCGCGCACGCGATCCAGCCATCTTGGAGGCCAGTTCATGTTAGGATGCGGAGCGAAGACGGCCACGCTCGCGGGCTGCCCGCTTTGGTACGTGCACCTTCCATGAAAGTACAGTAAGAACGCTAGGAAACAATTTTTTTTTCTTCTGATGGCGCAGCATGTCTCTCTTTGATAACAGGGACTCATTCTCATCTGCTGAGCTCTTAGAGCGAACTCATTCAAACTTCATGAATGCTCGGCTGTGAGTTGTCGCTGCGATCTGCAAATCTTGCGAACGAGTAATCTCGCTGTCGTCTGAAAGCGTGACACGTGACTTGGGAATAAAAAAACATAAAAATGGGCCCGAGGCTACTGCGGCATAACTTCACACTCCAAAACTTCCGTTCATGAAGCATCACCGTATAAATTACTGAAGCCGAGTCTTGAATTTCAGTCACTCATTCAGCGCCCGTCTTTTCGTCAGTGTTTTTGCTTCTCTTGTCTACGTCGGTTCCCGCGCTGGTCATTTCGATTCATGTCCCACCAACTCGCCCAATCAGCAATATTGATTCATTGCACATCAAGGCTCCTTTAAGAGGGCTCACCATCTACGAGGCAACTCAGATTTGAACTTTTTCTGTTGGCAGCACTTGATTTTTTGAAGCTTGGAGAGAGAGTGAAAAACATTTATTAAAATCTCAATGAGATTATAGCGGTGGGCCGTTGTCTTCATCGTTGACGTCTGACCTCTTCGCAAGGTCGGGCGCCATTCCAGGGCTCCGCTGAGTCTTGCTGCTTCGCATGCGTGCTTCACAAGGGCCCTTTGGGCTGCGAGCTCGCTGCTGGTGAGCAGACCCTCCCATTGCACCGCACTCGGTGTTTTGAGTTTGTGGAATGCATAATTGCGTTTGCACTCCCATGTAATGTGGTATAGCGTGGGGGTTGCCCCGCACCACGGGCATGTGTCCCTGAATTGTGTAGGGTACATTTTGTGCAGGATGCAAAGGTTGAAGAATGTTCCTCACTACGTTCCGTACGCTGTAAAGGACACCCCCGCCACACTTTTAGTTGGCCGTACCGCCGCAGTGCAGCCGCGTAGTATTTGTTGATGATGATGTTTGTCTGGTAGCTGCTTTCGAATGCTTTTAGCGCCATCTATTGCCACGAGCAAAAACTGCAATGCGGATTCAATCCAAAGAAATATCCAAGCCAAGCCTCAGCCTTTCCGTTCTTGTAATCTTCAGGAGCCGGAGCGAGTTTTCTTCTTCCTTGATTGCCTTTATATTTTAACATGTCTCGAAGAAGTGTTCTTTCGAATGCTCATGTGATCTCTATGTTGTCATGGCAAGAGATTGACGACATCATCACCTGGCGAGCGGAGCAACGGCTATTTGGAGCTGCTACGCATCCGCACAACGGCGACGACTACGAGATGAGCAGCAACTGGGATGAATTTTCCAACTACCGCTCACGATATGGGCTGCTCGATATTGATAACTTCGAGCCTACACTTTTCAGACAGCAGTTCAGGTTTGCTAAGGAGGATTTTGGTGAACTGTGTAGCGCCCTTCGTATTCCGGACGCAATCACGACTGCGCAAAACGTCAGCATTCCTGGCCGAGAAGCCTTGTGCATTACGCTGCGAAGGCTCGCTTATCCAAACAGATGGTGTGACTTAGAAGCGATGTTTGGAAGGCATTCGTCTGTAATGTCGAGCACTGCAACAATGGTCATAGACCACATCGTCGCTGCTTTTGGGCACCTTATCACCGACTGCAACAACCATGACTGGTTATCGACTGCTGTCCTCCAAAAGTTTGCAAATGTAAGTCACAATTGCAAGTTGCGCGCCCAACGCTGTCATTACACAGCAGGACCTAAATGCTTGTCTCCTAATTTTTCGTTACAGGCTGTTGAAGCAAGAGGTGCAGCATTGCCTAACTGTTGGGCTTTTATTGATGGGACTGCCCGCCCTATATGTCGTCCCAAAAGGGATCAGAGGCTTTATTACTCGGGACACAAAAGAGTGCATTGCACAAAATATCAATCATTGATGTGCCCAAATGGGATCATATGTCAGCTGGATGGGCACTATCCAGGGAGCTATCATGATTCAAGTGAGCCCCTTATATAATTCTCCCTGATAGTTCGGTGTCTTGATTTCCTTCACTGTGTGCCACAAAGACTGGCACCGAAATGTCAGAAACATACTAGTGTGATTTACCTTCCGTAAACGGGCTTTTTTCTTTTTTTGCAGGAATACTCCGAGAGAGTGGTCTGTATGCCAAGTTGGAGAAGCTGGTAGACGGTTATTTACGGGGACCCTGCATACCCGCTTCGGCCACTTCTGATGAAGCCGTATGGTGGTTGTCATTTGACGCGTGGCCAGGAGGCTTTCAATTATGCAATGAGCGGAGTCCGCCAGGCGGTAGAATGGGGATTTGGCAAGGTTATTGGTGAATTTGCCTTCCTCGACTACAAGAAGAACCAAAAACTTCTTTGGCAACAAGTGGCAAAAATGTACAAGGTGGCCACAATCTTAACAAACTGTCACACAACTATTTATGGCAGCCAAGTGTCCACGTATTTTAACTTAGACCCACCTATCTTGCGTGAGTACCTGCGCCCACTCCCTGTGCAATTATCTCAGCCGAGATAAAGTCAAAAGAGCTGCAACTGGGGCTAGTTGGAAATGCATTCTTGAAGGTAATGATGAGCGCTGTCAAAATACGAGAAGGGACGAGCACTTTGTCCTGTGTGCTCGTCCCTTCTCGTATTTTGACAGCGCTCATCATTACCTTCAAGAATGAGATACAGCTTACTTCAGTGAAATGAAACGAGCTTGTGCTTGGGCAAATCCTAATTTATTTTTGCCGTGAGGGTTTGAACCAACTGTATCAGAGCATTGTCCCTTGCATCAGCACGTCTCTGCTCCTCAGCACGATGTCTCCTCTCCTCTTCTTTTTCTTCGGCGCGTTCTCTGCGTTCCAGAATTCTTTCTTCGTGCTCCATAATTTTCAACTCTTTCTCCCATTGGAGCTTGCTTTCTTCAAACGCCAATCGCCGCAATTCAACCTCACATTCTTTTTCTTTCATGATCATTTCATGCCTCATCCTTTTAAGCATGAAATCGTAGTCGGTGTTCTGATCTGATTTTCTTTTTCCTGTAGAAGACACAATTCTCAAGGATAAGCAGGGAACATGTATGGCGCTTCATGTCTCAGGCACAATGTCTAGAATATGAACATCATTTTTGCTCACAGCGCAACAAGAACAGGACAAGAGACTAAAGACTACCACAGACAAGCGCTAACTAGCAGCTGGTTTTTTATTGAAGAACGAAAGGCATATAAATACACACAATGAACTACTTATCAAACAACAAAATTTATATGGAAGTCAGGTGAGAGGTCAGATAACCCAATTCCCACTCGGATAATGCAATGGAAGGGCTCCTGATACACACTGTACTGTTGTGGTGAATATAGAAGGCCTCCATTACCTCGCGTGTTAGCTTATCGCTGTGTCGGAAAAGGATACGCGTGTTCTTGTAAACAGGAACGCATTTGCACTCCTTGCACTGAAAAGTCAACTGGCCAAGGCGGTCACCTTTTGCTCTCCTTTCTGCATAATCTTTCTCATGCTTGCATTGGCATTTCCTGCAGAGCCTGTGTGGGAAAGGGGATCATTTTTTCTTGTGTTCTCATGCTCCATCAGACGTTTGTTGACACACCTGCCAGTCTGGCCAATGTACATGGCACCGCATGAGAAAGGGACCTGATACACCCACCTCACACGGTATAGGTGGCGAAACATGACGCACATGACAAGCATCCCTCTTGCCGTCTTGCCTCTGACTGACCTGTTTGCACATTGTGCTAAGTTTTCTAGGCACAGAAAAGACATCAATGTTGTATCTGCCAGGAATTTTTTCAACCCATGTGACAAGCAGTGTGCATACGGGACCACAGCCGCCTTTTTCTTCTTTTTGCCTTCTTTCAGCTGAGCCCCATTCTTAAGCTATCTAAGGAGTTTCTCCGCTGCCCTGGAAATGAGTTGATCAGGGTACCCATTCACATGTAACCGGCTTCCTTGCGGCAAAATGCTCTCCCCCGTCCTCTCATGGCAAGATTTCCTGAGAGCTGATTGCAAGCAAGAAACGGCAATACCCTGCTTTGAGCTTAGAATGGCCAGACCGAAAGTTTAGCAACGGTTTGGTAGTCCTCGGGCAATACCACCAGCACAAGTGTTTGTCCTCACCACACAATGCCAAATTCAAAAACTGCAGTTCTCTGTTGCTGGGAACCTCAGTTGTGAACTCTAGCCAACGTCCATATCCCTTAAAAATCTCCAGAACGTCGACAAGACTTCTATGCAAGCGGCCTGTTCGGGTGAACACCAAGTAGTCGTCGTAAACATACCGAAAAACCCTAATGAGTTATTCATCCAATGCCTTTTCAATTGCCCTATCAATCCTGCTTAAAAAGATGTTGGCTAATACAGGTGCCCCACGTGCCTTCCACATAAATTTTATTGTTTGATAAGTAGTTCATTGTGTGTATTTATATGCCTTTTGTTCTTCAATAAAAAAACGGTTGATAGTCAGCGCTTGTCTGTGGTAGCCTTTCATCTTGTCTCTCATTCTTGTTGCGCTGTGAGCAAAAATGAACACTTACCAACTCTCCCAAACATTCACCTTACTGAATGCCAGAATATGAACGTTTTCAAATAACCTGCCTCGTCCTGGGTAACTCAAGGGCGTTTGCTGTTGCACTCGCTCAGAAGGCTGAGTGCTGGGAAGGCTCCTGGCATCAGGCACTGCAGGAGTTGAGTCCATAGGAGGCCTGACTTCAGGCACTACAGAAGTTGGGTCCATAGGAGGCCTGGCATCAGGCACTGCAGAAGTTTGGTCCATAGGAGGCGTGCTTGGGGCGCGCTCCTCGTCATCTGCTGTCGTTGCCAGCATGCCGTGCAATAACTCTCCCGGCGTGACCCCGCTGCTGCCTGTAAACGCAACATATGAAAATTTGCTTTCACCAACAATCCTGCATGATGCAAATTCAGCCTCTGTGATCGCAGCTGAATTACTGCCGTCTGCTGGAACGCTTACCGGCCATGTCGAGGTCAATACCAGCACTTTCTGGTGGTGTATCCCGGTATGCCGCCGCGTACCTCTCCATGTACAAATACCTGGCAGCGGCCGTCTTCTTCCGCGCTGCGGTGTTGTTGATTGGCTGGGAAGCGGCTGCAAGGTCTTTCCTGCTCGCAGACCCACCATCTTTTCTTAAACGTTTAATCTTGTAAGACGTCCCATCGATTAGACAATATGTCCTGAAGGAGTTGGTCACGCTCGCTGTACTCTTCTTCTGTTCCCGATCTAAATGGAGTCAGGTACAGAAATTAACGCTTGCGCGCACACATAAAAATAATAGAAAACTTACTTCTTTTCATTCCTCCTATCGTTGGCAGCGTACCGCGTAATCAGGAGGTCGAACCGATCGCGCACGCTACGCGACGTGAATGGCTTTTTCAGCATCGCCTTCAGCCGAAGGGCGATGTCGTCCCATTGGTCGGGATTCCGAAATGGGTCACTTGTTTGCACTTCAAGAAGTAAAGCGACATCCAATTTCGGCGTATAAAATACTCTGCCTGCGTTGACAGCATCTCTTCCATTACTCGCGGCGGCTTGCATGTTCACCGTGGATGACAGCACGTGCACCAGTGTGGCATCTGCATCTTTACGATGTCGTGGTTCCGTATCGTGCTGCCATCTAGTGACAAACACTGAAAGCGCTGGGCTGCACATCTTTTACTTTCTGACAATTGTAATTAGTATATTACTGTTTCCAATGAAGAAAAAAAAGGTATAATGTTGAACGAAGTGCAAAAGCAGGCACATCACTAAAAAAGTATTCGACAAGTGCAGTTGCTATGGCGATAAACGTACACAACGTTACGTAGGCTTAAAAGGTCAAAAATCACTTCAGTATCTGAAAAACAAGGGACATTTGTCGCTAATGTTTTGGCGTGTGCGTGAGAGTAGGCGAAATAAAAGCGAACCGCTACCATTTGAGCGAGCTATTGCGTAAGACAATCTAGCGGCGACATGTATTTATTCCGAAGCGGGCGAGCTGGGCGCCGCCATCTTGTCAACGCAGCACGTAGCGTCCCACGTTGCGTACGCTACGCTATGCTTTATAGCGGGCGTACGTCCGCAACGCCCGGCTAGATACGTTGCGTTCTGCGCATGCGCACTTGTTACCCGCAGTGTCGTTGCGTACGCAAGCTCACTGCGTGCGTCCAACTAAAAGTGTCTATTAATGAGCTGTGTGGCGGAGGGTACTTGAGCCTCTGTAGCAATTTAGCAGCTCCGCATATACTGGCTCCACTATGGTAGGGTTCTCTAGGGTCTCCAACAGCTCGGCTCGGAACGTGATCTCGAAAACTAATCTATCCACCCTTGAGTTGCCCTCTATCCCCGTATGCGCCGGTATCCAGTGTGAAGTTTGGAAAAAAATCCACCTTGGCGCAAATTCACAGATAAAATGAGAGACAAGGAGTCAACGTGTCTGTGTGAATTTATTTGCGCCAAGGTGGATTTTTTCCAAGCTTAAAAAAATGCCAAACCAACTATTCCAGCAACACGCATTACCATGGGCAGCACTTAAGTACCACACAAAAAAAGGAGGGGACTCTTTCCCCTCCAGGTGTGTAAATAATGCTATGCTACAGCGACACGAAAGTATTTCTTCCCCGAACAATAAGTACGACCGAGAACTGTGTGTGTATATCATGCCAAAGCTGGGAGACCGAAGCACGAAAGAATAACCCGCCTTTAGTGGTGGTCACAGAATGGACCTTTTTTCCATGCAGTAATTAACTCACCACTCAGCTGCTACAAGGAAATGTACGTTTTCCGGTTTGGGTCATTCTAAGCTAATTTTTTTGGGGGGAAAGGAAATGGCGCAGTATTGACACCTGAACCGCACCGTAAGGGAAGGGATAAAGGAGTGAAAGAAGGAATAGGTGCCGTAGTGGAGGGCTCCGGAATAATTTCGACCACCTGGGGATATTTTAACGTGCACTGACATCGCACAGCACACGGGCGGCTTAGCGTTTTTCCTCCATAAAAACGCAGCCGCCGCGGTCGGGTTCGAACCCGGGAACTCCGGATCAGTAGTCGAGCGGCCCAAACACTGAGCCACCGCGGCGGGTAAACTGCCTGGCATCTTGTCAGCGAAAATACAATGGTAGGGTGGGGTATATATACAGCCTGCAGTTAGCAGTGTTTGTGTCGACCAGCCAGAACAGATAAGCGTGTCATCTTTTGACACACCTCCCCTTGTGCACTTCGGCCGGCTGTTCCGTATTCAGCGCATTTCTCCATCGCTACATGCAATACAAGCCTGGTGAACCGACGCAAGCTGGTCATCGGCGACTCCGTAGCACCGAACGCATCTGTACGTCTCCGTGATTTCCCAGCGCATTTATAGTCAGCGCACCCCTGCTTAACATAGAAAACCATGCCATGGAAAAAGAAAGAGCTCACATGCGTTTTTGCGATTTGTGCTCATCTGCATTCACTCACTGCAGCGACAAATTGAGTTGTGAATTCACGAATTATTTTATGCCGTTCAGTTCCTTGAAATCGCACGCCTAGTAACGATCAATTTTCATTATCGATTGTGGTTCTGAGGTTTTCACTTAGAGTCTTGATACTGCCAACGACGCATGGTTTTGCCAGTCGTGGCCTTGCTAATGATAGAGCATTAATTCCCCTTTTTTATGCAAATTTGCGCGAACACCGCGGTTCAAGTGTCTAGCTAGAAGTCGGGCTGTCACTTTGCCTGTCATTATCCGCCTCCAATGGAAAATATCGATACTGAGGGCACGACCTTATTAGGCTAATTTCGGAGTTTTCTACGCTTATACTTGGGTTCGCGCAGGCTGCGGAATATGACATAAATGGCTCTTTCCCTCTTTATTCGCGTCTGGGATGATCAAGCAGCACAGCTGTCAAGGGGCAGACTTTAAATTTGCTACGTAAACGGTAACTTGTTCGAACATTCCAGCGAGTAATTTTTTAAGGTGATCCGCAATTTTCGGACTGAGACGTTTTCTCCGACGCTGATAATTAAAACCTTAGCTAGTTAGTCTTGACGATTAACAAACGTTCCAGAACGAAAGAAACCCTGCACAGTAGGTCTCATGCGTTTAAACATCACGGCGTTGCCTAGGACACACCGTCTTTTTTAAAAGCTTGATTACATTTAGCTGGTATATCTGGTAGAAGCGAACCATAATCGCTAGCACGAGCTGTTTATTCGTCGAAGCCAGCGCGACCACAACTGCCATCAAATTGTCCGCATTTGCAAAAATGAGAGTAATCCATTTATGTTGGGTCACCAGCTTTCCTAAGGGGCTACTGCTTGTTTCTTGCGCTGATCTCGAGCCACAGTATTCAGACACGTCTTTTTGTAGTCGGTTAGAGCTCAAGGACGAAGTGGCAAATGTTGAACCCTCAGATGAGCCCCGGCCCCCAGTCAATGGCATCGACCGATTCTCCCCCTTGGGCGTGTGGAATCGCAGGGGGCGGCTGGTGAATGGGGATTAACCCTGGCTTAATCAGATTAACCGCCGCGTCATGGAAATCAGTGACGCCATTGGCTAGAGGGACTCCTTCGGGGGCATCTGCTGCTTCATTCTTGAGTTGTATCCGACATCAGCTCTTGCGGGCGGTCGGAGTGGTCGCAGATGCTCCGTGCCAGTAGCTGAGCTTGCGTTGTTCGAGGCACTGTGGCTGCGGATGACTCGCTGGTGGTTCTGGTTGTCTGAGAGTGCTCGACCGTATGACAGACGAGCTTGTCAAGTACACCGAGCCATCATGACTGGATGTGTGCCAACGTGCTCCGGGTTAAGGCGTAAAGGCCTGCGTTGTTTTCGCTTCTCTCGAGACTCGGAGCAGTAATGAAGCTCAACTTTTAATTAGAAGTTATTTTTCCAAAAGCTTAACCCATCACCACCCAATTTTGCAGGCAAAATTGGAATTACACGCATAGAACCGTTAATTGCAGTTTTTTTTTAAACTAAACCTTTTCTGGTCGATTCTTTTTCACAAAGCATGACTTTTCAAAGTCGATTACTTTTATTTCAGATTTAAAATTTTAGTAAAAGAATTACCGGATTTAATTAATCCGGTGGTCATTTGAGGCATATTTAACACAGGTGTTACAGCCGCGGCAGCTTTGTGAGCCGTGACCGAACTTCTGGCATTTGAAACAGCGTCTAGGGTTGGGTATATAGGGGCGAACGGAGATGCTTGCATAGCCTACCTTGATTGACTTGAGTAGGGTACAAGAGGCAAACGTCGGGACCAGGTGTTTTGCTGGAATCTCTTTGTTGTCTTTGCGGATTGTAATTCTATGGACGTTGGTAACATTTTGAGGGGAAAGTCCTTCAAGCATCTCTTCCTCTGTTAGGTGCAGAAAGTCACTGTTGGAGATGACACCACGTACTGTGTTCAATGATCTGTGTGGTGTGACAGAGACAGCAATATCGCCAAAAGTTACAATGTTTGCAAGCCTTGATATTTGAGTAATGTCGAGCAGGTCCCCACTAGCCAACTTTGTACTGAGGGCCCAAGGAATCCGTAAGAACTCCTGAAACAAGGAACGAGAATATTTGTCTGGCTGGCTTTTGTTTCTTTACTGTGGACGATGTGGTACTTCGGAAAACTTGTCTTTTTGTTGCAAAACTGGGATGTGACATCAGTCCGCCCCCTTTTCAGAGGGTGATCGTTAGTAAGCAGGGAGGAAACCATAAAAAATTGTTCTTCGGCCATGGTGCCAGCCACCCACCATGAAGCCCAAATAGGGGACGGGACAGGAACTTTAAAACAAGCCCTGCCCACGCCAGTTGTACACCACTGCTATAACCAAATATGATGCAACTCAGGCTGGTTGGTCACATAAGGTTAACCCTTGCCGCCTATGAAAAGTGAAGAAAACCGAAAAGGGAGGAGGAGACAGGAAAGTTCTAAGAAAGATGATAGGAAAGTGAAAGACGGAGGGGAGGACAGGTAAAGGCGACTGCCTATTTCCCCCGGTCGGGTCAGACTGGGGGTGCCGTCTACAGGTAGCTGGGGCCAAAGTGGTGTGTTGCCTCTGCTGAGGGGCCTTAAAGGTGCAAACGCTCAGCATTGGCTCAACCACCAAGATCCCCTTTTCCCCGGACACGGCGATACCACGCACGGCGAAGCGCGGGTGCTCGGATCCGTGGTGATGCGCTGTTCACCATCAACCCCCTGGGGGGGGGGGGGGGGGATATCCCTGCGGATGCTCGGAAACTTGTGGTGTCGCCACTCACCAGCGCCTTCCTGCGGGAAGAAAAATTTGTGCACATAATTTATTCGTTCAGCTGCTTTCTGCCATTTGTTGTCATCCCGGTGCACTGCATGGGCTTCTTTACTGCTCTTCTGAGCTGCAGTGTCTTCTGTGGTGCCTACAGAAATAGAAAATCAGCAGTTGAATATATAAAATTCAGTTCAAGCACAGAGTTTTTTATACACCTAATGCAACGAGATGCACATGACTCAGTATCTGAACTTACAACTTGCAGTGCAACACACTTCTACATGAGCAACTGCCATAAAAGTTAATCACTGCAACAGGTATTCATGGGCTCATATGAGATAAAATGACCTCATGCACTGAAGCAAAGTGGCAGCTTCCCTTTTTTGCACTCAGGCCCTTGACATGGAGCAATAAGGGGCCCAGACTCATGTCGTCCAGTGAGCAGTGGGAAGTTTGGCGTCTGCTAAGCCTCTTTCAGTACTGCTCCTTGCTCTGATAGTGTTAGCTGCTCAAGTGGTCGCTCTGGTTTTCAGAGCAGCCTTTTCAGAGTAGACATGTTGTTCTCAAATGGGAACGCACCCCATGAATCCAATGGGCCCAGGTGCTCAACATCGAATGCCAAATGGCATAGTCCATGCACAATGTACGAAGCATGCTCCTTGCCATATATCTTTGTAAAGCCTTTAACAAAATAGTTCAGAAGCTCCCCTGCATACTGCACTTCACTTTTGTGCCATTAGGCATTGAAAGAATGGTAATAGCAACATGCAAAGCTAGAAAATTTTCATACATCTGTGACGAAAGAAGCAATGACAGGAGCGTGGGTCCCCCATACAGCAAGAAACGAAACTGTGGCCTTACAGCGATCCAGATCTGTGAGGCTGAGTTAAGTGTACCAAAAGGATTCAAAATCGAGCAGAGAAGACTGCTGTTCCAAAATCCGATGAAACAAAGCTGCCATGCCGCCTTCACAATGGCGCAGAAAGTGTCCTTCACAATAACGAAAATTCCAAGAGTTGAGTGTACCAGAGGGATTCAAAATCGAGCAGACAAGACTGTTGTTCCAAAATCCGACGAAACAAAGCTACCATGCCACCATCACAATGGTGCAGAAAGTGTGAAGGACTAACAAAAATTCCAGTGGAGTCTGCCAAGATCTTCAAAACCGAGCAGACAAGACTGCTGTTCCAAATCCGGTGAAACAAAGCTACCATACCGCCTTCACAAGGGCGTAGAAAGTGTCCCCAATACTAACACACATTCAAGAGTTGAGTGTACCAAACGGATTCAAAATCGAGCAGACAAGACTGCTGTTCCAAAATCCGACGAAACAAAGCTACCGTGCCGCCCTTCACAATGGTGCAGAAAGTGTGAAAGACCAACAAAAATTCAAGTGCAGTCTGCCAAGGACCTTCAAAACCGAGCAGACAAGACTGCTGTTCCAAAATCCGATGAAACAAAGCTGCCATGCCACCTTCACAATGGTGCAGAAGGTGTGAAGGACTAACAAAAATTCAAGTGGAGTCTGACAAGGATCTTCAAAACCGAACAGACAAGACTGCTGTTCCAAAATCCGGTGAAACAAAGCTACCCTACCGCCTTCACAAGGGCGAAGAAAGTGTGCTCAATACTAACACACATTCCAGAGTTGAGTGTATCAAAGGGATTCAAAATCGAGCAGACTAGACAGCTGTTCCAAAATCCGGTGAAACAAAGCTACCATGCCGCCTTCACAATGGCGCAGAAAGTGTCCTTCACAATAACGAAAATTCAAGAGTTGAGTGTACCAAAGGGATTCAATATCGAGCAGACAAGACTGCTGTTTCAAAATCCGACGAAACAGAGCTGCCATGCCGCCTTCACAATGGTGCAGAAAGTGTGACAGACTAACAAAAATTCGAGTGGACTCTACCAAGGATCTTCAAAGCAGAGCAGACAAGAACGCTGTCCCAAAATCCGATGACACAGAGCTACCCTGCCGCCTTCACAATGGCGCAGAAAGTGTGCTTCAAAGTAACTAAAATTCAAGAGTTGAGTGTACCAGAGGAATTCAAAATCAAGCAGACAAGACTGCTGTTCCAAAATCCGATGAAACAAAGCTACCATGCCACCTTCACAAGGGTGCAGAAAGTGTGCTTCACAATAACAAAACTTCAAGAGTTGAGTGTACCAAAGCGATTCAAAACCGCGCAGACAAGACTGCTGTTACAAAATCCGACGAAAGAAAGCTACCATGCCGCCTTCACAAGGGCGCAGAAAATGTGCTTCACAACAACGAAAATTCGAGAGTTGAGTGTACCAAAGGAATTCAAAATCGAGCAGACTAGACTGCTGTCCCAAAATCCGATGAAACGAATCTACCATGCCGCCTTCACAATGGCGCAGAAAGTGTGCTTCGCACAAACGAAGATGCTAGTGGAGTCTGCCAAGGCACTTCAAAAACCGAACAGGCAAGACAGCTGTTCTAAAATCCGACGAAACAAAGCTACCATGCCGCCTCCACAAGGCCGCAGAAAGTGCGCCTCACACTAACAAAAATTTCAGACAGGAGAAAACGAGGCAACTGTAGCGTGCGCAATGGGAATTACTGATGAGCTGAAAGATGGTCTCCACCCCACTCTTGCGCCCCGACATTCGGACCACTGTCGATTTAAAGCAGCCAAGCGGATGATGGTCAGTGCTGAAAAGGGGTGCAACCCTGTGCCACAGCTGCTGCCAGGAACATCCGCACAGTCCAGAACATTCAGAACAGATCCACCGTGAGTTCCTGACGCTTTCGAGCAGCTGGCTAGGGCCTTGCTCTTCGGCAGAGGTCGTTGCGCAGAACCCGTGTGCATGGCACAGACAAGGGGAACCTCTACGAGCCGCCAGACCGAAACCCGGGTTCAAACAGGCGCAAGCTTTCATATAAGGGGAGATTGTTGGCGCACGGCCTCTGCAGACAAACTCCTGTGTACGGCAGCGGTAAAAATACGTGGGAATAGTTTGCGTTTCGATGGAACCATAAAAATGAAGAGTTGGTTGTGGCCCGTTTTGCCGTCAAGTTGCATCGCCGCAAGGAAATGAGGGCCTTTGCCAGCTTGCGGAGATTCAAAGCCGACCGTGCATCACGTTGCCCTTTACAAGATTTCTTTGCTTCCATGTGCTGAAGAGCTGTGGGATGTATCACCCGGCGGAGAAAACTTTACAAAGCTGGATTTGCGATATGCATACCAGCGAGTTCCTCTGGGTGTGGACAGCCTCCAGTTTGTATCGATGAATACACATATGGGGGGCCATTCTCAGTGCATGTGGCTACTGTTTGAAGCTCTTTCTCAGGTCATATTTCAGCGTCGTAGAGATTGCCTTTTGATGGCAATCCAGATTAGCAATGTGCTTCATCTTACTTGCAGATGCGTCGATGATAAAGAACTGTTAGCCTGAACGCACGTGCGACTCTCCCGTCATTTCATCGGATCTTCGCTTCGTGGGCAACCAGCGCCAGCTAGGAAGAAATGCCCAAGCGGGAGGCAGACGATAAAAGATGGGATGCGAGACGGGCGTCACGAGAAGGGACGCTCAAAACGACGTTCAGATTATGCAAGCGCTGAAACCAAAGCAGACGCTGCGTCACGTACCACAATGTCGGTAGCCGTGCTATGCGCTTCCTTGAATTAACTCCTTAAATTCGCAAGTGTGCTTTTGTGCAACGGCTTGAGACTGACATGGCGACGAGGACAATTTGAATGGACGATCAGGCGTAGCTTTGGCAGCACACAAGGTTACAGCAGCACGAGCTAGTGCAACAGCAGTCACAAGCCACGAAGAGGACGCTCCGAAGCCGAGAATCTCCGCGCCGATATCGGAGGAAGGTGGAATTCGCATAGATGAGTAGCTGACATCACGACCTCGGAGTACTTTTCGAATGCAAACCTCGCTTAGAGATCCACCCTGAATCGGACTCTCGAGAACGCCAGACGCACCCAGCACAGAAACGAGAACTGCGGAACCCGGATCCGTAAGTGCAACGACGGAGCTCGCTGTGCTCAGCATCACGCTACAGATGATGGCACAACTCTTACAACAACAAATGGAGAAATCTACAACACTGCACAAGACCACAGCGCTAACTTCTGGGAAGCCGACCGGCTTGACTCGCTGACTTCTGCTTATGTCATCCACAAACTGAGAGCCCACTTTGCAAGGCGCGGCATCCCAAGCATTCCAGTCGGAGATATAAATGGCCCGCAATTCTCCAGCGAAGCATTCAGCAGGGTTGCAGGACAATGGGACTTCGAGCATGTCGCATCAATCCCAACCTATCCGAAATCGTATTGCATGGCAGAATCTTCCGTTAGTACTGTGAAAATGCTCTTAAAGAACACAGATGCAAGTAACAGCCATCCACACGTGGCGTTCCTCGACTATAGCAACACGCCACTCCAGCACTTGAAAGCTAGTCCTGCTCAGTTCCTGATGGGCAGGCTCAGACGCAGACGAACTACACTCCCAACAACAACAACGCTGTCGAAGCCAAAGACAGTCACTTCTGACAAGCACCATAAAAACAAAAGACGGACGATGCTTTTTCACCTCAACCAGAGAGCAAGAGATCTACCACCTTTGACAGAGGGGCAACATGTCACAGTCCATCCGAGCTCACAAGCCACATGAGAAAGGAGAATAGCGACTGAGCAGTGTGGCGACAGGTGTCGCAAGGTCCAAGTAGATCAACGTCCGCCTCAACTTGAAAACAGACGGAGAAGACATGGAAAGCGGCTCGCCGCCAGAGATGTTTGGCAGCGGCATCAACGATGCCAAAAAATGGAGCTCCTTCAAAGTAGCCTTCGGCCTCTACATGAAAGCCACGGACGTTGCTGGCTCACCGTCAGAAAGGCTTCCAGAAGCTGGCTGTTGTTGGACACGTTAATTCAAGCTCTGGAGTTCAACCTCACCCAAGGAAGGCTAGAGCTGTCGAAAATTTCCCGCGACCCAACGTGCCCCCAACACCCCGACGATGAGCCCAAGAGTGGGTTGAAAGTGCAAACGGCACCCGCACACCGTGCCGACTAGCCGTACAACGGGTCGGAAGTGAAAACTGAAAGCGATGAAGGAACACTCACCTGGGCTAGAAAACCACAGCGATGCGCGGCGAGCAGGTAATAACATTGGGTTTTGACGTAGCCAATAAATGAGGAGGCGGACCTCAGCGGCTTTGCATTACAGTTGTGCCCCTGCTTTGTTCTACCAACAGGGACTGTTGAAGGGTAGGACCTGGGTTTGAGGAAATGAAACAATGATTTTTCGGCAAAACCACAAGCTTACTAGGTGCTGCTACCATTATGGGACACTACAATGCAAGGAAAGAACTAATTCTCAGGTTTGACACATCGCCACATTGTCTAGGGGCAATCCGAGCACATGTCGAATGTGACAGAACTTGGAGACCGGAAGGATTTCTATCACCATCTTTGCTGCCTGCTGAAAGTACAGCGACGCTGAAAAGCATGCGACAACCTTGAATTATGGCGTCAAAAAGTTCCACGAGTACGCTTGGAGAGGGAAAATTACTGCTGTCGCTGACCACAAGCACTTGCTGGGTTTCTTCGCTTCTAACTATGCAGTGCACAGCGAAGCATCACCTTGACTCATCATGTGGACACTGACTCTTCCAGTTTGTTGGCTCAAGCTTACCTAGAGGCTGGGAAAAATGCTGGTTCATGCAGATGACTCCGATCGTAGTTGGAGCAATGATGATGGACCATTGTAAGACTCCACCTGAATTTGCAGGATGGATCCACAAGGCACAGACATGGGGACCATCTACGAGTAGCCCCCACTGAAGAGCCATTCCCAGTGCTGGCACATGTATCACAGAAAGCTCACGGGGCGGCACCTCTGCCTGTCACGCTTTCCTCTCCAACGCACGTGCTGAGAGCGCCTGCTTTTCTGCCTCAAGAGCGAGAGGATAAGGCGGCCCTCGTGCAACCTTCAAGTTGAGGGGCGGATTGTCTAATTTAAATCTAAAGAAAAAACAGTCTAAGACACAAAAAGAAAAATAATCGTCCGTGACGCAAAACACACAGCTTAAAAAGGGGAAAGAAAGGTCCACTCGACTTTTGGTGCTCCAATGCTCCGCCTGGCAGCTCGTGCGCAGGGAGAGGAGGTGCGGCAGGACATCAGCACAACCCGCACACCGACGCAGACGTAGGGTGGATGGCGGTGTCCACAGCAGGAATCAATCCAACCGCATCAACCCGTCACACCTGTGGAGCCCAGGCTACCTGACCTGAGTCAGGTAGCCTGGGAAATGGAGAGGAAGTGGCAGTGGAAACCGAGGTGGCCCGTGTTCAGAGCCTGCCGGCCCCGGGAAACGCAGGAAGGGAACAGCGGCACCTGGTTCTGGTGGCTCAGACTGTCGACGGTAGGCCCTCCCGCTCGGTAGCCGGGACGTCTGCGGCTGAGGCCCAAGTCTCAGGACCTGGGAGGGGGGCGGGGGGCAAGGCAGACGCCCGAGCGCACGCTCTCCCCTGCGCCACGTTCAACTTCCGCTCCTCCTCTTCTCCCTGCATAACTTCGTTTAGACTTCTCTAGCCGCAGTGTGGAGCTGGCTCCTTACAAAAGCACCATTTCAGTTTTTTGTAAATATTCTGAAAAGCTCCAACATGATTCTAACAGTACCTTCTTTTATCAGCCCTACAAGAAAGCATGCAAAATTAAATTGCGCCACTTGAAATCCACACGACTTCAGCAGCGCATAAAAAATGTCAACCAAAAAAATCCCCTCCTCTCAAGTCACGTGCCCCAGTGCAACGAAAAGCCCTGGGCAAAGTCAGCTAGAAATCAACAAAATAAATGAAGTGATGCCACAACACAAGCCGTTTTCACGATAGATTCTGGTGGTGCCATCAACGTAGATACCTAGTAGAACAGCACCTGAAATCAGAACTTAGGCTGAAAAATAGTTCACAGGAACAGAGAGCTGCACTGTGTATTTTTTGAGACAACAACACAGGGGCGTGGTCAAGAATGACACTGAGCCGAACCCATGGGCAGCCGCACGGCTGTGGCGACATTGAAGAATGGGGAAATGAGGTCTCTATTCACGCTCAAGTACGCAACGAAGGATTGCAGCGCGAACCCTACTCATCGCCAATCGTCGACGACATTCTGCCTCAAGACGCAAAACCAGAGATCTTCTCAAAGCTGGATTTGCTTCATGGTTATTGGCAGTGCATTCTTGATGGAGACTCGAGTCTCATGGCTCACATTCCAGACGCCGATGGCATGTTACCACTGCCTGTATCTTCATTTCAGTCTCGCGGCCACCAGCAAATTTTTCCACACAAAACTACAGTCAGCACATGATGGACTGGATGCTGTATCACTTGTTGGGGATGAAACTTTGGCGATCGGTGTTGAAAAAACAGATTATGAACCTCGGCATGAAGAAGGTTGAACCCCTGCTGAAGAAATGCCAGCAGATTGGTGTGCTTCTCAAAAGAGAGAAATCTAAACTTCACTGCTCAAGCAAGACATTTCCGGGTGAAACTCTGACAAAAGCAGGCCTACACTTCGATCCCGAAAAGGCCAGTGTGATACCAGATATGCCAGCGAGTGTCGAGACACATGATGTCCAGCAGTACGTCGGAATGGTCAGCTACCTGGCACGGTTTCTTTACGAAAATCTCCCAAGTCATGGAGCCACTCAGCGAGCTGACCATCAAAGATGTTAAGGAGGCAAAAGCACTCCAACAGAGAAAATACCTTGTAGGAAAAGCACCAGTACTGGCGTACTGCGACGCAAGAAAAGCACTGGTGGTGCAGTGCAACGCCAGTGAACATGAACTTGGAGCTGCAATTCTTGAAGACGGAATCTCAATATCTTTTGCACGCAGAGCACTCGCACAAAGCGAGGTGCAGTATGTGTAAACAGAGAAAGAAATTCTGGCCGCAGTCTTCTCGCACGATAAGTTTCACCAGAATAAGTTGATCTTATTACCACAGTAGCATTATGCCTCAAACGGGGAGCAGAAAGTGTGCTTCACACCCACAAAAAGTCGAGCGGTGTGCCAAGGGGATTCAAAACCAGCAGACAAGACTGCTGTTCCGAAACTCGACGAAACAAAGCTACTGACCTCCCTCTACAAGGATGCACAAAATGTGCTGCAGACTAACAAAAATTCAAGTGGAGCGTGCCAAAGCACTTTGAAACCGAGGAGACAAGACTGCTGTTGCAAAATCCAACAAAACAAAGCTATCATACCGCGTCCTCCAAGGAACCAAAAAGTGTGCTTCACACTAACAGAAATTCAAGTGGAGTCTGCCAAAGGGCTTCAAAACCGAGCAGACAAGACTGCTGTTCCAAAACACAATGAAACAAAGGCACCACGCCACCTTCACAAGGACGCAGAAAGTGTGCTTCACAATAACAAAAATTAAAGAGTTGGATATACCAAAGGGATTCAAAACAGAGCAGACAACACTGCTGTTCCAAAATCTGACGAAACAAAGCTACCATGCCACCTTCACAAGGGCGCAGGAAGTGTGCTTCACAATAACAAAAACTCAAGAGTTGAGTGTACCAAAGCGATTCAGAATCGAGGAGACTAGACTGCTGTTCCAAAATCCGGTGAAAAAAAAGCTACCATACTACCTTCACAAGGGCATAGAAAGTCTGCTCAATACTAACACAAATTCAAGAGTTGAGTGCACCAAAAGGATTCAAAATCGAGCAGACAAGACTGCTGTTCCAAAATCCGATGAAACAAAGCTACCATGCCGCCTTCACAAGGGCACAGAAAGTGTGCTTCACAATAACAAAAATTCAAGAGTTGAGTGTATTAAAGGGATTCAACATCGAGCAGACTAGACAGCTGTTCCAAAATCTGACGAAACAAAGCTACCATGCCACCTTCACAATGGTGCAGAAAGTGTGAAGGACTAACAAAAATTCCAGTGGAGTCTGCCAAGATCTTCAAAACCGAGCAGACAAGACTGCTGTTCCAAATCCGGTGAAACAATGCTACCATACCGCCTTCACAAGGGCGTAGAAAGTGTGCTCAATACTAACACACATTCAAGAGTGTACCAAAAGGATTCAAAATCGAGCAGACAAGACTGCTGTTCCAAAATCCGACGAAACAAAGCTACCGTGCCGCCCTTCACAATGGTGCAGAAAGTGTGAAAGACCAACAAAAATTCAAGTGCAGTCTGCCAAGGACCTTCAAAACCGAGCAGACAAGACTGCTGTTTCAAAATCCGACGAAACAGAGCTGCCATGCCGCCTTCACAATGGTGCAGAAAGTGTGACAGACTAACAAAAATTCGAGTGGACTCTACCAAGGATCTTCAAAGCAGAGCAGACAAGAACGCTGTCCCAAAATCCGATGACACAGAGCTACCCTGCCGCCTTCACAATGGCGCAGAAAGTGTGCTTCAAAGTAACTAAAATTCAAGAGTTGAGTGTACCAGAGGAATTCAAAATCAAGCAGACAAGACTGCTGTTCCAAAATCCGATGAAACAAAGCTACCATGCCACCTTCACAAGGGTGCAGAAAGTGTGCTTCACAATAACAAAACTTCAAGAGTTGAGTGTACCAAAGCGATTCAAAACCGCGCAGACAAGACTGCTGTTACAAAATCCGACGAAAGAAAGCTACCATGCCGCCTTCACAAGGGCGCAGAAAATGTGCTTCACAACAACGAAAATTCGAGAGTTGAGTGTACCAAAGGAATTCAAAATCGAGCAGACTAGACTGCTGTCCCAAAATCCGATGAAACGAATCTACCATGCCGCCTTCACAATGGCGCAGAAAGTGTGCTTCGCACAAACGAAGATGCTAGTGGAGTCTGCCAAGGCACTTCAAAAACCGAACAGGCAAGACAGCTGTTCTAAAATCCGACGAAACAAAGCTACCATGCCGCCTCCACAAGGCCGCAGAAAGTGCGCCTCACACTAACAAAAATTTCAGACAGGAGAAAACGAGGCAACTGTAGCGTGCGCAATGGGAATTACTGATGAGCTGAAAGATGGTCTCCACCCCACTCTTGCGCCCCGACATTCGGACCACTGTCGATTTAAAGCAGCCAAGCGGATGATGGTCAGTGCTGAAAAGGGGTGCAACCCTGTGCCACAGCTGCTGCCAGGAACATCCGCACAGTCCAGAACATTCAGAACAGATCCACCGTGAGTTCCTGACGCTTTCGAGCAGCTGGCTAGGGCCTTGCTCTTCGGCAGAGGTCGTTGCGCAGAACCCGTGTGCATGGCACAGACAAGGGGAACCTCTACGAGCCGCCAGACCGAAACCCGGGTTCAAACAGGCGCAAGCTTTCATATAAGGGGAGATTGTTGGCGCACGGCCTCTGCAGACAAACTCCTGTGTACGGCAGCGGTAAAAATACGTGGGAATAGTTTGCGTTTCGATGGAACCATAAAAATGAAGAGTTGGTTGTGGCCCGTTTTGCCGTCAAGTTGCATCGCCGCAAGGAAATGAGGGCCTTTGCCAGCTTGCGGAGATTCAAAGCCGACCGTGCATCACGTTGCCCTTTACAAGATTTCTTTGCTTCCATGTGCTGAAGAGCTGTGGGATGTATCACCCGGCGGAGAAAACTTTACAAAGCTGGATTTGCGATATGCATACCAGCGAGTTCCTCTGGGTGTGGACAGCCTCCAGTTTGTATCGATGAATACACATATGGGGGGCCATTCTCAGTGCATGTGGCTACTGTTTGAAGCTCTTTCTCAGGTCATATTTCAGCGTCGTAGAGATTGCCTTTTGATGGCAATCCAGATTAGCAATGTGCTTCATCTTACTTGCAGATGCGTCGATGATAAAGAACTGTTAGCCTGAACGCACGTGCGACTCTCCCGTCATTTCATCGGATCTTCGCTTCGTGGGCAACCAGCGCCAGCTAGGAAGAAATGCCCAAGCGGGAGGCAGACGATAAAAGATGGGATGCGAGACGGGCGTCACGAGAAGGGACGCTCAAAACGACGTTCAGATTATGCAAGCGCTGAAACCAAAGCAGACGCTGCGTCACGTACCACAATGTCGGTAGCCGTGCTATGCGCTTCCTTGAATTAACTCCTTAAATTCGCAAGTGTGCTTTTGTGCAACGGCTTGAGACTGACATGGCGACGAGGACAATTTGAATGGACGATCAGGCGTAGCTTTGGCAGCACACAAGGTTACAGCAGCACGAGCTAGTGCAACAGCAGTCACAAGCCACGAAGAGGACGCTCCGAAGCCGAGAATCTCCGCGCCGATATCGGAGGAAGGTGGAATTCGCATAGATGAGTAGCTGACATCACGACCTCGGAGTACTTTTCGAATGCAAACCTCGCTTAGAGATCCACCCTGAATCGGACTCTCGAGAACGCCAGACGCACCCAGCACAGAAACGAGAACTGCGGAACCCGGATCCGTAAGTGCAACGACGGAGCTCGCTGTGCTCAGCATCACGCTACAGATGATGGCACAACTCTTACAACAACAAATGGAGAAATCTACAACACTGCACAAGACCACAGCGCTAACTTCTGGGAAGCCGACCGGCTTGACTCGCTGACTTCTGCTTATGTCATCCACAAACTGAGAGCCCACTTTGCAAGGCGCGGCATCCCAAGCTTTCCAGTCGGAGATATAAATGGCCCGCAATTCTCCAGCGAAGCATTCAGCAGGGTTGCAGGACAATGGGACTTCGAGCATGTCGCATCAATCCCAACCTATCCGAAATCGTATTGCATGGCAGAATCTTCCGTTAGTACTGTGAAAATGCTCTTAAAGAACACAGATGCAAGTAACAGCCATCCACACGTGGCGTTCCTCGACTATAGCAACAAGCCACTCCAGCACTTGAAAGCTAGTCCTGCTCAGTTCCTGATGGGCAGGCTCAGACGCAGACGAACTACACTCCCAACAACAACAACGCTGTCGAAGCCAAAGACAGTCACTTCTGACAAGCACCATAAAAACAAAAGACGGACGATGCTTTTTCACCTCAACCAGAGAGCAAGAGATCTACCACCTTTGACAGAGGGGCAACATGTCACAGTCCATCCGAGCTCACAAGCCACATGAGAAAGGAGAATAGCGACTGAGCAGTGTGGCGACAGGTGTCGCAAGGTCCAAGTAGATCAACGTCCGCCTCAACTTGAAAACAGACGGAGAAGACATGGAAAGCGGCTCGCCGCCAGAGATGTTTGGCAGCGGCATCAACGATGCCAAAAAATGGAGCTCCTTCAAAGTAGCCTTCGGCCTCTACATGAAAGCCACGGACGTTGCTGGCTCACCGTCAGAAAGGCTTCCAGAAGCTGGCTGTTGTTGGACACGTTAATTCAAGCTCTGGAGTTCAACCTCACCCAAGGAAGGCTAGAGCTGTCGAAAATTTCCCGCGACCCAACGTGCCCCCAACACCCCGACGATGAGCCCAAGAGTGGGTTGAAAGTGCAAACGGCACCCGCACACCGTGCCGACTAGCCGTACAACGGGTCGGAAGTGAAAACTGAAAGCGATGAAGGAACACTCACCTGGGCTAGAAAACCACAGCGATGCGCGGCGAGCAGGTAATAACATTGGGTTTTGACGTAGCCAATAAATGAGGAGGCGGACCTCAGCGGCTTTGCATTACAGTTGTGCCCCTGCTTTGTTCTACCAACAGGGACTGTTGAAGGGTAGGACCTGGGTTTGAGGAAATGAAACAATGATTTTTCGGCAAAACCACAAGCTTACTAGGTGCTGCTACCATTATGGGACACTACAATGCAAGGAAAGAACTAATTCTCAGGTTTGACACATCGCCACATTGTCTAGGGGCAATCCGAGCACATGTCGAATGTGACAGAACTTGGAGACCGGAAGGATTTCTATCACCATCTTTGCTGCCTGCTGAAAGTACAGCGACGCTGAAAAGCATGCGACAACCTTGAATTATGGCGTCAAAAAGTTCCACGAGTACGCTTGGAGAGGGAAAATTACTGCTGTCGCTGACCACAAGCACTTGCTGGGTTTGTTCGCTTCTAACTATGCAGTGCACAGCGAAGCATCACCTTGACTCATCATGTGGACACTGACTCTTCCAGTTTGTTGGCTCAAGCTTACCTAGAGGCTGGGAAAAATGCTGGTTCATGCAGATGACTCCGATCGTAGTTGGAGCAATGATGATGGACCATTGTAAGACTCCACCTGAATTTGCAGGATGGATCCACAAGGCACAGACATGGGGACCATCTACGAGTAGCCCCCACTGAAGAGCCATTCCCAGTGCTGGCACATGTATCACAGAAAGCTCACGGGGCGGCACCTCTGCCTGTCACGCTTTCCTCTCCAACGCACGTGCTGAGAGCGCCTGCTTTTCTGCCTCAAGAGCGAGAGGATAAGGCGGCCCTCGTGCAACCTTCAAGTTGAGGGGCGGATTGTCTAATTTAAATCTAAAGAAAAAACAGTCTAAGACACAAAAAGAAAAATAATCGTCCGTGACGCAAAACACACAGCTTAAAAAGGGGAAAGAAAGGTCCACTCGACTTTTGGTGCTCCAATGCTCCGCCTGGCAGCTCGTGCGCAGGGAGAGGAGGTGCGGCAGGACATCAGCACAACCCGCACACCGACGCAGACGTAGGGTGGATGGCGGTGTCCACAGCAGGAATCAATCCAACCGCATCAACCCGTCACACCTGTGGAGCCCAGGCTACCTGACCTGAGTCAGGTAGCCTGGGAAATGGAGAGGAAGTGGCAGTGGAAACCGAGGTGGCCCGTGTTCAGAGCCTGCCGGCCCCGGGAAACGCAGGAAGGGAACAGCGGCACCTGGTTCTGGTGGCTCAGACTGTCGACGGTAGGCCCTCCCGCTCGGTAGCCGGGACGTCTGCGGCTGAGGCCCAAGTCTCAGGACCTGGGAGGGGGGCGGGGGGCAAGGCAGACGCCCGAGCGCACGCTCTCCCCTGCGCCACGTTCAACTTCCGCTCCTCCTCTTCTCCCTGCATAACTTCGTTTAGACTTCTCTAGCCGCAGTGTGGAGCTGGCTCCTTACAAAAGCACCATTTCAGTTTTTTGTAAATATTCTGAAAAGCTCCAACATGATTCTAACAGTACCTTCTTTTATCAGCCCTACAAGAAAGCATGCAAAATTAAATTGCGCCACTTGAAATCCACACGACTTCAGCAGCGCATAAAAAATGTCAACCAAAAAAATCCCCTCCTCTCAAGTCACGTGCCCCAGTGCAACGAAAAGCCCTGGGCAAAGTCAGCTAGAAATCAACAAAATAAATGAAGTGATGCCACAACACAAGCCGTTTTCACGATAGATTCTGGTGGTGCCATCAACGTAGATACCTAGTAGAACAGCACCTGAAATCAGAACTTAGGCTGAAAAATAGTTCACAGGAACAGAGAGCTGCACTGTGTATTTTTTGAGACAACAACACAGGGGCGTGGTCAAGAATGACACTGAGCCGAACCCATGGGCAGCCGCACGGCTGTGGCGACATTGAAGAATGGGGAAATGAGGTCTCTATTCACGCTCAAGTACGCAACGAAGGATTGCAGCGCGAACCCTACTCATCGCCAATCGTCGACGACATTCTGCCTCAAGACGCAAAACCAGAGATCTTCTCAAAGCTGGATTTGCTTCATGGTTATTGGCAGTGCATTCTTGATGGAGACTCGAGTCTCATGGCTCACATTCCAGACGCCGATGGCATGTTACCACTGCCTGTATCTTCATTTCAGTCTCGCGGCCACCAGCAAATTTTTCCACACAAAACTACAGTCAGCACATGATGGACTGGATGCTGTATCACTTGTTGGGGATGAAACTTTGGCGATCGGTGTTGAAAAAACAGATTATGAACCTCGGCATGAAGAAGGTTGAACCCCTGCTGAAGAAATGCCAGCAGATTGGTGTGCTTCTCAAAAGAGAGAAATCTAAACTTCACTGCTCAAGCAAGACATTTCCGGGTGAAACTCTGACAAAAGCAGGCCTACACTTCGATCCCGAAAAGGCCAGTGTGATACCAGATATGCCAGCGAGTGTCGAGACACATGATGTCCAGCAGTACGTCGGAATGGTCAGCTACCTGGCACGGTTTCTTTACGAAAATCTCCCAAGTCATGGAGCCACTCAGCGAGCTGACCATCAAAGATGTTAAGGAGGCAAAAGCACTCCAACAGAGAAAATACCTTGTAGGAAAAGCACCAGTACTGGCGTACTGCGACGCAAGAAAAGCACTGGTGGTGCAGTGCAACGCCAGTGAACATGAACTTGGAGCTGCAATTCTTGAAGACGGAATCTCAATATCTTTTGCACGCAGAGCACTCGCACAAAGCGAGGTGCAGTATGTGTAAACAGAGAAAGAAATTCTGGCCGCAGTCTTCTCGCACGATAAGTTTCACCAGAATAAGTTGATCTTATTACCACAGTAGCATTATGCCTCAAACGGGGAGCAGAAAGTGTGCTTCACACCCACAAAAAGTCGAGCGGTGTGCCAAGGGGATTCAAAACCAGCAGACAAGACTGCTGTTCCGAAACTCGACGAAACAAAGCTACTGACCTCCCTCTACAAGGATGCACAAAATGTGCTGCAGACTAACAAAAATTCAAGTGGAGCGTGCCAAAGCACTTTGAAACCGAGGAGACAAGACTGCTGTTGCAAAATCCAACAAAACAAAGCTATCATACCGCGTCCTCCAAGGAACCAAAAAGTGTGCTTCACACTAACAGAAATTCAAGTGGAGTCTGCCAAAGGGCTTCAAAACCGAGCAGACAAGACTGCTGTTCCAAAACACAATGAAACAAAGGCACCACGCCACCTTCACAAGGACGCAGAAAGTGTGCTTCACAATAACAAAAATTAAAGAGTTGGATATACCAAAGGGATTCAAAACAGAGCAGACAACACTGCTGTTCCAAAATCTGACGAAACAAAGCTACCATGCCACCTTCACAAGGGCGCAGGAAGTGTGCTTCACAATAACAAAAACTCAAGAGTTGAGTGTACCAAAGCGATTCAGAATCGAGGAGACTAGACTGCTGTTCCAAAATCCGGTGAAAAAAAAGCTACCATACTACCTTCACAAGGGCATAGAAAGTCTGCTCAATACTAACACAAATTCAAGAGTTGAGTGCACCAAAAGGATTCAAAATCGAGCAGACAAGACTGCTGTTCCAAAATCCGATGAAACAAAGCTACCATGCCGCCTTCACAAGGGCACAGAAAGTGTGCTTCACAATAACAAAAATTCAAGAGTTGAGTGTATTAAAGGGATTCAACATCGAGCAGACTAGACAGCTGTTCCAAAATCTGACGAAACAAAGCTACCATGCCACCTTCACAATGGTGCAGAAAGTGTGAAGGACTAACAAAAATTCCAGTGGAGTCTGCCAAGATCTTCAAAACCGAGCAGACAAGACTGCTGTTCCAAATCCGGTGAAACAATGCTACCATACCGCCTTCACAAGGGCGTAGAAAGTGTGCTCAATACTAACACACATTCAAGAGTGTACCAAAAGGATTCAAAATCGAGCAGACAAGACTGCTGTTCCAAAATCCGACGAAACAAAGCTACCGTGCCGCCCTTCACAATGGTGCAGAAAGTGTGAAAGACCAACAAAAATTCAAGTGCAGTCTGCCAAGGACCTTCAAAACCGAGCAGACAAGACTGCTGTTTCAAAATCCGACGAAACAGAGCTGCCATGCCGCCTTCACAATGGTGCAGAAAGTGTGACAGACTAACAAAAATTCGAGTGGACTCTACCAAGGATCTTCAAAGCAGAGCAGACAAGAACGCTGTCCCAAAATCCGATGACACAGAGCTACCCTGCCGCCTTCACAATGGCGCAGAAAGTGTGCTTCAAAGTAACTAAAATTCAAGAGTTGAGTGTACCAGAGGAATTCAAAATCAAGCAGACAAGACTGCTGTTCCAAAATCCGATGAAACAAAGCTACCATGCCACCTTCACAAGGGTGCAGAAAGTGTGCTTCACAATAACAAAACTTCAAGAGTTGAGTGTACCAAAGCGATTCAAAACCGCGCAGACAAGACTGCTGTTACAAAATCCGACGAAAGAAAGCTACCATGCCGCCTTCACAAGGGCGCAGAAAATGTGCTTCACAACAACGAAAATTCGAGAGTTGAGTGTACCAAAGGAATTCAAAATCGAGCAGACTAGACTGCTGTCCCAAAATCCGATGAAACGAATCTACCATGCCGCCTTCACAATGGCGCAGAAAGTGTGCTTCGCACAAACGAAGATGCTAGTGGAGTCTGCCAAGGCACTTCAAAAACCGAACAGGCAAGACAGCTGTTCTAAAATCCGACGAAACAAAGCTACCATGCCGCCTCCACAAGGCCGCAGAAAGTGCGCCTCACACTAACAAAAATTTCAGACAGGAGAAAACGAGGCAACTGTAGCGTGCGCAATGGGAATTACTGATGAGCTGAAAGATGGTCTCCACCCCACTCTTGCGCCCCGACATTCGGACCACTGTCGATTTAAAGCAGCCAAGCGGATGATGGTCAGTGCTGAAAAGGGGTGCAACCCTGTGCCACAGCTGCTGCCAGGAACATCCGCACAGTCCAGAACATTCAGAACAGATCCACCGTGAGTTCCTGACGCTTTCGAGCAGCTGGCTAGGGCCTTGCTCTTCGGCAGAGGTCGTTGCGCAGAACCCGTGTGCATGGCACAGACAAGGGGAACCTCTACGAGCCGCCAGACCGAAACCCGGGTTCAAACAGGCGCAAGCTTTCATATAAGGGGAGATTGTTGGCGCACGGCCTCTGCAGACAAACTCCTGTGTACGGCAGCGGTAAAAATACGTGGGAATAGTTTGCGTTTCGATGGAACCATAAAAATGAAGAGTTGGTTGTGGCCCGTTTTGCCGTCAAGTTGCATCGCCGCAAGGAAATGAGGGCCTTTGCCAGCTTGCGGAGATTCAAAGCCGACCGTGCATCACGTTGCCCTTTACAAGATTTCTTTGCTTCCATGTGCTGAAGAGCTGTGGGATGTATCACCCGGCGGAGAAAACTTTACAAAGCTGGATTTGCGATATGCATACCAGCGAGTTCCTCTGGGTGTGGACAGCCTCCAGTTTGTATCGATGAATACACATATGGGGGGCCATTCTCAGTGCA
The DNA here is from genome assembly GCF_052857255.1 of Amblyomma americanum. NCBI lineage: Eukaryota > Metazoa > Arthropoda > Arachnida > Ixodida > Ixodidae > Amblyomma > Amblyomma americanum. The sequence continues at coordinate 15,800,166 of NC_135507.1, read as the reverse complement.
TGTGGCTACTGTTTGAAGCTCTTTCTCAGGTCATATTTCAGCGTCGTAGAGATTGCCTTTTGATGGCAATCCAGATTAGCAATGTGCTTCATCTTACTTGCAGATGCGTCGATGATAAAGAACTGTTAGCCTGAACGCACGTGCGACTCTCCCGTCATTTCATCGGATCTTCGCTTCGTGGGCAACCAGCGCCAGCTAGGAAGAAATGCCCAAGCGGGAGGCAGACGATAAAAGATGGGATGCGAGACGGGCGTCACGAGAAGGGACGCTCAAAACGACGTTCAGATTATGCAAGCGCTGAAACCAAAGCAGACGCTGCGTCACGTACCACAATGTCGGTAGCCGTGCTATGCGCTTCCTTGAATTAACTCCTTAAATTCGCAAGTGTGCTTTTGTGCAACGGCTTGAGACTGACATGGCGACGAGGACAATTTGAATGGACGATCAGGCGTAGCTTTGGCAGCACACAAGGTTACAGCAGCACGAGCTAGTGCAACAGCAGTCACAAGCCACGAAGAGGACGCTCCGAAGCCGAGAATCTCCGCGCCGATATCGGAGGAAGGTGGAATTCGCATAGATGAGTAGCTGACATCACGACCTCGGAGTACTTTTCGAATGCAAACCTCGCTTAGAGATCCACCCTGAATCGGACTCTCGAGAACGCCAGACGCACCCAGCACAGAAACGAGAACTGCGGAACCCGGATCCGTAAGTGCAACGACGGAGCTCGCTGTGCTCAGCATCACGCTACAGATGATGGCACAACTCTTACAACAACAAATGGAGAAATCTACAACACTGCACAAGACCACAGCGCTAACTTCTGGGAAGCCGACCGGCTTGACTCGCTGACTTCTGCTTATGTCATCCACAAACTGAGAGCCCACTTTGCAAGGCGCGGCATCCCAAGCATTCCAGTCGGAGATATAAATGGCCCGCAATTCTCCAGCGAAGCATTCAGCAGGGTTGCAGGACAATGGGACTTCGAGCATGTCGCATCAATCCCAACCTATCCGAAATCGTATTGCATGGCAGAATCTTCCGTTAGTACTGTGAAAATGCTCTTAAAGAACACAGATGCAAGTAACAGCCATCCACACGTGGCGTTCCTCGACTATAGCAACAAGCCACTCCAGCACTTGAAAGCTAGTCCTGCTCAGTTCCTGATGGGCAGGCTCAGACGCAGACGAACTACACTCCCAACAACAACAACGCTGTCGAAGCCAAAGACAGTCACTTCTGACAAGCACCATAAAAACAAAAGACGGACGATGCTTTTTCACCTCAACCAGAGAGCAAGAGATCTACCACCTTTGACAGAGGGGCAACATGTCACAGTCCATCCGAGCTCACAAGCCACATGAGAAAGGAGAATAGCGACTGAGCAGTGTGGCGACAGGTGTCGCAAGGTCCAAGTAGATCAACGTCCGCCTCAACTTGAAAACAGACGGAGAAGACATGGAAAGCGGCTCGCCGCCAGAGATGTTTGGCAGCGGCATCAACGATGCCAAAAAATGGAGCTCCTTCAAAGTAGCCTTCGGCCTCTACATGAAAGCCACGGACGTTGCTGGCTCACCGTCAGAAAGGCTTCCAGAAGCTGGCTGTTGTTGGACACGTTAATTCAAGCTCTGGAGTTCAACCTCACCCAAGGAAGGCTAGAGCTGTCGAAAATTTCCCGCGACCCAACGTGCCCCCAACACCCCGACGATGAGCCCAAGAGTGGGTTGAAAGTGCAAACGGCACCCGCACACCGTGCCGACTAGCCGTACAACGGGTCGGAAGTGAAAACTGAAAGCGATGAAGGAACACTCACCTGGGCTAGAAAACCACAGCGATGCGCGGCGAGCAGGTAATAACATTGGGTTTTGACGTAGCCAATAAATGAGGAGGCGGACCTCAGCGGCTTTGCATTACAGTTGTGCCCCTGCTTTGTTCTACCAACAGGGACTGTTGAAGGGTAGGACCTGGGTTTGAGGAAATGAAACAATGATTTTTCGGCAAAACCACAAGCTTACTAGGTGCTGCTACCATTATGGGACACTACAATGCAAGGAAAGAACTAATTCTCAGGTTTGACACATCGCCACATTGTCTAGGGGCAATCCGAGCACATGTCGAATGTGACAGAACTTGGAGACCGGAAGGATTTCTATCACCATCTTTGCTGCCTGCTGAAAGTACAGCGACGCTGAAAAGCATGCGACAACCTTGAATTATGGCGTCAAAAAGTTCCACGAGTACGCTTGGAGAGGGAAAATTACTGCTGTCGCTGACCACAAGCACTTGCTGGGTTTGTTCGCTTCTAACTATGCAGTGCACAGCGAAGCATCACCTTGACTCATCATGTGGACACTGACTCTTCCAGTTTGTTGGCTCAAGCTTACCTAGAGGCTGGGAAAAATGCTGGTTCATGCAGATGACTCCGATCGTAGTTGGAGCAATGATGATGGACCATTGTAAGACTCCACCTGAATTTGCAGGATGGATCCACAAGGCACAGACATGGGGACCATCTACGAGTAGCCCCCACTGAAGAGCCATTCCCAGTGCTGGCACATGTATCACAGAAAGCTCACGGGGCGGCACCTCTGCCTGTCACGCTTTCCTCTCCAACGCACGTGCTGAGAGCGCCTGCTTTTCTGCCTCAAGAGCGAGAGGATAAGGCGGCCCTCGTGCAACCTTCAAGTTGAGGGGCGGATTGTCTAATTTAAATCTAAAGAAAAAACAGTCTAAGACACAAAAAGAAAAATAATCGTCCGTGACGCAAAACACACAGCTTAAAAAGGGGAAAGAAAGGTCCACTCGACTTTTGGTGCTCCAATGCTCCGCCTGGCAGCTCGTGCGCAGGGAGAGGAGGTGCGGCAGGACATCAGCACAACCCGCACACCGACGCAGACGTAGGGTGGATGGCGGTGTCCACAGCAGGAATCAATCCAACCGCATCAACCCGTCACACCTGTGGAGCCCAGGCTACCTGACCTGAGTCAGGTAGCCTGGGAAATGGAGAGGAAGTGGCAGTGGAAACCGAGGTGGCCCGTGTTCAGAGCCTGCCGGCCCCGGGAAACGCAGGAAGGGAACAGCGGCACCTGGTTCTGGTGGCTCAGACTGTCGACGGTAGGCCCTCCCGCTCGGTAGCCGGGACGTCTGCGGCTGAGGCCCAAGTCTCAGGACCTGGGAGGGGGGCGGGGGGCAAGGCAGACGCCCGAGCGCACGCTCTCCCCTGCGCCACGTTCAACTTCCGCTCCTCCTCTTCTCCCTGCATAACTTCGTTTAGACTTCTCTAGCCGCAGTGTGGAGCTGGCTCCTTACAAAAGCACCATTTCAGTTTTTTGTAAATATTCTGAAAAGCTCCAACATGATTCTAACAGTACCTTCTTTTATCAGCCCTACAAGAAAGCATGCAAAATTAAATTGCGCCACTTGAAATCCACACGACTTCAGCAGCGCATAAAAAATGTCAACCAAAAAAATCCCCTCCTCTCAAGTCACGTGCCCCAGTGCAACGAAAAGCCCTGAGCAAAGTCAGCTAGAAATCAACAAAATAAATGAAGTGATGCCACAACACAAGCCGTTTTCACGATAGATTCTGGTGGTGCCATCAACGTAGATACCTAGTAGAACAGCACCTGAAATCAGAACTTAGGCTGAAAAATAGTTCACAGGAACAGAGAGCTGCACTGTGTATTTTTTGAGACAACAACACAGGGGCGTGGTCAAGAATGACACTGAGCCGAACCCATGGGCAGCCGCACGGCTGTGGCGACATTGAAGAATGGGGAAATGAGGTCTCTATTCACGCTCAAGTACGCAACGAAGGATTGCAGCGCGAACCCTACTCATCGCCAATCGTCGACGACATTCTGCCTCAAGACGCAAAACCAGAGATCTTCTCAAAGCTGGATTTGCTTCATGGTTATTGGCAGTGCATTCTTGATGGAGACTCGAGTCTCATGGCTCACATTCCAGACGCCGATGGCATGTTACCACTGCCTGTATCTTCATTTCAGTCTCGCGGCCACCAGCAAATTTTTCCACACAAAACTACAGTCAGCACATGATGGACTGGATGCTGTATCACTTGTTGGGGATGAAACTTTGGCGATCGGTGTTGAAAAAACAGATTATGAACCTCGGCATGAAGAAGGTTGAACCCCTGCTGAAGAAATGCCAGCAGATTGGTGTGCTTCTCAAAAGAGAGAAATCTAAACTTCACTGCTCAAGCAAGACATTTCCGGGTGAAACTCTGACAAAAGCAGGCCTACACTTCGATCCCGAAAAGGCCAGTGTGATACCAGATATGCCAGCGAGTGTCGAGACACATGATGTCCAGCAGTACGTCGGAATGGTCAGCTACCTGGCACGGTTTCTTTACGAAAATCTCCCAAGTCATGGAGCCACTCAGCGAGCTGACCATCAAAGATGTTAAGGAGGCAAAAGCACTCCAACAGAGAAAATACCTTGTAGGAAAAGCACCAGTACTGGCGTACTGCGACGCAAGAAAAGCACTGGTGGTGCAGTGCAACGCCAGTGAACATGAACTTGGAGCTGCAATTCTTGAAGACGGAATCTCAATATCTTTTGCACGCAGAGCACTCGCACAAAGCGAGGTGCAGTATGTGTAAACAGAGAAAGAAATTCTGGCCGCAGTCTTCTCGCACGATAAGTTTCACCAGAATAAGTTGATCTTATTACCACAGTAGCATTATGCCTCAAACGGGGAGCAGAAAGTGTGCTTCACACCCACAAAAAGTCGAGCGGTGTGCCAAGGGGATTCAAAACCAGCAGACAAGACTGCTGTTCCGAAACTCGACGAAACAAAGCTACTGACCTCCCTCTACAAGGATGCACAAAATGTGCTGCAGACTAACAAAAATTCAAGTGGAGCGTGCCAAAGCACTTTGAAACCGAGGAGACAAGACTGCTGTTGCAAAATCCAACAAAACAAAGCTATCATACCGCGTCCTCCAAGGAACCAAAAAGTGTGCTTCACACTAACAGAAATTCAAGTGGAGTCTGCCAAAGGGCTTCAAAACCGAGCAGACAAGACTGCTGTTCCAAAACACAATGAAACAAAGGCACCACGCCACCTTCACAAGGACGCAGAAAGTGTGCTTCACAATAACAAAAATTAAAGAGTTGGATATACCAAAGGGATTCAAAACAGAGCAGACAACACTGCTGTTCCAAAATCTGACGAAACAAAGCTACCATGCCACCTTCACAAGGGCGCAGGAAGTGTGCTTCACAATAACAAAAACTCAAGAGTTGAGTGTACCAAAGCGATTCAGAATCGAGGAGACTAGACTGCTGTTCCAAAATCCGGTGAAAAAAAAGCTACCATACTACCTTCACAAGGGCATAGAAAGTCTGCTCAATACTAACACAAATTCAAGAGTTGAGTGCACCAAAAGGATTCAAAATCGAGCAGACAAGACTGCTGTTCCAAAATCCGATGAAACAAAGCTACCATGCCGCCTTCACAAGGGCACAGAAAGTGTGCTTCACAATAACAAAAATTCAAGAGTTGAGTGTATTAAAGGGATTCAACATCGAGCAGACTAGACAGCTGTTCCAAAATCTGACGAAACAAAGCTACCATGCCACCTTCACAATGGTGCAGAAAGTGTGAAGGACTAACAAAAATTCCAGTGGAGTCTGCCAAGATCTTCAAAACCGAGCAGACAAGACTGCTGTTCCAAATCCGGTGAAACAATGCTACCATACCGCCTTCACAAGGGCGTAGAAAGTGTGCTCAATACTAACACACATTCAAGAGTGTACCAAAAGGATTCAAAATCGAGCAGACAAGACTGCTGTTCCAAAATCCGACGAAACAAAGCTACCGTGCCGCCCTTCACAATGGTGCAGAAAGTGTGAAAGACCAACAAAAATTCAAGTGCAGTCTGCCAAGGACCTTCAAAACCGAGCAGACAAGACTGCTGTTTCAAAATCCGACGAAACAGAGCTGCCATGCCGCCTTCACAATGGTGCAGAAAGTGTGACAGACTAACAAAAATTCGAGTGGACTCTACCAAGGATCTTCAAAGCAGAGCAGACAAGAACGCTGTCCCAAAATCCGATGACACAGAGCTACCCTGCCGCCTTCACAATGGCGCAGAAAGTGTGCTTCAAAGTAACTAAAATTCAAGAGTTGAGTGTACCAGAGGAATTCAAAATCAAGCAGACAAGACTGCTGTTCCAAAATCCGATGAAACAAAGCTACCATGCCACCTTCACAAGGGTGCAGAAAGTGTGCTTCACAATAACAAAACTTCAAGAGTTGAGTGTACCAAAGCCATTCAAAACCGCGCAGACAAGACTGCTGTTACAAAATCCGACGAAAGAAAGCTACCATGCCGCCTTCACAAGGGCGCAGAAAATGTGCTTCACAACAACGAAAATTCGAGAGTTGAGTGTACCAAAGGAATTCAAAATCGAGCAGACTAGACTGCTGTCCCAAAATCCGATGAAACGAATCTACCATGCCGCCTTCACAATGGCGCAGAAAGTGTGCTTCGCACAAACGAAGATGCTAGTGGAGTCTGCCAAGGCACTTCAAAAACCGAACAGGCAAGACAGCTGTTCTAAAATCCGACGAAACAAAGCTACCATGCCGCCTCCACAAGGCCGCAGAAAGTGCGCCTCACACTAACAAAAATTTCAGACAGGAGAAAACGAGGCAACTGTAGCGTGCGCAATGGGAATTACTGATGAGCTGAAAGATGGTCTCCACCCCACTCTTGCGCCCCGACATTCGGACCACTGTCGATTTAAAGCAGCCAAGCGGATGATGGTCAGTGCTGAAAAGGGGTGCAACCCTGTGCCACAGCTGCTGCCAGGAACATCCGCACAGTCCAGAACATTCAGAACAGATCCACCGTGAGTTCCTGACGCTTTCGAGCAGCTGGCTAGGGCCTTGCTCTTCGGCAGAGGTCGTTGCGCAGAACCCGTGTGCATGGCACAGACAAGGGGAACCTCTACGAGCCGCCAGACCGAAACCCGGGTTCAAACAGGCGCAAGCTTTCATATAAGGGGAGATTGTTGGCGCACGGCCTCTGCAGACAAACTCCTGTGTACGGCAGCGGTAAAAATACGTGGGAATAGTTTGCGTTTCGATGGAACCATAAAAATGAAGAGTTGGTTGTGGCCCGTTTTGCCGTCTAGTTGCATCGCCGCAAGCAAATGAGGGCCTTTGCCAGCTTGCGGAGATTCAAAGCCGACCGTGCATCACGTTGCCCTTTACAAGATTTCTTTGCTTCCATGTGCTGAAGAGCTGTGGGATGTATCACCCGGCGGAGAAAACTTTACAAAGCTGGATTTGCGATATGCATACCAGCGAGTTCCTCTGGGTGTGGACAGCCTCCAGTTTGTATCGATGAATACACATATGGGGGGCCATTCTCAGTGCATGTGGCTACTGTTTGAAGCTCTTTCTCAGGTCATATTTCAGCGTCGTAGAGATTGCCTTTTGATGGCAATCCAGATTAGCAATGTGCTTCATCTTACTTGCAGATGCGTCGATGATAAAGAACTGTTAGCCTGAACGCACGTGCGACTCTCCGTCATTTCATCGGATCTTCGCTTCGTGGGCAACCAGCGCCAGCTAGGAAGAAATGCCCAAGCGGGAGGCAGACGATAAAAGATGGGATGCGAGACGGGCGTCACGAGAAGGGACGCTCAAAACGACGTTCAGATTATGCAAGCGCTGAAACCAAAGCAGACGCTGCGTCACGTACCACAATGTCGGTAGCCGTGCTATGCGCTTCCTTGAATTAACTCCTTAAATTCGCAAGTGTGCTTTTGTGCAACGGCTTGAGACTGACATGGCGACGAGGACAATTTGAATGGACGATCAGGCGTAGCTTTGGCAGCACACAAGGTTACAGCAGCACGAGCTAGTGCAACAGCAGTCACAAGCCACGAAGAGGACGCTCCGAAGCCGAGAATCTCCGCGCCGATATCGGAGGAAGGTGGAATTCGCATAGATGAGTAGCTGACATCACGACCTCGGAGTACTTTTCGAATGCAAACCTCGCTTAGAGATCCACCCTGAATCGGACTCTCGAGAACGCCAGACGCACCCAGCACAGAAACGAGAACTGCGGAACCCGGATCCGTAAGTGCAACGACGGAGCTCGCTGTGCTCAGCATCACGCTACAGATGATGGCACAACTCTTACAACAACAAATGGAGAAATCTACAACACTGCACAAGACCACAGCGCTAACTTCTGGGAAGCCGACCGGCTTGACTCGCTGACTTCTGCTTATGTCATCCACAAACTGAGAGCCCACTTTGCAAGGCGCGGCATCCCAAGCATTCCAGTCGGAGATATAAATGGCCCGCAATTCTCCAGCGAAGCATTCAGCAGGGTTGCAGGACAATGGGACTTCGAGCATGTCGCATCAATCCCAACCTATCCGAAATCGTATTGCATGGCAGAATCTTCCGTTAGTACTGTGAAAATGCTCTTAAAGAACACAGATGCAAGTAACAGCCATCCACACGTGGCGTTCCTCGACTATAGCAACACGCCACTCCAGCACTTGAAAGCTAGTCCTGCTCAGTTCCTGATGGGCAGGCTCAGACGCAGACGAACTACACTCCCAACAACAACAACGCTGTCGAAGCCAAAGACAGTCACTTCTGACAAGCACCATAAAAACAAAAGACGGACGATGCTTTTTCACCTCAACCAGAGAGCAAGAGATCTACCACCTTTGACAGAGGGGCAACATGTCACAGTCCATCCGAGCTCACAAGCCACATGAGAAAGGAGAATAGCGACTGAGCAGTGTGGCGACAGGTGTCGCAAGGTCCAAGTAGATCAACGTCCGCCTCAACTTGAAAACAGACGGAGAAGACATGGAAAGCGGCTCGCCGCCAGAGATGTTTGGCAGCGGCATCAACGATGCCAAAAAATGGAGCTCCTTCAAAGTAGCCTTCGGCCTCTACATGAAAGCCACGGACGTTGCTGGCTCACCGTCAGAAAGGCTTCCAGAAGCTGGCTGTTGTTGGACACGTTAATTCAAGCTCTGGAGTTCAACCTCACCCAAGGAAGGCTAGAGCTGTCGAAAATTTCCCGCGACCCAACGTGCCCCCAACACCCCGACGATGAGCCCAAGAGTGGGTTGAAAGTGCAAACGGCACCCGCACACCGTGCCGACTAGCCGTACAACGGGTCGGAAGTGAAAACTGAAAGCGATGAAGGAACACTCACCTGGGCTAGAAAACCACAGCGATGCGCGGCGAGCAGGTAATAACATTGGGTTTTGACGTAGCCAATAAATGAGGAGGCGGACCTCAGCGGCTTTGCATTACAGTTGTGCCCCTGCTTTGTTCTACCAACAGGGACTGTTGAAGGGTAGGACCTGGGTTTGAGGAAATGAAACAATGATTTTTCGGCAAAACCACAAGCTTACTAGGTGCTGCTACCATTATGGGACACTACAATGCAAGGAAAGAACTAATTCTCAGGTTTGACACATCGCCACATTGTCTAGGGGCAATCCGAGCACATGTCGAATGTGACAGAACTTGGAGACCGGAAGGATTTCTATCACCATCTTTGCTGCCTGCTGAAAGTACAGCGACGCTGAAAAGCATGCGACAACCTTGAATTATGGCGTCAAAAAGTTCCACGAGTACGCTTGGAGAGGGAAAATTACTGCTGTCGCTGACCACAAGCACTTGCTGGGTTTCTTCGCTTCTAACTATGCAGTGCACAGCGAAGCATCACCTTGACTCATCATGTGGACACTGACTCTTCCAGTTTGTTGGCTCAAGCTTACCTAGAGGCTGGGAAAAATGCTGGTTCATGCAGATGACTCCGATCGTAGTTGGAGCAATGATGATGGACCATTGTAAGACTCCACCTGAATTTGCAGGATGGATCCACAAGGCACAGACATGGGGACCATCTACGAGTAGCCCCCACTGAAGAGCCATTCCCAGTGCTGGCACATGTATCACAGAAAGCTCACGGGGCGGCACCTCTGCCTGTCACGCTTTCCTCTCCAACGCACGTGCTGAGAGCGCCTGCTTTTCTGCCTCAAGAGCGAGAGGATAAGGCGGCCCTCGTGCAACCTTCAAGTTGAGGGGCGGATTGTCTAATTTAAATCTAAAGAAAAAACAGTCTAAGACACAAAAAGAAAAATAATCGTCCGTGACGCAAAACACACAGCTTAAAAAGGGGAAAGAAAGGTCCACTCGACTTTTGGTGCTCCAATGCTCCGCCTGGCAGCTCGTGCGCAGGGAGAGGAGGTGCGGCAGGACATCAGCACAACCCGCACACCGACGCAGACGTAGGGTGGATGGCGGTGTCCACAGCAGGAATCAATCCAACCGCATCAACCCGTCACACCTGTGGAGCCCAGGCTACCTGACCTGAGTCAGGTAGCCTGGGAAATGGAGAGGAAGTGGCAGTGGAAACCGAGGTGGCCCGTGTTCAGAGCCTGCCGGCCCCGGGAAACGCAGGAAGGGAACAGCGGCACCTGGTTCTGGTGGCTCAGACTGTCGACGGTAGGCCCTCCCGCTCGGTAGCCGGGACGTCTGCGGCTGAGGCCCAAGTCTCAGGACCTGGGAGGGGGGCGGGGGGCAAGGCAGACGCCCGAGCGCACGCTCTCCCCTGCGCCACGTTCAACTTCCGCTCCTCCTCTTCTCCCTGCATAACTTCGTTTAGACTTCTCTAGCCGCAGTGTGGAGCTGGCTCCTTACAAAAGCACCATTTCAGTTTTTTGTAAATATTCTGAAAAGCTCCAACATGATTCTAACAGTACCTTCTTTTATCAGCCCTACAAGAAAGCATGCAAAATTAAATTGCGCCACTTGAAATCCACACGACTTCAGCAGCGCATAAAAAATGTCAACCAAAAAAATCCCCTCCTCTCAAGTCACGTGCCCCAGTGCAACGAAAAGCCCTGGGCAAAGTCAGCTAGAAATCAACAAAATAAATGAAGTGATGCCACAACACAAGCCGTTTTCACGATAGATTCTGGTGGTGCCATCAACGTAGATACCTAGTAGAACAGCACCTGAAATCAGAACTTAGGCTGAAAAATAGTTCACAGGAACAGAGAGCTGCACTGTGTATTTTTTGAGACAACAACACAGGGGCGTGGTCAAGAATGACACTGAGCCGAACCCATGGGCAGCCGCACGGCTGTGGCGACATTGAAGAATGGGGAAATGAGGTCTCTATTCACGCTCAAGTACGCAACGAAGGATTGCAGCGCGAACCCTACTCATCGCCAATCGTCGACGACATTCTGCCTCAAGACGCAAAACCAGAGATCTTCTCAAAGCTGGATTTGCTTCATGGTTATTGGCAGTGCATTCTTGATGGAGACTCGAGTCTCATGGCTCACATTCCAGACGCCGATGGCATGTTACCACTGCCTGTATCTTCATTTCAGTCTCGCGGCCACCAGCAAATTTTTCCACACAAAACTACAGTCAGCACATGATGGACTGGATGCTGTATCACTTGTTGGGGATGAAACTTTGGCGATCGGTGTTGAAAAAACAGATTATGAACCTCGGCATGAAGAAGGTTGAACCCCTGCTGAAGAAATGCCAGCAGATTGGTGTGCTTCTCAAAAGAGAGAAATCTAAACTTCACTGCTCAAGCAAGACATTTCCGGGTGAAACTCTGACAAAAGCAGGCCTACACTTCGATCCCGAAAAGGCCAGTGTGATACCAGATATGCCAGCGAGTGTCGAGACACATGATGTCCAGCAGTACGTCGGAATGGTCAGCTACCTGGCACGGTTTCTTTACGAAAATCTCCCAAGTCATGGAGCCACTCAGCGAGCTGACCATCAAAGATGTTAAGGAGGCAAAAGCACTCCAACAGAGAAAATACCTTGTAGGAAAAGCACCAGTACTGGCGTACTGCGACGCAAGAAAAGCACTGGTGGTGCAGTGCAACGCCAGTGAACATGAACTTGGAGCTGCAATTCTTGAAGACGGAATCTCAATATCTTTTGCACGCAGAGCACTCGCACAAAGCGAGGTGCAGTATGTGTAAACAGAGAAAGAAATTCTGGCCGCAGTCTTCTCGCACGATAAGTTTCACCAGAATAAGTTGATCTTATTACCACAGTAGCATTATGCCTCAAACGGGGAGCAGAAAGTGTGCTTCACACCCACAAAAAGTCGAGCGGTGTGCCAAGGGGATTCAAAACCAGCAGACAAGACTGCTGTTCCGAAACTCGACGAAACAAAGCTACTGACCTCCCTCTACAAGGATGCACAAAATGTGCTGCAGACTAACAAAAATTCAAGTGGAGCGTGCCAAAGCACTTTGAAACCGAGGAGACAAGACTGCTGTTGCAAAATCCAACAAAACAAAGCTATCATACCGCGTCCTCCAAGGAACCAAAAAGTGTGCTTCACACTAACAGAAATTCAAGTGGAGTCTGCCAAAGGGCTTCAAAACCGAGCAGACAAGACTGCTGTTCCAAAACACAATGAAACAAAGGCACCACGCCACCTTCACAAGGACGCAGAAAGTGTGCTTCACAATAACAAAAATTAAAGAGTTGGATATACCAAAGGGATTCAAAACAGAGCAGACAACACTGCTGTTCCAAAATCTGACGAAACAAAGCTACCATGCCACCTTCACAAGGGCGCAGGAAGTGTGCTTCACAATAACAAAAACTCAAGAGTTGAGTGTACCAAAGCGATTCAGAATCGAGGAGACTAGACTGCTGTTCCAAAATCCGGTGAAAAAAAAGCTACCATACTACCTTCACAAGGGCATAGAAAGTCTGCTCAATACTAACACAAATTCAAGAGTTGAGTGCACCAAAAGGATTCAAAATCGAGCAGACAAGACTGCTGTTCCAAAATCCGATGAAACAAAGCTACCATGCCGCCTTCACAAGGGCACAGAAAGTGTGCTTCACAATAACAAAAATTCAAGAGTTGAGTGTATTAAAGGGATTCAACATCGAGCAGACTAGACAGCTGTTCCAAAATCTGACGAAACAAAGCTACCATGCCACCTTCACAATGGTGCAGAAAGTGTGAAGGACTAACAAAAATTCCAGTGGAGTCTGCCAAGATCTTCAAAACCGAGCAGACAAGACTGCTGTTCCAAATCCGGTGAAACAATGCTACCATACCGCCTTCACAAGGGCGTAGAAAGTGTGCTCAATACTAACACACATTCAAGAGTGTACCAAAAGGATTCAAAATCGAGCAGACAAGACTGCTGTTCCAAAATCCGACGAAACAAAGCTACCGTGCCGCCCTTCACAATGGTGCAGAAAGTGTGAAAGACCAACAAAAATTCAAGTGCAGTCTGCCAAGGACCTTCAAAACCGAGCAGACAAGACTGCTGTTTCAAAATCCGACGAAACAGAGCTGCCATGCCGCCTTCACAATGGTGCAGAAAGTGTGACAGACTAACAAAAATTCGAGTGGACTCTACCAAGGATCTTCAAAGCAGAGCAGACAAGAACGCTGTCCCAAAATCCGATGACACAGAGCTACCCTGCCGCCTTCACAATGGCGCAGAAAGTGTGCTTCAAAGTAACTAAAATTCAAGAGTTGAGTGTACCAGAGGAATTCAAAATCAAGCAGACAAGACTGCTGTTCCAAAATCCGATGAAACAAAGCTACCATGCCACCTTCACAAGGGTGCAGAAAGTGTGCTTCACAATAACAAAACTTCAAGAGTTGAGTGTACCAAAGCGATTCAAAACCGCGCAGACAAGACTGCTGTTACAAAATCCGACGAAAGAAAGCTACCATGCCGCCTTCACAAGGGCGCAGAAAATGTGCTTCACAACAACGAAAATTCGAGAGTTGAGTGTACCAAAGGAATTCAAAATCGAGCAGACTAGACTGCTGTCCCAAAATCCGATGAAACGAATCTACCATGCCGCCTTCACAATGGCGCAGAAAGTGTGCTTCGCACAAACGAAGATGCTAGTGGAGTCTGCCAAGGCACTTCAAAAACCGAACAGGCAAGACAGCTGTTCTAAAATCCGACGAAACAAAGCTACCATGCCGCCTCCACAAGGCCGCAGAAAGTGCGCCTCACACTAACAAAAATTTCAGACAGGAGAAAACGAGGCAACTGTAGCGTGCGCAATGGGAATTACTGATGAGCTGAAAGATGGTCTCCACCCCACTCTTGCGCCCCGACATTCGGACCACTGTCGATTTAAAGCAGCCAAGCGGATGATGGTCAGTGCTGAAAAGGGGTGCAACCCTGTGCCACAGCTGCTGCCAGGAACATCCGCACAGTCCAGAACATTCAGAACAGATCCACCGTGAGTTCCTGACGCTTTCGAGCAGCTGGCTAGGGCCTTGCTCTTCGGCAGAGGTCGTTGCGCAGAACCCGTGTGCATGGCACAGACAAGGGGAACCTCTACGAGCCGCCAGACCGAAACCCGGGTTCAAACAGGCGCAAGCTTTCATATAAGGGGAGATTGTTGGCGCACGGCCTCTGCAGACAAACTCCTGTGTACGGCAGCGGTAAAAATACGTGGGAATAGTTTGCGTTTCGATGGAACCATAAAAATGAAGAGTTGGTTGTGGCCCGTTTTGCCGTCTAGTTGCATCGCCGCAAGCAAATGAGGGCCTTTGCCAGCTTGCGGAGATTCAAAGCCGACCGTGCATCACGTTGCCCTTTACAAGATTTCTTTGCTTCCATGTGCTGAAGAGCTGTGGGATGTATCACCCGGCGGAGAAAACTTTACAAAGCTGGATTTGCGATATGCATACCAGCGAGTTCCTCTGGGTGTGGACAGCCTCCAGTTTGTATCGATGAATACACATATGGGGGGCCATTCTCAGTGCATGTGGCTACTGTTTGAAGCTCTTTCTCAGGTCATATTTCAGCGTCGTAGAGATTGCCTTTTGATGGCAATCCAGATTAGCAATGTGCTTCATCTTACTTGCAGATGCGTCGATGATAAAGAACTGTTAGCCTGAACGCACGTGCGACTCTCCGTCATTTCATCGGATCTTCGCTTCGTGGGCAACCAGCGCCAGCTAGGAAGAAATGCCCAAGCGGGAGGCAGACGATAAAAGATGGGATGCGAGACGGGCGTCACGAGAAGGGACGCTCAAAACGACGTTCAGATTATGCAAGCGCTGAAACCAAAGCAGACGCTGCGTCACGTACCACAATGTCGGTAGCCGTGCTATGCGCTTCCTTGAATTAACTCCTTAAATTCGCAAGTGTGCTTTTGTGCAACGGCTTGAGACTGACATGGCGACGAGGACAATTTGAATGGACGATCAGGCGTAGCTTTGGCAGCACACAAGGTTACAGCAGCACGAGCTAGTGCAACAGCAGTCACAAGCCACGAAGAGGACGCTCCGAAGCCGAGAATCTCCGCGCCGATATCGGAGGAAGGTGGAATTCGCATAGATGAGTAGCTGACATCACGACCTCGGAGTACTTTTCGAATGCAAACCTCGCTTAGAGATCCACCCTGAATCGGACTCTCGAGAACGCCAGACGCACCCAGCACAGAAACGAGAACTGCGGAACCCGGATCCGTAAGTGCAACGACGGAGCTCGCTGTGCTCAGCATCACGCTACAGATGATGGCACAACTCTTACAACAACAAATGGAGAAATCTACAACACTGCACAAGACCACAGCGCTAACTTCTGGGAAGCCGACCGGCTTGACTCGCTGACTTCTGCTTATGTCATCCACAAACTGAGAGCCCACTTTGCAAGGCGCGGCATCCCAAGCATTCCAGTCGGAGATATAAATGGCCCGCAATTCTCCAGCGAAGCATTCAGCAGGGTTGCAGGACAATGGGACTTCGAGCATGTCGCATCAATCCCAACCTATCCGAAATCGTATTGCATGGCAGAATCTTCCGTTAGTACTGTGAATATGCTCTTAAAGAACACAGAAGCAAGTAACAGCCATCCACACGTGGCGTTCCTCGACTATAGCAACACGCCACTCCAGCACTTGAAAGCTAGTCCTGCTCAGTTCCTGATGGGCAGGCTCAGACGCAGACGAACTACACTCCCAACAACAACAACGCTGTCGAAGCCAAAGACAGTCACTTCTGACAAGCACCATAAAAACAAAAGACGGACGATGCTTTTTCACCTCAACCAGAGAGCAAGAGATCTACCACCTTTGACAGAGGGGCAACATGTCACAGTCCATCCGAGCTCACAAGCCACATGAGAAAGGAGAATAGCGACTGAGCAGTGTGGCGACAGGTGTCGCAAGGTCCAAGTAGATCAACGTCCGCCTCAACTTGAAAACAGACGGAGAAGACATGGAAAGCGGCTCGCCGCCAGAGATGTTTGGCAGCGGCATCAACGATGCCAAAAAATGGAGCTCCTTCAAAGTAGCCTTCGGCCTCTACATGAAAGCCACGGACGTTGCTGGCTCACCGTCAGAAAGGCTTCCAGAAGCTGGCTGTTGTTGGACACGTTAATTCAAGCTCTGGAGTTCAACCTCACCCAAGGAAGGCTAGAGCTGTCGAAAATTTCCCGCGACCCAACGTGCCCCCAACACCCCGACGATGAGCCCAAGAGTGGGTTGAAAGTGCAAACGGCACCCGCACACCGTGCCGACTAGCCGTACAACGGGTCGGAAGTGAAAACTGAAAGCGATGAAGGAACACTCACCTGGGCTAGAAAACCACAGCGATGCGCGGCGAGCAGGTAATAACATTGGGTTTTGACGTAGCCAATAAATGAGGAGGCGGACCTCAGCGGCTTTGCATTACAGTTGTGCCCCTGCTTTGTTCTACCAACAGGGACTGTTGAAGGGTAGGACCTGGGTTTGAGGAAATGAAACAATGATTTTTCGGCAAAACCACAAGCTTACTAGGTGCTGCTACCATTATGGGACACTACAATGCAAGGAAAGAACTAATTCTCAGGTTTGACACATCGCCACATTGTCTAGGGGCAATCCGAGCACATGTCGAATGTGACAGAACTTGGAGACCGGAAGGATTTCTATCACCATCTTTGCTGCCTGCTGAAAGTACAGCGACGCTGAAAAGCATGCGACAACCTTGAATTATGGCGTCAAAAAGTTCCACGAGTACGCTTGGAGAGGGAAAATTACTGCTGTCGCTGACCACAAGCACTTGCTGGGTTTCTTCGCTTCTAACTATGCAGTGCACAGCGAAGCATCACCTTGACTCATCATGTGGACACTGACTCTTCCAGTTTGTTGGCTCAAGCTTACCTAGAGGCTGGGAAAAATGCTGGTTCATGCAGATGACTCCGATCGTAGTTGGAGCAATGATGATGGACCATTGTAAGACTCCACCTGAATTTGCAGGATGGATCCACAAGGCACAGACATGGGGACCATCTACGAGTAGCCCCCACTGAAGAGCCATTCCCAGTGCTGGCACATGTATCACAGAAAGCTCACGGGGCGGCACCTCTGCCTGTCACGCTTTCCTCTCCAACGCACGTGCTGAGAGCGCCTGCTTTTCTGCCTCAAGAGCGAGAGGATAAGGCGGCCCTCGTGCAACCTTCAAGTTGAGGGGCGGATTGTCTAATTTAAATCTAAAGAAAAAACAGTCTAAGACACAAAAAGAAAAATAATCGTCCGTGACGCAAAACACACAGCTTAAAAAGGGGAAAGAAAGGTCCACTCGACTTTTGGTGCTCCAATGCTCCGCCTGGCAGCTCGTGCGCAGGGAGAGGAGGTGCGGCAGGACATCAGCACAACCCGCACACCGACGCAGACGTAGGGTGGATGGCGGTGTCCACAGCAGGAATCAATCCAACCGCATCAACCCGTCACACCTGTGGAGCCCAGGCTACCTGACCTGAGTCAGGTAGCCTGGGAAATGGAGAGGAAGTGGCAGTGGAAACCGAGGTGGCCCGTGTTCAGAGCCTGCCGGCCCCGGGAAACGCAGGAAGGGAACAGCGGCACCTGGTTCTGGTGGCTCAGACTGTCGACGGTAGGCCCTCCCGCTCGGTAGCCGGGACGTCTGCGGCTGAGGCCCAAGTCTCAGGACCTGGGAGGGGGGCGGGGGGCAAGGCAGACGCCCGAGCGCACGCTCTCCCCTGCGCCACGTTCAACTTCCGCTCCTCCTCTTCTCCCTGCATAACTTCGTTTAGACTTCTCTAGCCGCAGTGTGGAGCTGGCTCCTTACAAAAGCACCATTTCAGTTTTTTGTAAATATTCTGAAAAGCTCCAACATGATTCTAACAGTACCTTCTTTTATCAGCCCTACAAGAAAGCATGCAAAATTAAATTGCGCCACTTGAAATCCACACGACTTCAGCAGCGCATAAAAAATGTCAACCAAAAAAATCCCCTCCTCTCAAGTCACGTGCCCCAGTGCAACGAAAAGCCCTGGGCAAAGTCAGCTAGAAATCAACAAAATAAATGAAGTGATGCCACAACACAAGCCGTTTTCACGATAGATTCTGGTGGTGCCATCAACGTAGATACCTAGTAGAACAGCACCTGAAATCAGAACTTAGGCTGAAAAATAGTTCACAGGAACAGAGAGCTGCACTGTGTATTTTTTGAGACAACAACACAGGGGCGTGGTCAAGAATGACACTGAGCCGAACCCATGGGCAGCCGCACGGCTGTGGCGACATTGAAGAATGGGGAAATGAGGTCTCTATTCACGCTCAAGTACGCAACGAAGGATTGCAGCGCGAACCCTACTCATCGCCAATCGTCGACGACATTCTGCCTCAAGACGCAAAACCAGAGATCTTCTCAAAGCTGGATTTGCTTCATGGTTATTGGCAGTGCATTCTTGATGGAGACTCGAGTCTCATGGCTCACATTCCAGACGCCGATGGCATGTTACCACTGCCTGTATCTTCATTTCAGTCTCGCGGCCACCAGCAAATTTTTCCACACAAAACTACAGTCAGCACATGATGGACTGGATGCTGTATCACTTGTTGGGGATGAAACTTTGGCGATCGGTGTTGAAAAAACAGATTATGAACCTCGGCATGAAGAAGGTTGAACCCCTGCTGAAGAAATGCCAGCAGATTGGTGTGCTTCTCAAAAGAGAGAAATCTAAACTTCACTGCTCAAGCAAGACATTTCCGGGTGAAACTCTGACAAAAGCAGGCCTACACTTCGATCCCGAAAAGGCCAGTGTGATACCAGATATGCCAGCGAGTGTCGAGACACATGATGTCCAGCAGTACGTCGGAATGGTCAGCTACCTGGCACGGTTTCTTTACGAAAATCTCCCAAGTCATGGAGCCACTCAGCGAGCTGACCATCAAAGATGTTAAGGAGGCAAAAGCACTCCAACAGAGAAAATACCTTGTAGGAAAAGCACCAGTACTGGCGTACTGCGACGCAAGAAAAGCACTGGTGGTGCAGTGCAACGCCAGTGAACATGAACTTGGAGCTGCAATTCTTGAAGACGGAATCTCAATATCTTTTGCACGCAGAGCACTCGCACAAAGCGAGGTGCAGTATGTGTAAACAGAGAAAGAAATTCTGGCCGCAGTCTTCTCGCACGATAAGTTTCACCAGAATAAGTTGATCTTATTACCACAGTAGCATTATGCCTCAAACGGGGAGCAGAAAGTGTGCTTCACACCCACAAAAAGTCGAGCGGTGTGCCAAGGGGATTCAAAACCAGCAGACAAGACTGCTGTTCCGAAACTCGACGAAACAAAGCTACTGACCTCCCTCTACAAGGATGCACAAAATGTGCTGCAGACTAACAAAAATTCAAGTGGAGCGTGCCAAAGCACTTTGAAACCGAGGAGACAAGACTGCTGTTGCAAAATCCAACAAAACAAAGCTATCATACCGCGTCCTCCAAGGAACCAAAAAGTGTGCTTCACACTAACAGAAATTCAAGTGGAGTCTGCCAAAGGGCTTCAAAACCGAGCAGACAAGACTGCTGTTCCAAAACACAATGAAACAAAGGCACCACGCCACCTTCACAAGGACGCAGAAAGTGTGCTTCACAATAACAAAAATTAAAGAGTTGGATATACCAAAGGGATTCAAAACAGAGCAGACAACACTGCTGTTCCAAAATCTGACGAAACAAAGCTACCATGCCACCTTCACAAGGGCGCAGGAAGTGTGCTTCACAATAACAAAAACTCAAGAGTTGAGTGTACCAAAGCGATTCAGAATCGAGGAGACTAGACTGCTGTTCCAAAATCCGGTGAAAAAAAAGCTACCATACTACCTTCACAAGGGCATAGAAAGTCTGCTCAATACTAACACAAATTCAAGAGTTGAGTGCACCAAAAGGATTCAAAATCGAGCAGACAAGACTGCTGTTCCAAAATCCGATGAAACAAACCTACCATGCCGCCTTCACAAGGGCACAGAAAGTGTGCTTCACAATAACAAAAATTCAAGAGTTGAGTGTATTAAAGGGATTCAACATCGAGCAGACTAGACAGCTGTTCCAAAATCTGACGAAACAAAGCTACCATGCCACCTTCACAATGGTGCAGAAAGTGTGAAGGACTAACAAAAATTCCAGTGGAGTCTGCCAAGATCTTCAAAACCGAGCAGACAAGACTGCTGTTCCAAATCCGGTGAAACAATGCTACCATACCGCCTTCACAAGGGCGTAGAAAGTGTGCTCAATACTAACACACATTCAAGAGTGTACCAAAAGGATTCAAAATCGAGCAGACAAGACTGCTGTTCCAAAATCCGACGAAACAAAGCTACCGTGCCGCCCTTCACAATGGTGCAGAAAGTGTGAAAGACCAACAAAAATTCAAGTGCAGTCTGCCAAGGACCTTCAAAACCGAGCAGACAAGACTGCTGTTTCAAAATCCGACGAAACAGAGCTGCCATGCCGCCTTCACAATGGTGCAGAAAGTGTGACAGACTAACAAAAATTCGAGTGGACTCTACCAAGGATCTTCAAAGCAGAGCAGACAAGAACGCTGTCCCAAAATCCGATGACACAGAGCTACCCTGCCGCCTTCACAATGGCGCAGAAAGTGTGCTTCAAAGTAACTAAAATTCAAGAGTTGAGTGTACCAGAGGAATTCAAAATCAAGCAGACAAGACTGCTGTTCCAAAATCCGATGAAACAAAGCTACCATGCCACCTTCACAAGGGTGCAGAAAGTGTGCTTCACAATAACAAAACTTCAAGAGTTGAGTGTACCAAAGCGATTCAAAACCGCGCAGACAAGACTGCTGTTACAAAATCCGACGAAAGAAAGCTACCATGCCGCCTTCACAAGGGCGCAGAAAATGTGCTTCACAACAACGAAAATTCGAGAGTTGAGTGTACCAAAGGAATTCAAAATCGAGCAGACTAGACTGCTGTCCCAAAATCCGATGAAACGAATCTACCATGCCGCCTTCACAATGGCGCAGAAAGTGTGCTTCGCACAAACGAAGATGCTAGTGGAGTCTGCCAAGGCACTTCAAAAACCGAACAGGCAAGACAGCTGTTCTAAAATCCGACGAAACAAAGCTACCATGCCGCCTCCACAAGGCCGCAGAAAGTGCGCCTCACACTAACAAAAATTTCAGACAGGAGAAAACGAGGCAACTGTAGCGTGCGCAATGGGAATTACTGATGAGCTGAAAGATGGTCTCCACCCCACTCTTGCGCCCCGACATTCGGACCACTGTCGATTTAAAGCAGCCAAGCGGATGATGGTCAGTGCTGAAAAGGGGTGCAACCCTGTGCCACAGCTGCTGCCAGGAACATCCGCACAGTCCAGAACATTCAGAACAGATCCACCGTGAGTTCCTGACGCTTTCGAGCAGCTGGCTAGGGCCTTGCTCTTCGGCAGAGGTCGTTGCGCAGAACCCGTGTGCATGGCACAGACAAGGGGAACCTCTACGAGCCGCCAGACCGAAACCCGGGTTCAAACAGGCGCAAGCTTTCATATAAGGGGAGATTGTTGGCGCACGGCCTCTGCAGACAAACTCCTGTGTACGGCAGCGGTAAAAATACGTGGGAATAGTTTGCGTTTCGATGGAACCATAAAAATGAAGAGTTGGTTGTGGCCCGTTTTGCCGTCAAGTTGCATCGCCGCAAGGAAATGAGGGCCTTTGCCAGCTTGCGGAGATTCAAAGCCGACCGTGCATCACGTTGCCCTTTACAAGATTTCTTTGCTTCCATGTGCTGAAGAGCTGTGGGATGTATCACCCGGCGGAGAAAACTTTACAAAGCTGGATTTGCGATATGCATACCAGCGAGTTCCTCTGGGTGTGGACAGCCTCCAGTTTGTATCGATGAATACACATATGGGGGGCCATTCTCAGTGCATGTGGCTACTGTTTGAAGCTCTTTCTCAGGTCATATTTCAGCGTCGTAGAGATTGCCTTTTGATGGCAATCCAGATTAGCAATGTGCTTCATCTTACTTGCAGATGCGTCGATGATAAAGAACTGTTAGCCTGAACGCACGTGCGACTCTCCCGTCATTTCATCGGATCTTCGCTTCGTGGGCAACCAGCGCCAGCTAGGAAGAAATGCCCAAGCGGGAGGCAGACGATAAAAGATGGGATGCGAGACGGGCGTCACGAGAAGGGACGCTCAAAACGACGTTCAGATTATGCAAGCGCTGAAACCAAAGCAGACGCTGCGTCACGTACCACAATGTCGGTAGCCGTGCTATGCGCTTCCTTGAATTAACTCCTTAAATTCGCAAGTGTGCTTTTGTGCAACGGCTTGAGACTGACATGGCGACGAGGACAATTTGAATGGACGATCAGGCGTAGCTTTGGCAGCACACAAGGTTACAGCAGCACGAGCTAGTGCAACAGCAGTCACAAGCCACGAAGAGGACGCTCCGAAGCCGAGAATCTCCGCGCCGATATCGGAGGAAGGTGGAATTCGCATAGATGAGTAGCTGACATCACGACCTCGGAGTACTTTTCGAATGCAAACCTCGCTTAGAGATCCACCCTGAATCGGACTCTCGAGAACGCCAGACGCACCCAGCACAGAAACGAGAACTGCGGAACCCGGATCCGTAAGTGCAACGACGGAGCTCGCTGTGCTCAGCATCACGCTACAGATGATGGCACAACTCTTACAACAACAAATGGAGAAATCTACAACACTGCACAAGACCACAGCGCTAACTTCTGGGAAGCCGACCGGCTTGACTCGCTGACTTCTGCTTATGTCATCCACAAACTGAGAGCCCACTTTGCAAGGCGCGGCATCCCAAGCATTCCAGTCGGAGATATAAATGGCCCGCAATTCTCCAGCGAAGCATTCAGCAGGGTTGCAGGACAATGGGACTTCGAGCATGTCGCATCAATCCCAACCTATCCGAAATCGTATTGCATGGCAGAATCTTCCGTTAGTACTGTGAAAATGCTCTTAAAGAACACAGATGCAAGTAACAGCCATCCACACGTGGCGTTCCTCGACTATAGCAACACGCCACTCCAGCACTTGAAAGCTAGTCCTGCTCAGTTCCTGATGGGCAGGCTCAGACGCAGACGAACTACACTCCCAACAACAACAACGCTGTCGAAGCCAAAGACAGTCACTTCTGACAAGCACCATAAAAACAAAAGACGGACGATGCTTTTTCACCTCAACCAGAGAGCAAGAGATCTACCACCTTTGACAGAGGGGCAACATGTCACAGTCCATCCGAGCTCACAAGCCACATGAGAAAGGAGAATAGCGACTGAGCAGTGTGGCGACAGGTGTCGCAAGGTCCAAGTAGATCAACGTCCGCCTCAACTTGAAAACAGACGGAGAAGACATGGAAAGCGGCTCGCCGCCAGAGATGTTTGGCAGCGGCATCAACGATGCCAAAAAATGGAGCTCCTTCAAAGTAGCCTTCGGCCTCTACATGAAAGCCACGGACGTTGCTGGCTCACCGTCAGAAAGGCTTCCAGAAGCTGGCTGTTGTTGGACACGTTAATTCAAGCTCTGGAGTTCAACCTCACCCAAGGAAGGCTAGAGCTGTCGAAAATTTCCCGCGACCCAACGTGCCCCCAACACCCCGACGATGAGCCCAAGAGTGGGTTGAAAGTGCAAACGGCACCCGCACACCGTGCCGACTAGCCGTACAACGGGTCGGAAGTGAAAACTGAAAGCGATGAAGGAACACTCACCTGGGCTAGAAAACCACAGCGATGCGCGGCGAGCAGGTAATAACATTGGGTTTTGACGTAGCCAATAAATGAGGAGGCGGACCTCAGCGGCTTTGCATTACAGTTGTGCCCCTGCTTTGTTCTACCAACAGGGACTGTTGAAGGGTAGGACCTGGGTTTGAGGAAATGAAACAATGATTTTTCGGCAAAACCACAAGCTTACTAGGTGCTGCTACCATTATGGGACACTACAATGCAAGGAAAGAACTAATTCTCAGGTTTGACACATCGCCACATTGTCTAGGGGCAATCCGAGCACATGTCGAATGTGACAGAACTTGGAGACCGGAAGGATTTCTATCACCATCTTTGCTGCCTGCTGAAAGTACAGCGACGCTGAAAAGCATGCGACAACCTTGAATTATGGCGTCAAAAAGTTCCACGAGTACGCTTGGAGAGGGAAAATTACTGCTGTCGCTGACCACAAGCACTTGCTGGGTTTCTTCGCTTCTAACTATGCAGTGCACAGCGAAGCATCACCTTGACTCATCATGTGGACACTGACTCTTCCAGTTTGTTGGCTCAAGCTTACCTAGAGGCTGGGAAAAATGCTGGTTCATGCAGATGACTCCGATCGTAGTTGGAGCAATGATGATGGACCATTGTAAGACTCCACCTGAATTTGCAGGATGGATCCACAAGGCACAGACATGGGGACCATCTACGAGTAGCCCCCACTGAAGAGCCATTCCCAGTGCTGGCACATGTATCACAGAAAGCTCACGGGGCGGCACCTCTGCCTGTCACGCTTTCCTCTCCAACGCACGTGCTGAGAGCGCCTGCTTTTCTGCCTCAAGAGCGAGAGGATAAGGCGGCCCTCGTGCAACCTTCAAGTTGAGGGGCGGATTGTCTAATTTAAATCTAAAGAAAAAACAGTCTAAGACACAAAAAGAAAAATAATCGTCCGTGACGCAAAACACACAGCTTAAAAAGGGGAAAGAAAGGTCCACTCGACTTTTGGTGCTCCAATGCTCCGCCTGGCAGCTCGTGCGCAGGGAGAGGAGGTGCGGCAGGACATCAGCACAACCCGCACACCGACGCAGACGTAGGGTGGATGGCGGTGTCCACAGCAGGAATCAATCCAACCGCATCAACCCGTCACACCTGTGGAGCCCAGGCTACCTGACCTGAGTCAGGTAGCCTGGGAAATGGAGAGGAAGTGGCAGTGGAAACCGAGGTGGCCCGTGTTCAGAGCCTGCCGGCCCCGGGAAACGCAGGAAGGGAACAGCGGCACCTGGTTCTGGTGGCTCAGACTGTCGACGGTAGGCCCTCCCGCTCGGTAGCCGGGACGTCTGCGGCTGAGGCCCAAGTCTCAGGACCTGGGAGGGGGGCGGGGGGCAAGGCAGACGCCCGAGCGCACGCTCTCCCCTGCGCCACGTTCAACTTCCGCTCCTCCTCTTCTCCCTGCATAACTTCGTTTAGACTTCTCTAGCCGCAGTGTGGAGCTGGCTCCTTACAAAAGCACCATTTCAGTTTTTTGTAAATATTCTGAAAAGCTCCAACATGATTCTAACAGTACCTTCTTTTATCAGCCCTACAAGAAAGCATGCAAAATTAAATTGCGCCACTTGAAATCCACACGACTTCAGCAGCGCATAAAAAATGTCAACCAAAAAAATCCCCTCCTCTCAAGTCACGTGCCCCAGTGCAACGAAAAGCCCTGGGCAAAGTCAGCTAGAAATCAACAAAATAAATGAAGTGATGCCACAACACAAGCCGTTTTCACGATAGATTCTGGTGGTGCCATCAACGTAGATACCTAGTAGAACAGCACCTGAAATCAGAACTTAGGCTGAAAAATAGTTCACAGGAACAGAGAGCTGCACTGTGTATTTTTTGAGACAACAACACAGGGGCGTGGTCAAGAATGACACTGAGCCGAACCCATGGGCAGCCGCACGGCTGTGGCGACATTGAAGAATGGGGAAATGAGGTCTCTATTCACGCTCAAGTACGCAACGAAGGATTGCAGCGCGAACCCTACTCATCGCCAATCGTCGACGACATTCTGCCTCAAGACGCAAAACCAGAGATCTTCTCAAAGCTGGATTTGCTTCATGGTTATTGGCAGTGCATTCTTGATGGAGACTCGAGTCTCATGGCTCACATTCCAGACGCCGATGGCATGTTACCACTGCCTGTATCTTCATTTCAGTCTCGCGGCCACCAGCAAATTTTTCCACACAAAACTACAGTCAGCACATGATGGACTGGATGCTGTATCACTTGTTGGGGATGAAACTTTGGCGATCGGTGTTGAAAAAACAGATTATGAACCTCGGCATGAAGAAGGTTGAACCCCTGCTGAAGAAATGCCAGCAGATTGGTGTGCTTCTCAAAAGAGAGAAATCTAAACTTCACTGCTCAAGCAAGACATTTCCGGGTGAAACTCTGACAAAAGCAGGCCTACACTTCGATCCCGAAAAGGCCAGTGTGATACCAGATATGCCAGCGAGTGTCGAGACACATGATGTCCAGCAGTACGTCGGAATGGTCAGCTACCTGGCACGGTTTCTTTACGAAAATCTCCCAAGTCATGGAGCCACTCAGCGAGCTGACCATCAAAGATGTTAAGGAGGCAAAAGCACTCCAACAGAGAAAATACCTTGTAGGAAAAGCACCAGTACTGGCGTACTGCGACGCAAGAAAAGCACTGGTGGTGCAGTGCAACGCCAGTGAACATGAACTTGGAGCTGCAATTCTTGAAGACGGAATCTCAATATCTTTTGCACGCAGAGCACTCGCACAAAGCGAGGTGCAGTATGTGTAAACAGAGAAAGAAATTCTGGCCGCAGTCTTCTCGCACGATAAGTTTCACCAGAATAAGTTGATCTTATTACCACAGTAGCATTATGCCTCAAACGGGGAGCAGAAAGTGTGCTTCACACCCACAAAAAGTCGAGCGGTGTGCCAAGGGGATTCAAAACCAGCAGACAAGACTGCTGTTCCGAAACTCGACGAAACAAAGCTACTGACCTCCCTCTACAAGGATGCACAAAATGTGCTGCAGACTAACAAAAATTCAAGTGGAGCGTGCCAAAGCACTTTGAAACCGAGGAGACAAGACTGCTGTTGCAAAATCCAACAAAACAAAGCTATCATACCGCGTCCTCCAAGGAACCAAAAAGTGTGCTTCACACTAACAGAAATTCAAGTGGAGTCTGCCAAAGGGCTTCAAAACCGAGCAGACAAGACTGCTGTTCCAAAACACAATGAAACAAAGGCACCACGCCACCTTCACAAGGACGCAGAAAGTGTGCTTCACAATAACAAAAATTAAAGAGTTGGATATACCAAAGGGATTCAAAACAGAGCAGACAACACTGCTGTTCCAAAATCTGACGAAACAAAGCTACCATGCCACCTTCACAAGGGCGCAGGAAGTGTGCTTCACAATAACAAAAACTCAAGAGTTGAGTGTACCAAAGCGATTCAGAATCGAGGAGACTAGACTGCTGTTCCAAAATCCGGTGAAAAAAAAGCTACCATACTACCTTCACAAGGGCATAGAAAGTCTGCTCAATACTAACACAAATTCAAGAGTTGAGTGCACCAAAAGGATTCAAAATCGAGCAGACAAGACTGCTGTTCCAAAATCCGATGAAACAAACCTACCATGCCGCCTTCACAAGGGCACAGAAAGTGTGCTTCACAATAACAAAAATTCAAGAGTTGAGTGTATTAAAGGGATTCAACATCGAGCAGACTAGACAGCTGTTCCAAAATCTGACGAAACAAAGCTACCATGCCACCTTCACAATGGTGCAGAAAGTGTGAAGGACTAACAAAAATTCCAGTGGAGTCTGCCAAGATCTTCAAAACCGAGCAGACAAGACTGCTGTTCCAAATCCGGTGAAACAATGCTACCATACCGCCTTCACAAGGGCGTAGAAAGTGTGCTCAATACTAACACACATTCAAGAGTGTACCAAAAGGATTCAAAATCGAGCAGACAAGACTGCTGTTCCAAAATCCGACGAAACAAAGCTACCGTGCCGCCCTTCACAATGGTGCAGAAAGTGTGAAAGACCAACAAAAATTCAAGTGCAGTCTGCCAAGGACCTTCAAAACCGAGCAGACAAGACTGCTGTTTCAAAATCCGACGAAACAGAGCTGCCATGCCGCCTTCACAATGGTGCAGAAAGTGTGACAGACTAACAAAAATTCGAGTGGACTCTACCAAGGATCTTCAAAGCAGAGCAGACAAGAACGCTGTCCCAAAATCCGATGACACAGAGCTACCCTGCCGCCTTCACAATGGCGCAGAAAGTGTGCTTCAAAGTAACTAAAATTCAAGAGTTGAGTGTACCAGAGGAATTCAAAATCAAGCAGACAAGACTGCTGTTCCAAAATCCGATGAAACAAAGCTACCATGCCACCTTCACAAGGGTGCAGAAAGTGTGCTTCACAATAACAAAACTTCAAGAGTTGAGTGTACCAAAGCGATTCAAAACCGCGCAGACAAGACTGCTGTTACAAAATCCGACGAAAGAAAGCTACCATGCCGCCTTCACAAGGGCGCAGAAAATGTGCTTCACAACAACGAAAATTCGAGAGTTGAGTGTACCAAAGGAATTCAAAATCGAGCAGACTAGACTGCTGTCCCAAAATCCGATGAAACGAATCTACCATGCCGCCTTCACAATGGCGCAGAAAGTGTGCTTCGCACAAACGAAGATGCTAGTGGAGTCTGCCAAGGCACTTCAAAAACCGAACAGGCAAGACAGCTGTTCTAAAATCCGACGAAACAAAGCTACCATGCCGCCTCCACAAGGCCGCAGAAAGTGCGCCTCACACTAACAAAAATTTCAGACAGGAGAAAACGAGGCAACTGTAGCGTGCGCAATGGGAATTACTGATGAGCTGAAAGATGGTCTCCACCCCACTCTTGCGCCCCGACATTCGGACCACTGTCGATTTAAAGCAGCCAAGCGGATGATGGTCAGTGCTGAAAAGGGGTGCAACCCTGTGCCACAGCTGCTGCCAGGAACATCCGCACAGTCCAGAACATTCAGAACAGATCCACCGTGAGTTCCTGACGCTTTCGAGCAGCTGGCTAGGGCCTTGCTCTTCGGCAGAGGTCGTTGCGCAGAACCCGTGTGCATGGCACAGACAAGGGGAACCTCTACGAGCCGCCAGACCGAAACCCGGGTTCAAACAGGCGCAAGCTTTCATATAAGGGGAGATTGTTGGCGCACGGCCTCTGCAGACAAACTCCTGTGTACGGCAGCGGTAAAAATACGTGGGAATAGTTTGCGTTTCGATGGAACCATAAAAATGAAGAGTTGGTTGTGGCCCGTTTTGCCGTCAAGTTGCATCGCCGCAAGGAAATGAGGGCCTTTGCCAGCTTGCGGAGATTCAAAGCCGACCGTGCATCACGTTGCCCTTTACAAGATTTCTTTGCTTCCATGTGCTGAAGAGCTGTGGGATGTATCACCCGGCGGAGAAAACTTTACAAAGCTGGATTTGCGATATGCATACCAGCGAGTTCCTCTGGGTGTGGACAGCCTCCAGTTTGTATCGATGAATACACATATGGGGGGCCATTCTCAGTGCATGTGGCTACTGTTTGAAGCTCTTTCTCAGGTCATATTTCAGCGTCGTAGAGATTGCCTTTTGATGGCAATCCAGATTAGCAATGTGCTTCATCTTACTTGCAGATGCGTCGATGATAAAGAACTGTTAGCCTGAACGCACGTGCGACTCTCCCGTCATTTCATCGGATCTTCGCTTCGTGGGCAACCAGCGCCAGCTAGGAAGAAATGCCCAAGCGGGAGGCAGACGATAAAAGATGGGATGCGAGACGGGCGTCACGAGAAGGGACGCTCAAAACGACGTTCAGATTATGCAAGCGCTGAAACCAAAGCAGACGCTGCGTCACGTACCACAATGTCGGTAGCCGTGCTATGCGCTTCCTTGAATTAACTCCTTAAATTCGCAAGTGTGCTTTTGTGCAACGGCTTGAGACTGACATGGCGACGAGGACAATTTGAATGGACGATCAGGCGTAGCTTTGGCAGCACACAAGGTTACAGTAGCACGAGCTAGTGCAACAGCAGTCACAAGCCACGAAGAGGACGCTCCGAAGCCGAGAATCTCCGCGCCGATATCGGAGGAAGGTGGAATTCGCATAGATGAGTAGCTGACATCACGACCTCGGAGTACTTTTCGAATGCAAACCTCGCTTAGAGATCCACCCTGAATCGGACTCTCGAGAACGCCAGACGCACCCAGCACAGAAACGAGAACTGCGGAACCCGGATCCGTAAGTGCAACGACGGAGCTCGCTGTGCTCAGCATCACGCTACAGATGATGGCACAACTCTTACAACAACAAATGGAGAAATCTACAACACTGCACAAGACCACAGCGCTAACTTCTGGGAAGCCGACCGGCTTGACTCGCTGACTTCTGCTTATGTCATCCACAAACTGAGAGCCCACTTTGCAAGGCGCGGCATCCCAAGCATTCCAGTCGGAGATATAAATGGCCCGCAATTCTCCAGCGAAGCATTCAGCAGGGTTGCAGGACAATGGGACTTCGAGCATGTCGCATCAATCCCAACCTATCCGAAATCGTATTGCATGGCAGAATCTTCCGTTAGTACTGTGAATATGCTCTTAAAGAACACAGAAGCAAGTAACAGCCATCCACACGTGGCGTTCCTCGACTATAGCAACACGCCACTCCAGCACTTGAAAGCTAGTCCTGCTCAGTTCCTGATGGGCAGGCTCAGACGCAGACGAACTACACTCCCAACAACAACAACGCTGTCGAAGCCAAAGACAGTCACTTCTGACAAGCACCATAAAAACAAAAGACGGACGATGCTTTTTCACCTCAACCAGAGAGCAAGAGATCTACCACCTTTGACAGAGGGGCAACATGTCACAGTCCATCCGAGCTCACAAGCCACATGAGAAAGGAGAATAGCGACTGAGCAGTGTGGCGACAGGTGTCGCAAGGTCCAAGTAGATCAACGTCCGCCTCAACTTGAAAACAGACGGAGAAGACATGGAAAGCGGCTCGCCGCCAGAGATGTTTGGCAGCGGCATCAACGATGCCAAAAAATGGAGCTCCTTCAAAGTAGCCTTCGGCCTCTACATGAAAGCCACGGACGTTGCTGGCTCACCGTCAGAAAGGCTTCCAGAAGCTGGCTGTTGTTGGACACGTTAATTCAAGCTCTGGAGTTCAACCTCACCCAAGGAAGGCTAGAGCTGTCGAAAATTTCCCGCGACCCAACGTGCCCCCAACACCCCGACGATGAGCCCAAGAGTGGGTTGAAAGTGCAAACGGCACCCGCACACCGTGCCGACTAGCCGTACAACGGGTCGGAAGTGAAAACTGAAAGCGATGAAGGAACACTCACCTGGCTAGAAAACCACAGCGATGCGCGGCGAGCAGGTAATAACATTGGGTTTTGACGTAGCCAATAAATGAGGAGGCGGACCTCAGCGGCTTTGCATTACAGTTGTGCCCCTGCTTTGTTCTACCAACAGGGACTGTTGAAGGGTAGGACCTGGGTTTGAGGAAATGAAACAATGATTTTTCGGCAAAACCACAAGCTTACTAGGTGCTGCTACCATTATGGGACACTACAATGCAAGGAAAGAACTAATTCTCAGGTTTGACACATCGCCACATTGTCTAGGGGCAATCCGAGCACATGTCGAATGTGACAGAACTTGGAGACCGGAAGGATTTCTATCACCATCTTTGCTGCCTGCTGAAAGTACAGCGACGCTGAAAAGCATGCGACAACCTTGAATTATGGCGTCAAAAAGTTCCACGAGTACGCTTGGAGAGGGAAAATTACTGCTGTCGCTGACCACAAGCACTTGCTGGGTTTCTTCGCTTCTAACTATGCAGTGCACAGCGAAGCATCACCTTGACTCATCATGTGGACACTGACTCTTCCAGTTTGTTGGCTCAAGCTTACCTAGAGGCTGGGAAAAATGCTGGTTCATGCAGATGACTCCGATCGTAGTTGGAGCAATGATGATGGACCATTGTAAGAACTCCACCTGAATTTGCAGGATGGATCCACAAGGCACAGACATGGGGACCATCTACGAGTAGCCCCCACTGAAGAGCCATTCCCAGTGCTGGCACATGTATCACAGAAAGCTCACGGGGCGGCACCTCTGCCTGTCACGCTTTCCTCTCCAACGCACGTGCTGAGAGCGCCTGCTTTTCTGCCTCAAGAGCGAGAGGATAAGGCGGCCCTCGTGCAACCTTCAAGTTGAGGGGCGGATTGTCTAATTTAAATCTAAAGAAAAAACAGTCTAAGACACAAAAAGAAAAATAATCGTCCGTGACGCAAAACACACAGCTTAAAAAGGGGAAAGAAAGGTCCACTCGACTTTTGGTGCTCCAATGCTCCGCCTGGCAGCTCGTGCGCAGGGAGAGGAGGTGCGGCAGGACATCAGCACAACCCGCACACCGACGCAGACGTAGGGTGGATGGCGGTGTCCACAGCAGGAATCAATCCAACCGCATCAACCCGTCACACCTGTGGAGCCCAGGCTACCTGACCTGAGTCAGGTAGCCTGGGAAATGGAGAGGAAGTGGCAGTGGAAACCGAGGTGGCCCGTGTTCAGAGCCTGCCGGCCCCGGGAAACGCAGGAAGGGAACAGCGGCACCTGGTTCTGGTGGCTCAGACTGTCGACGGTAGGCCCTCCCGCTCGGTAGCCGGGACGTCTGCGGCTGAGGCCCAAGTCTCAGGACCTGGGAGGGGGGCGGGGGGCAAGGCAGACGCCCGAGCGCACGCTCTCCCCTGCGCCACGTTCAACTTCCGCTCCTCCTCTTCTCCCTGCATAACTTCGTTTAGACTTCTCTAGCCGCAGTGTGGAGCTGGCTCCTTACAAAAGCACCATTTCAGTTTTTTGTAAATATTCTGAAAAGCTCCAACATGATTCTAACAGTACCTTCTTTTATCAGCCCTACAAGAAAGCATGCAAAATTAAATTGCGCCACTTGAAATCCACACGACTTCAGCAGCGCATAAAAAATGTCAACCAAAAAAATCCCCTCCTCTCAAGTCACGTGCCCCAGTGCAACGAAAAGCCCTGGGCAAAGTCAGCTAGAAATCAACAAAATAAATGAAGTGATGCCACAACACAAGCCGTTTTCACGATAGATTCTGGTGGTGCCATCAACGTAGATACCTAGTAGAACAGCACCTGAAATCAGAACTTAGGCTGAAAAATAGTTCACAGGAACAGAGAGCTGCACTGTGTATTTTTTGAGACAACAACACAGGGGCGTGGTCAAGAATGACACTGAGCCGAACCCATGGGCAGCCGCACGGCTGTGGCGACATTGAAGAATGGGGAAATGAGGTCTCTATTCACGCTCAAGTACGCAACGAAGGATTGCAGCGCGAACCCTACTCATCGCCAATCGTCGACGACATTCTGCCTCAAGACGCAAAACCAGAGATCTTCTCAAAGCTGGATTTGCTTCATGGTTATTGGCAGTGCATTCTTGATGGAGACTCGAGTCTCATGGCTCACATTCCAGACGCCGATGGCATGTTACCACTGCCTGTATCTTCATTTCAGTCTCGCGGCCACCAGCAAATTTTTCCACACAAAACTACAGTCAGCACATGATGGACTGGATGCTGTATCACTTGTTGGGGATGAAACTTTGGCGATCGGTGTTGAAAAAACAGATTATGAACCTCGGCATGAAGAAGGTTGAACCCCTGCTGAAGAAATGCCAGCAGATTGGTGTGCTTCTCAAAAGAGAGAAATCTAAACTTCACTGCTCAAGCAAGACATTTCCGGGTGAAACTCTGACAAAAGCAGGCCTACACTTCGATCCCGAAAAGGCCAGTGTGATACCAGATATGCCAGCGAGTGTCGAGACACATGATGTCCAGCAGTACGTCGGAATGGTCAGCTACCTGGCACGGTTTCTTTACGAAAATCTCCCAAGTCATGGAGCCACTCAGCGAGCTGACCATCAAAGATGTTAAGGAGGCAAAAGCACTCCAACAGAGAAAATACCTTGTAGGAAAAGCACCAGTACTGGCGTACTGCGACGCAAGAAAAGCACTGGTGGTGCAGTGCAACGCCAGTGAACATGAACTTGGAGCTGCAATTCTTGAAGACGGAATCTCAATATCTTTTGCACGCAGAGCACTCGCACAAAGCGAGGTGCAGTATGTGTAAACAGAGAAAGAAATTCTGGCCGCAGTCTTCTCGCACGATAAGTTTCACCAGAATAAGTTGATCTTATTACCACAGTAGCATTATGCCTCAAACGGGGAGCAGAAAGTGTGCTTCACACCCACAAAAAGTCGAGCGGTGTGCCAAGGGGATTCAAAACCAGCAGACAAGACTGCTGTTCCGAAACTCGACGAAACAAAGCTACTGACCTCCCTCTACAAGGATGCACAAAATGTGCTGCAGACTAACAAAAATTCAAGTGGAGCGTGCCAAAGCACTTTGAAACCGAGGAGACAAGACTGCTGTTGCAAAATCCAACAAAACAAAGCTATCATACCGCGTCCTCCAAGGAACCAAAAAGTGTGCTTCACACTAACAGAAATTCAAGTGGAGTCTGCCAAAGGGCTTCAAAACCGAGCAGACAAGACTGCTGTTCCAAAACACAATGAAACAAAGGCACCACGCCACCTTCACAAGGACGCAGAAAGTGTGCTTCACAATAACAAAAATTAAAGAGTTGGATATACCAAAGGGATTCAAAACAGAGCAGACAACACTGCTGTTCCAAAATCTGACGAAACAAAGCTACCATGCCACCTTCACAAGGGCGCAGGAAGTGTGCTTCACAATAACAAAAACTCAAGAGTTGAGTGTACCAAAGCGATTCAGAATCGAGGAGACTAGACTGCTGTTCCAAAATCCGGTGAAAAAAAAGCTACCATACTACCTTCACAAGGGCATAGAAAGTCTGCTCAATACTAACACAAATTCAAGAGTTGAGTGCACCAAAAGGATTCAAAATCGAGCAGACAAGACTGCTGTTCCAAAATCCGATGAAACAAAGCTACCATGCCGCCTTCACAAGGGCACAGAAAGT
Source organism: Amblyomma americanum (assembly GCF_052857255.1). NCBI lineage: Eukaryota > Metazoa > Arthropoda > Arachnida > Ixodida > Ixodidae > Amblyomma > Amblyomma americanum. The sequence continues at coordinate 15,765,036 of NC_135507.1, read as the reverse complement.
GTGCTTCACAATAACAAAAATTCAAGAGTTGAGTGTATTAAAGGGATTCAACATCGAGCAGACTAGACAGCTGTTCCAAAATCTGACGAAACAAAGCTACCATGCCACCTTCACAATGGTGCAGAAAGTGTGAAGGACTAACAAAAATTCCAGTGGAGTCTGCCAAGATCTTCAAAACCGAGCAGACAAGACTGCTGTTCCAAATCCGGTGAAACAATGCTACCATACCGCCTTCACAAGGGCGTAGAAAGTGTGCTCAATACTAACACACATTCAAGAGTGTACCAAAAGGATTCAAAATCGAGCAGACAAGACTGCTGTTCCAAAATCCGACGAAACAAAGCTACCGTGCCGCCCTTCACAATGGTGCAGAAAGTGTGAAAGACCAACAAAAATTCAAGTGCAGTCTGCCAAGGACCTTCAAAACCGAGCAGACAAGACTGCTGTTTCAAAATCCGACGAAACAGAGCTGCCATGCCGCCTTCACAATGGTGCAGAAAGTGTGACAGACTAACAAAAATTCGAGTGGACTCTACCAAGGATCTTCAAAGCAGAGCAGACAAGAACGCTGTCCCAAAATCCGATGACACAGAGCTACCCTGCCGCCTTCACAATGGCGCAGAAAGTGTGCTTCAAAGTAACTAAAATTCAAGAGTTGAGTGTACCAGAGGAATTCAAAATCAAGCAGACAAGACTGCTGTTCCAAAATCCGATGAAACAAAGCTACCATGCCACCTTCACAAGGGTGCAGAAAGTGTGCTTCACAATAACAAAACTTCAAGAGTTGAGTGTACCAAAGCGATTCAAAACCGCGCAGACAAGACTGCTGTTACAAAATCCGACGAAAGAAAGCTACCATGCCGCCTTCACAAGGGCGCAGAAAATGTGCTTCACAACAACGAAAATTCGAGAGTTGAGTGTACCAAAGGAATTCAAAATCGAGCAGACTAGACTGCTGTCCCAAAATCCGATGAAACGAATCTACCATGCCGCCTTCACAATGGCGCAGAAAGTGTGCTTCGCACAAACGAAGATGCTAGTGGAGTCTGCCAAGGCACTTCAAAAACCGAACAGGCAAGACAGCTGTTCTAAAATCCGACGAAACAAAGCTACCATGCCGCCTCCACAAGGCCGCAGAAAGTGCGCCTCACACTAACAAAAATTTCAGACAGGAGAAAACGAGGCAACTGTAGCGTGCGCAATGGGAATTACTGATGAGCTGAAAGATGGTCTCCACCCCACTCTTGCGCCCCGACATTCGGACCACTGTCGATTTAAAGCAGCCAAGCGGATGATGGTCAGTGCTGAAAAGGGGTGCAACCCTGTGCCACAGCTGCTGCCAGGAACATCCGCACAGTCCAGAACATTCAGAACAGATCCACCGTGAGTTCCTGACGCTTTCGAGCAGCTGGCTAGGGCCTTGCTCTTCGGCAGAGGTCGTTGCGCAGAACCCGTGTGCATGGCACAGACAAGGGGAACCTCTACGAGCCGCCAGACCGAAACCCGGGTTCAAACAGGCGCAAGCTTTCATATAAGGGGAGATTGTTGGCGCACGGCCTCTGCAGACAAACTCCTGTGTACGGCAGCGGTAAAAATACGTGGGAATAGTTTGCGTTTCGATGGAACCATAAAAATGAAGAGTTGGTTGTGGCCCGTTTTGCCGTCAAGTTGCATCGCCGCAAGGAAATGAGGGCCTTTGCCAGCTTGCGGAGATTCAAAGCCGACCGTGCATCACGTTGCCCTTTACAAGATTTCTTTGCTTCCATGTGCTGAAGAGCTGTGGGATGTATCACCCGGCGGAGAAAACTTTACAAAGCTGGATTTGCGATATGCATACCAGCGAGTTCCTCTGGGTGTGGACAGCCTCCAGTTTGTATCGATGAATACACATATGGGGGGCCATTCTCAGTGCATGTGGCTACTGTTTGAAGCTCTTTCTCAGGTCATATTTCAGCGTCGTAGAGATTGCCTTTTGATGGCAATCCAGATTAGCAATGTGCTTCATCTTACTTGCAGATGCGTCGATGATAAAGAACTGTTAGCCTGAACGCACGTGCGACTCTCCCGTCATTTCATCGGATCTTCGCTTCGTGGGCAACCAGCGCCAGCTAGGAAGAAATGCCCAAGCGGGAGGCAGACGATAAAAGATGGGATGCGAGACGGGCGTCACGAGAAGGGACGCTCAAAACGACGTTCAGATTATGCAAGCGCTGAAACCAAAGCAGACGCTGCGTCACGTACCACAATGTCGGTAGCCGTGCTATGCGCTTCCTTGAATTAACTCCTTAAATTCGCAAGTGTGCTTTTGTGCAACGGCTTGAGACTGACATGGCGACGAGGACAATTTGAATGGACGATCAGGCGTAGCTTTGGCAGCACACAAGGTTACAGCAGCACGAGCTAGTGCAACAGCAGTCACAAGCCACGAAGAGGACGCTCCGAAGCCGAGAATCTCCGCGCCGATATCGGAGGAAGGTGGAATTCGCATAGATGAGTAGCTGACATCACGACCTCGGAGTACTTTTCGAATGCAAACCTCGCTTAGAGATCCACCCTGAATCGGACTCTCGAGAACGCCAGACGCACCCAGCACAGAAACGAGAACTGCGGAACCCGGATCCGTAAGTGCAACGACGGAGCTCGCTGTGCTCAGCATCACGCTACAGATGATGGCACAACTCTTACAACAACAAATGGAGAAATCTACAACACTGCACAAGACCACAGCGCTAACTTCTGGGAAGCCGACCGGCTTGACTCGCTGACTTCTGCTTATGTCATCCACAAACTGAGAGCCCACTTTGCAAGGCGCGGCATCCCAAGCATTCCAGTCGGAGATATAAATGGCCCGCAATTCTCCAGCGAAGCATTCAGCAGGGTTGCAGGACAATGGGACTTCGAGCATGTCGCATCAATCCCAACCTATCCGAAATCGTATTGCATGGCAGAATCTTCCGTTAGTACTGTGAAAATGCTCTTAAAGAACACAGATGCAAGTAACAGCCATCCACACGTGGCGTTCCTCGACTATAGCAACAAGCCACTCCAGCACTTGAAAGCTAGTCCTGCTCAGTTCCTGATGGGCAGGCTCAGACGCAGACGAACTACACTCCCAACAACAACAACGCTGTCGAAGCCAAAGACAGTCACTTCTGACAAGCACCATAAAAACAAAAGACGGACGATGCTTTTTCACCTCAACCAGAGAGCAAGAGATCTACCACCTTTGACAGAGGGGCAACATGTCACAGTCCATCCGAGCTCACAAGCCACATGAGAAAGGAGAATAGCGACTGAGCAGTGTGGCGACAGGTGTCGCAAGGTCCAAGTAGATCAACGTCCGCCTCAACTTGAAAACAGACGGAGAAGACATGGAAAGCGGCTCGCCGCCAGAGATGTTTGGCAGCGGCATCAACGATGCCAAAAAATGGAGCTCCTTCAAAGTAGCCTTCGGCCTCTACATGAAAGCCACGGACGTTGCTGGCTCACCGTCAGAAAGGCTTCCAGAAGCTGGCTGTTGTTGGACACGTTAATTCAAGCTCTGGAGTTCAACCTCACCCAAGGAAGGCTAGAGCTGTCGAAAATTTCCCGCGACCCAACGTGCCCCCAACACCCCGACGATGAGCCCAAGAGTGGGTTGAAAGTGCAAACGGCACCCGCACACCGTGCCGACTAGCCGTACAACGGGTCGGAAGTGAAAACTGAAAGCGATGAAGGAACACTCACCTGGGCTAGAAAACCACAGCGATGCGCGGCGAGCAGGTAATAACATTGGGTTTTGACGTAGCCAATAAATGAGGAGGCGGACCTCAGCGGCTTTGCATTACAGTTGTGCCCCTGCTTTGTTCTACCAACAGGGACTGTTGAAGGGTAGGACCTGGGTTTGAGGAAATGAAACAATGATTTTTCGGCAAAACCACAAGCTTACTAGGTGCTGCTACCATTATGGGACACTACAATGCAAGGAAAGAACTAATTCTCAGGTTTGACACATCGCCACATTGTCTAGGGGCAATCCGAGCACATGTCGAATGTGACAGAACTTGGAGACCGGAAGGATTTCTATCACCATCTTTGCTGCCTGCTGAAAGTACAGCGACGCTGAAAAGCATGCGACAACCTTGAATTATGGCGTCAAAAAGTTCCACGAGTACGCTTGGAGAGGGAAAATTACTGCTGTCGCTGACCACAAGCACTTGCTGGGTTTCTTCGCTTCTAACTATGCAGTGCACAGCGAAGCATCACCTTGACTCATCATGTGGACACTGACTCTTCCAGTTTGTTGGCTCAAGCTTACCTAGAGGCTGGGAAAAATGCTGGTTCATGCAGATGACTCCGATCGTAGTTGGAGCAATGATGATGGACCATTGTAAGACTCCACCTGAATTTGCAGGATGGATCCACAAGGCACAGACATGGGGACCATCTACGAGTAGCCCCCACTGAAGAGCCATTCCCAGTGCTGGCACATGTATCACAGAAAGCTCACGGGGCGGCACCTCTGCCTGTCACGCTTTCCTCTCCAACGCACGTGCTGAGAGCGCCTGCTTTTCTGCCTCAAGAGCGAGAGGATAAGGCGGCCCTCGTGCAACCTTCAAGTTGAGGGGCGGATTGTCTAATTTAAATCTAAAGAAAAAACAGTCTAAGACACAAAAAGAAAAATAATCGTCCGTGACGCAAAACACACAGCTTAAAAAGGGGAAAGAAAGGTCCACTCGACTTTTGGTGCTCCAATGCTCCGCCTGGCAGCTCGTGCGCAGGGAGAGGAGGTGCGGCAGGACATCAGCACAACCCGCACACCGACGCAGACGTAGGGTGGATGGCGGTGTCCACAGCAGGAATCAATCCAACCGCATCAACCCGTCACACCTGTGGAGCCCAGGCTACCTGACCTGAGTCAGGTAGCCTGGGAAATGGAGAGGAAGTGGCAGTGGAAACCGAGGTGGCCCGTGTTCAGAGCCTGCCGGCCCCGGGAAACGCAGGAAGGGAACAGCGGCACCTGGTTCTGGTGGCTCAGACTGTCGACGGTAGGCCCTCCCGCTCGGTAGCCGGGACGTCTGCGGCTGAGGCCCAAGTCTCAGGACCTGGGAGGGGGGCGGGGGGCAAGGCAGACGCCCGAGCGCACGCTCTCCCCTGCGCCACGTTCAACTTCCGCTCCTCCTCTTCTCCCTGCATAACTTCGTTTAGACTTCTCTAGCCGCAGTGTGGAGCTGGCTCCTTACAAAAGCACCATTTCAGTTTTTTGTAAATATTCTGAAAAGCTCCAACATGATTCTAACAGTACCTTCTTTTATCAGCCCTACAAGAAAGCATGCAAAATTAAATTGCGCCACTTGAAATCCACACGACTTCAGCAGCGCATAAAAAATGTCAACCAAAAAAATCCCCTCCTCTCAAGTCACGTGCCCCAGTGCAACGAAAAGCCCTGGGCAAAGTCAGCTAGAAATCAACAAAATAAATGAAGTGATGCCACAACACAAGCCGTTTTCACGATAGATTCTGGTGGTGCCATCAACGTAGATACCTAGTAGAACAGCACCTGAAATCAGAACTTAGGCTGAAAAATAGTTCACAGGAACAGAGAGCTGCACTGTGTATTTTTTGAGACAACAACACAGGGGCGTGGTCAAGAATGACACTGAGCCGAACCCATGGGCAGCCGCACGGCTGTGGCGACATTGAAGAATGGGGAAATGAGGTCTCTATTCACGCTCAAGTACGCAACGAAGGATTGCAGCGCGAACCCTACTCATCGCCAATCGTCGACGACATTCTGCCTCAAGACGCAAAACCAGAGATCTTCTCAAAGCTGGATTTGCTTCATGGTTATTGGCAGTGCATTCTTGATGGAGACTCGAGTCTCATGGCTCACATTCCAGACGCCGATGGCATGTTACCACTGCCTGTATCTTCATTTCAGTCTCGCGGCCACCAGCAAATTTTTCCACACAAAACTACAGTCAGCACATGATGGACTGGATGCTGTATCACTTGTTGGGGATGAAACTTTGGCGATCGGTGTTGAAAAAACAGATTATGAACCTCGGCATGAAGAAGGTTGAACCCCTGCTGAAGAAATGCCAGCAGATTGGTGTGCTTCTCAAAAGAGAGAAATCTAAACTTCACTGCTCAAGCAAGACATTTCCGGGTGAAACTCTGACAAAAGCAGGCCTACACTTCGATCCCGAAAAGGCCAGTGTGATACCAGATATGCCAGCGAGTGTCGAGACACATGATGTCCAGCAGTACGTCGGAATGGTCAGCTACCTGGCACGGTTTCTTTACGAAAATCTCCCAAGTCATGGAGCCACTCAGCGAGCTGACCATCAAAGATGTTAAGGAGGCAAAAGCACTCCAACAGAGAAAATACCTTGTAGGAAAAGCACCAGTACTGGCGTACTGCGACGCAAGAAAAGCACTGGTGGTGCAGTGCAACGCCAGTGAACATGAACTTGGAGCTGCAATTCTTGAAGACGGAATCTCAATATCTTTTGCACGCAGAGCACTCGCACAAAGCGAGGTGCAGTATGTGTAAACAGAGAAAGAAATTCTGGCCGCAGTCTTCTCGCACGATAAGTTTCACCAGAATAAGTTGATCTTATTACCACAGTAGCATTATGCCTCAAACGGGGAGCAGAAAGTGTGCTTCACACCCACAAAAAGTCGAGCGGTGTGCCAAGGGGATTCAAAACCAGCAGACAAGACTGCTGTTCCGAAACTCGACGAAACAAAGCTACTGACCTCCCTCTACAAGGATGCACAAAATGTGCTGCAGACTAACAAAAATTCAAGTGGAGCGTGCCAAAGCACTTTGAAACCGAGGAGACAAGACTGCTGTTGCAAAATCCAACAAAACAAAGCTATCATACCGCGTCCTCCAAGGAACCAAAAAGTGTGCTTCACACTAACAGAAATTCAAGTGGAGTCTGCCAAAGGGCTTCAAAACCGAGCAGACAAGACTGCTGTTCCAAAACACAATGAAACAAAGGCACCACGCCACCTTCACAAGGACGCAGAAAGTGTGCTTCACAATAACAAAAATTAAAGAGTTGGATATACCAAAGGGATTCAAAACAGAGCAGACAACACTGCTGTTCCAAAATCTGACGAAACAAAGCTACCATGCCACCTTCACAAGGGCGCAGGAAGTGTGCTTCACAATAACAAAAACTCAAGAGTTGAGTGTACCAAAGCGATTCAGAATCGAGGAGACTAGACTGCTGTTCCAAAATCCGGTGAAAAAAAAGCTACCATACTACCTTCACAAGGGCATAGAAAGTCTGCTCAATACTAACACAAATTCAAGAGTTGAGTGCACCAAAAGGATTCAAAATCGAGCAGACAAGACTGCTGTTCCAAAATCCGATGAAACAAACCTACCATGCCGCCTTCACAAGGGCACAGAAAGTGTGCTTCACAATAACAAAAATTCAAGAGTTGAGTGTATTAAAGGGATTCAACATCGAGCAGACTAGACAGCTGTTCCAAAATCTGACGAAACAAAGCTACCATGCCACCTTCACAATGGTGCAGAAAGTGTGAAGGACTAACAAAAATTCCAGTGGAGTCTGCCAAGATCTTCAAAACCGAGCAGACAAGACTGCTGTTCCAAATCCGGTGAAACAATGCTACCATACCGCCTTCACAAGGGCGTAGAAAGTGTGCTCAATACTAACACACATTCAAGAGTGTACCAAAAGGATTCAAAATCGAGCAGACAAGACTGCTGTTCCAAAATCCGACGAAACAAAGCTACCGTGCCGCCCTTCACAATGGTGCAGAAAGTGTGAAAGACCAACAAAAATTCAAGTGCAGTCTGCCAAGGACCTTCAAAACCGAGCAGACAAGACTGCTGTTTCAAAATCCGACGAAACAGAGCTGCCATGCCGCCTTCACAATGGTGCAGAAAGTGTGACAGACTAACAAAAATTCGAGTGGACTCTACCAAGGATCTTCAAAGCAGAGCAGACAAGAACGCTGTCCCAAAATCCGATGACACAGAGCTACCCTGCCGCCTTCACAATGGCGCAGAAAGTGTGCTTCAAAGTAACTAAAATTCAAGAGTTGAGTGTACCAGAGGAATTCAAAATCAAGCAGACAAGACTGCTGTTCCAAAATCCGATGAAACAAAGCTACCATGCCACCTTCACAAGGGTGCAGAAAGTGTGCTTCACAATAACAAAACTTCAAGAGTTGAGTGTACCAAAGCGATTCAAAACCGCGCAGACAAGACTGCTGTTACAAAATCCGACGAAAGAAAGCTACCATGCCGCCTTCACAAGGGCGCAGAAAATGTGCTTCACAACAACGAAAATTCGAGAGTTGAGTGTACCAAAGGAATTCAAAATCAAGCAGACTAGACTGCTGTCCCAAAATCCGATGAAACGAATCTACCATGCCGCCTTCACAATGGCGCAGAAAGTGTGCTTCGCACAAACGAAGATGCTAGTGGAGTCTGCCAAGGCACTTCAAAAACCGAACAGGCAAGACAGCTGTTCTAAAATCCGACGAAACAAAGCTACCATGCCGCCTCCACAAGGCCGCAGAAAGTGCGCCTCACACTAACAAAAATTTCAGACAGGAGAAAACGAGGCAACTGTAGCGTGCGCAATGGGAATTACTGATGAGCTGAAAGATGGTCTCCACCCCACTCTTGCGCCCCGACATTCGGACCACTGTCGATTTAAAGCAGCCAAGCGGATGATGGTCAGTGCTGAAAAGGGGTGCAACCCTGTGCCACAGCTGCTGCCAGGAACATCCGCACAGTCCAGAACATTCAGAACAGATCCACCGTGAGTTCCTGACGCTTTCGAGCAGCTGGCTAGGGCCTTGCTCTTCGGCAGAGGTCGTTGCGCAGAACCCGTGTGCATGGCACAGACAAGGGGAACCTCTACGAGCCGCCAGACCGAAACCCGGGTTCAAACAGGCGCAAGCTTTCATATAAGGGGAGATTGTTGGCGCACGGCCTCTGCAGACAAACTCCTGTGTACGGCAGCGGTAAAAATACGTGGGAATAGTTTGCGTTTCGATGGAACCATAAAAATGAAGAGTTGGTTGTGGCCCGTTTTGCCGTCAAGTTGCATCGCCGCAAGGAAATGAGGGCCTTTGCCAGCTTGCGGAGATTCAAAGCCGACCGTGCATCACGTTGCCCTTTACAAGATTTCTTTGCTTCCATGTGCTGAAGAGCTGTGGGATGTATCACCCGGCGGAGAAAACTTTACAAAGCTGGATTTGCGATATGCATACCAGCGAGTTCCTCTGGGTGTGGACAGCCTCCAGTTTGTATCGATGAATACACATATGGGGGGCCATTCTCAGTGCATGTGGCTACTGTTTGAAGCTCTTTCTCAGGTCATATTTCAGCGTCGTAGAGATTGCCTTTTGATGGCAATCCAGATTAGCAATGTGCTTCATCTTACTTGCAGATGCGTCGATGATAAAGAACTGTTAGCCTGAACGCACGTGCGACTCTCCCGTCATTTCATCGGATCTTCGCTTCGTGGGCAACCAGCGCCAGCTAGGAAGAAATGCCCAAGCGGGAGGCAGACGATAAAAGATGGGATGCGAGACGGGCGTCACGAGAAGGGACGCTCAAAACGACGTTCAGATTATGCAAGCGCTGAAACCAAAGCAGACGCTGCGTCACGTACCACAATGTCGGTAGCCGTGCTATGCGCTTCCTTGAATTAACTCCTTAAATTCGCAAGTGTGCTTTTGTGCAACGGCTTGAGACTGACATGGCGACGAGGACAATTTGAATGGACGATCAGGCGTAGCTTTGGCAGCACACAAGGTTACAGCAGCACGAGCTAGTGCAACAGCAGTCACAAGCCACGAAGAGGACGCTCCGAAGCCGAGAATCTCCGCGCCGATATCGGAGGAAGGTGGAATTCGCATAGATGAGTAGCTGACATCACGACCTCGGAGTACTTTTCGAATGCAAACCTCGCTTAGAGATCCACCCTGAATCGGACTCTCGAGAACGCCAGACGCACCCAGCACAGAAACGAGAACTGCGGAACCCGGATCCGTAAGTGCAACGACGGAGCTCGCTGTGCTCAGCATCACGCTACAGATGATGGCACAACTCTTACAACAACAAATGGAGAAATCTACAACACTGCACAAGACCACAGCGCTAACTTCTGGGAAGCCGACCGGCTTGACTCGCTGACTTCTGCTTATGTCATCCACAAACTGAGAGCCCACTTTGCAAGGCGCGGCATCCCAAGCTTTCCAGTCGGAGATATAAATGGCCCGCAATTCTCCAGCGAAGCATTCAGCAGGGTTGCAGGACAATGGGACTTCGAGCATGTCGCATCAATCCCAACCTATCCGAAATCGTATTGCATGGCAGAATCTTCCGTTAGTACTGTGAAAATGCTCTTAAAGAACACAGATGCAAGTAACAGCCATCCACACGTGGCGTTCCTCGACTATAGCAACAAGCCACTCCAGCACTTGAAAGCTAGTCCTGCTCAGTTCCTGATGGGCAGGCTCAGACGCAGACGAACTACACTCCCAACAACAACAACGCTGTCGAAGCCAAAGACAGTCACTTCTGACAAGCACCATAAAAACAAAAGACGGACGATGCTTTTTCACCTCAACCAGAGAGCAAGAGATCTACCACCTTTGACAGAGGGGCAACATGTCACAGTCCATCCGAGCTCACAAGCCACATGAGAAAGGAGAATAGCGACTGAGCAGTGTGGCGACAGGTGTCGCAAGGTCCAAGTAGATCAACGTCCGCCTCAACTTGAAAACAGACGGAGAAGACATGGAAAGCGGCTCGCCGCCAGAGATGTTTGGCAGCGGCATCAACGATGCCAAAAAATGGAGCTCCTTCAAAGTAGCCTTCGGCCTCTACATGAAAGCCACGGACGTTGCTGGCTCACCGTCAGAAAGGCTTCCAGAAGCTGGCTGTTGTTGGACACGTTAATTCAAGCTCTGGAGTTCAACCTCACCCAAGGAAGGCTAGAGCTGTCGAAAATTTCCCGCGACCCAACGTGCCCCCAACACCCCGACGATGAGCCCAAGAGTGGGTTGAAAGTGCAAACGGCACCCGCACACCGTGCCGACTAGCCGTACAACGGGTCGGAAGTGAAAACTGAAAGCGATGAAGGAACACTCACCTGGGCTAGAAAACCACAGCGATGCGCGGCGAGCAGGTAATAACATTGGGTTTTGACGTAGCCAATAAATGAGGAGGCGGACCTCAGCGGCTTTGCATTACAGTTGTGCCCCTGCTTTGTTCTACCAACAGGGACTGTTGAAGGGTAGGACCTGGGTTTGAGGAAATGAAACAATGATTTTTCGGCAAAACCACAAGCTTACTAGGTGCTGCTACCATTATGGGACACTACAATGCAAGGAAAGAACTAATTCTCAGGTTTGACACATCGCCACATTGTCTAGGGGCAATCCGAGCACATGTCGAATGTGACAGAACTTGGAGACCGGAAGGATTTCTATCACCATCTTTGCTGCCTGCTGAAAGTACAGCGACGCTGAAAAGCATGCGACAACCTTGAATTATGGCGTCAAAAAGTTCCACGAGTACGCTTGGAGAGGGAAAATTACTGCTGTCGCTGACCACAAGCACTTGCTGGGTTTCTTCGCTTCTAACTATGCAGTGCACAGCGAAGCATCACCTTGACTCATCATGTGGACACTGACTCTTCCAGTTTGTTGGCTCAAGCTTACCTAGAGGCTGGGAAAAATGCTGGTTCATGCAGATGACTCCGATCGTAGTTGGAGCAATGATGATGGACCATTGTAAGACTCCACCTGAATTTGCAGGATGGATCCACAAGGCACAGACATGGGGACCATCTACGAGTAGCCCCCACTGAAGAGCCATTCCCAGTGCTGGCACATGTATCACAGAAAGCTCACGGGGCGGCACCTCTGCCTGTCACGCTTTCCTCTCCAACGCACGTGCTGAGAGCGCCTGCTTTTCTGCCTCAAGAGCGAGAGGATAAGGCGGCCCTCGTGCAACCTTCAAGTTGAGGGGCGGATTGTCTAATTTAAATCTAAAGAAAAAACAGTCTAAGACACAAAAAGAAAAATAATCGTCCGTGACGCAAAACACACAGCTTAAAAAGGGGAAAGAAAGGTCCACTCGACTTTTGGTGCTCCAATGCTCCGCCTGGCAGCTCGTGCGCAGGGAGAGGAGGTGCGGCAGGACATCAGCACAACCCGCACACCGACGCAGACGTAGGGTGGATGGCGGTGTCCACAGCAGGAATCAATCCAACCGCATCAACCCGTCACACCTGTGGAGCCCAGGCTACCTGACCTGAGTCAGGTAGCCTGGGAAATGGAGAGGAAGTGGCAGTGGAAACCGAGGTGGCCCGTGTTCAGAGCCTGCCGGCCCCGGGAAACGCAGGAAGGGAACAGCGGCACCTGGTTCTGGTGGCTCAGACTGTCGACGGTAGGCCCTCCCGCTCGGTAGCCGGGACGTCTGCGGCTGAGGCCCAAGTCTCAGGACCTGGGAGGGGGGCGGGGGGCAAGGCAGACGCCCGAGCGCACGCTCTCCCCTGCGCCACGTTCAACTTCCGCTCCTCCTCTTCTCCCTGCATAACTTCGTTTAGACTTCTCTAGCCGCAGTGTGGAGCTGGCTCCTTACAAAAGCACCATTTCAGTTTTTTGTAAATATTCTGAAAAGCTCCAACATGATTCTAACAGTACCTTCTTTTATCAGCCCTACAAGAAAGCATGCAAAATTAAATTGCGCCACTTGAAATCCACACGACTTCAGCAGCGCATAAAAAATGTCAACCAAAAAAATCCCCTCCTCTCAAGTCACGTGCCCCAGTGCAACGAAAAGCCCTGGGCAAAGTCAGCTAGAAATCAACAAAATAAATGAAGTGATGCCACAACACAAGCCGTTTTCACGATAGATTCTGGTGGTGCCATCAACGTAGATACCTAGTAGAACAGCACCTGAAATCAGAACTTAGGCTGAAAAATAGTTCACAGGAACAGAGAGCTGCACTGTGTATTTTTTGAGACAACAACACAGGGGCGTGGTCAAGAATGACACTGAGCCGAACCCATGGGCAGCCGCACGGCTGTGGCGACATTGAAGAATGGGGAAATGAGGTCTCTATTCACGCTCAAGTACGCAACGAAGGATTGCAGCGCGAACCCTACTCATCGCCAATCGTCGACGACATTCTGCCTCAAGACGCAAAACCAGAGATCTTCTCAAAGCTGGATTTGCTTCATGGTTATTGGCAGTGCATTCTTGATGGAGACTCGAGTCTCATGGCTCACATTCCAGACGCCGATGGCATGTTACCACTGCCTGTATCTTCATTTCAGTCTCGCGGCCACCAGCAAATTTTTCCACACAAAACTACAGTCAGCACATGATGGACTGGATGCTGTATCACTTGTTGGGGATGAAACTTTGGCGATCGGTGTTGAAAAAACAGATTATGAACCTCGGCATGAAGAAGGTTGAACCCCTGCTGAAGAAATGCCAGCAGATTGGTGTGCTTCTCAAAAGAGAGAAATCTAAACTTCACTGCTCAAGCAAGACATTTCCGGGTGAAACTCTGACAAAAGCAGGCCTACACTTCGATCCCGAAAAGGCCAGTGTGATACCAGATATGCCAGCGAGTGTCGAGACACATGATGTCCAGCAGTACGTCGGAATGGTCAGCTACCTGGCACGGTTTCTTTACGAAAATCTCCCAAGTCATGGAGCCACTCAGCGAGCTGACCATCAAAGATGTTAAGGAGGCAAAAGCACTCCAACAGAGAAAATACCTTGTAGGAAAAGCACCAGTACTGGCGTACTGCGACGCAAGAAAAGCACTGGTGGTGCAGTGCAACGCCAGTGAACATGAACTTGGAGCTGCAATTCTTGAAGACGGAATCTCAATATCTTTTGCACGCAGAGCACTCGCACAAAGCGAGGTGCAGTATGTGTAAACAGAGAAAGAAATTCTGGCCGCAGTCTTCTCGCACGATAAGTTTCACCAGAATAAGTTGATCTTATTACCACAGTAGCATTATGCCTCAAACGGGGAGCAGAAAGTGTGCTTCACACCCACAAAAAGTCGAGCGGTGTGCCAAGGGGATTCAAAACCAGCAGACAAGACTGCTGTTCCGAAACTCGACGAAACAAAGCTACTGACCTCCCTCTACAAGGATGCACAAAATGTGCTGCAGACTAACAAAAATTCAAGTGGAGCGTGCCAAAGCACTTTGAAACCGAGGAGACAAGACTGCTGTTGCAAAATCCAACAAAACAAAGCTATCATACCGCGTCCTCCAAGGAACCAAAAAGTGTGCTTCACACTAACAGAAATTCAAGTGGAGTCTGCCAAAGGGCTTCAAAACCGAGCAGACAAGACTGCTGTTCCAAAACACAATGAAACAAAGGCACCACGCCACCTTCACAAGGACGCAGAAAGTGTGCTTCACAATAACAAAAATTAAAGAGTTGGATATACCAAAGGGATTCAAAACAGAGCAGACAACACTGCTGTTCCAAAATCTGACGAAACAAAGCTACCATGCCACCTTCACAAGGGCGCAGGAAGTGTGCTTCACAATAACAAAAACTCAAGAGTTGAGTGTACCAAAGCGATTCAGAATCGAGGAGACTAGACTGCTGTTCCAAAATCCGGTGAAAAAAAAGCTACCATACTACCTTCACAAGGGCATAGAAAGTCTGCTCAATACTAACACAAATTCAAGAGTTGAGTGCACCAAAAGGATTCAAAATCGAGCAGACAAGACTGCTGTTCCAAAATCCGATGAAACAAAGCTACCATGCCGCCTTCACAAGGGCACAGAAAGTGTGCTTCACAATAACAAAAATTCAAGAGTTGAGTGTATTAAAGGGATTCAACATCGAGCAGACTAGACAGCTGTTCCAAAATCTGACGAAACAAAGCTACCATGCCACCTTCACAATGGTGCAGAAAGTGTGAAGGACTAACAAAAATTCCAGTGGAGTCTGCCAAGATCTTCAAAACCGAGCAGACAAGACTGCTGTTCCAAATCCGGTGAAACAATGCTACCATACCGCCTTCACAAGGGCGTAGAAAGTGTGCTCAATACTAACACACATTCAAGAGTGTACCAAAAGGATTCAAAATCGAGCAGACAAGACTGCTGTTCCAAAATCCGACGAAACAAAGCTACCGTGCCGCCCTTCACAATGGTGCAGAAAGTGTGAAAGACCAACAAAAATTCAAGTGCAGTCTGCCAAGGACCTTCAAAACCGAGCAGACAAGACTGCTGTTTCAAAATCCGACGAAACAGAGCTGCCATGCCGCCTTCACAATGGTGCAGAAAGTGTGACAGACTAACAAAAATTCGAGTGGACTCTACCAAGGATCTTCAAAGCAGAGCAGACAAGAACGCTGTCCCAAAATCCGATGACACAGAGCTACCCTGCCGCCTTCACAATGGCGCAGAAAGTGTGCTTCAAAGTAACTAAAATTCAAGAGTTGAGTGTACCAGAGGAATTCAAAATCAAGCAGACAAGACTGCTGTTCCAAAATCCGATGAAACAAAGCTACCATGCCACCTTCACAAGGGTGCAGAAAGTGTGCTTCACAATAACAAAACTTCAAGAGTTGAGTGTACCAAAGCGATTCAAAACCGCGCAGACAAGACTGCTGTTACAAAATCCGACGAAAGAAAGCTACCATGCCGCCTTCACAAGGGCGCAGAAAATGTGCTTCACAACAACGAAAATTCGAGAGTTGAGTGTACCAAAGGAATTCAAAATCGAGCAGACTAGACTGCTGTCCCAAAATCCGATGAAACGAATCTACCATGCCGCCTTCACAATGGCGCAGAAAGTGTGCTTCGCACAAACGAAGATGCTAGTGGAGTCTGCCAAGGCACTTCAAAAACCGAACAGGCAAGACAGCTGTTCTAAAATCCGACGAAACAAAGCTACCATGCCGCCTCCACAAGGCCGCAGAAAGTGCGCCTCACACTAACAAAAATTTCAGACAGGAGAAAACGAGGCAACTGTAGCGTGCGCAATGGGAATTACTGATGAGCTGAAAGATGGTCTCCACCCCACTCTTGCGCCCCGACATTCGGACCACTGTCGATTTAAAGCAGCCAAGCGGATGATGGTCAGTGCTGAAAAGGGGTGCAACCCTGTGCCACAGCTGCTGCCAGGAACATCCGCACAGTCCAGAACATTCAGAACAGATCCACCGTGAGTTCCTGACGCTTTCGAGCAGCTGGCTAGGGCCTTGCTCTTCGGCAGAGGTCGTTGCGCAGAACCCGTGTGCATGGCACAGACAAGGGGAACCTCTACGAGCCGCCAGACCGAAACCCGGGTTCAAACAGGCGCAAGCTTTCATATAAGGGGAGATTGTTGGCGCACGGCCTCTGCAGACAAACTCCTGTGTACGGCAGCGGTAAAAATACGTGGGAATAGTTTGCGTTTCGATGGAACCATAAAAATGAAGAGTTGGTTGTGGCCCGTTTTGCCGTCTAGTTGCATCGCCGCAAGCAAATGAGGGCCTTTGCCAGCTTGCGGAGATTCAAAGCCGACCGTGCATCACGTTGCCCTTTACAAGATTTCTTTGCTTCCATGTGCTGAAGAGCTGTGGGATGTATCACCCGGCGGAGAAAACTTTACAAAGCTGGATTTGCGATATGCATACCAGCGAGTTCCTCTGGGTGTGGACAGCCTCCAGTTTGTATCGATGAATACACATATGGGGGGCCATTCTCAGTGCATGTGGCTACTGTTTGAAGCTCTTTCTCAGGTCATATTTCAGCGTCGTAGAGATTGCCTTTTGATGGCAATCCAGATTAGCAATGTGCTTCATCTTACTTGCAGATGCGTCGATGATAAAGAACTGTTAGCCTGAACGCACGTGCGACTCTCCGTCATTTCATCGGATCTTCGCTTCGTGGGCAACCAGCGCCAGCTAGGAAGAAATGCCCAAGCGGGAGGCAGACGATAAAAGATGGGATGCGAGACGGGCGTCACGAGAAGGGACGCTCAAAACGACGTTCAGATTATGCAAGCGCTGAAACCAAAGCAGACGCTGCGTCACGTACCACAATGTCGGTAGCCGTGCTATGCGCTTCCTTGAATTAACTCCTTAAATTCGCAAGTGTGCTTTTGTGCAACGGCTTGAGACTGACATGGCGACGAGGACAATTTGAATGGACGATCAGGCGTAGCTTTGGCAGCACACAAGGTTACAGCAGCACGAGCTAGTGCAACAGCAGTCACAAGCCACGAAGAGGACGCTCCGAAGCCGAGAATCTCCGCGCCGATATCGGAGGAAGGTGGAATTCGCATAGATGAGTAGCTGACATCACGACCTCGGAGTACTTTTCGAATGCAAACCTCGCTTAGAGATCCACCCTGAATCGGACTCTCGAGAACGCCAGACGCACCCAGCACAGAAACGAGAACTGCGGAACCCGGATCCGTAAGTGCAACGACGGAGCTCGCTGTGCTCAGCATCACGCTACAGATGATGGCACAACTCTTACAACAACAAATGGAGAAATCTACAACACTGCACAAGACCACAGCGCTAACTTCTGGGAAGCCGACCGGCTTGACTCGCTGACTTCTGCTTATGTCATCCACAAACTGAGAGCCCACTTTGCAAGGCGCGGCATCCCAAGCATTCCAGTCGGAGATATAAATGGCCCGCAATTCTCCAGCGAAGCATTCAGCAGGGTTGCAGGACAATGGGACTTCGAGCATGTCGCATCAATCCCAACCTATCCGAAATCGTATTGCATGGCAGAATCTTCCGTTAGTACTGTGAAAATGCTCTTAAAGAACACAGATGCAAGTAACAGCCCTCCACACGTGGCGTTCCTCGACTATAGCAACACGCCACTCCAGCACTTGAAAGCTAGTCCTGCTCAGTTCCTGATGGGCAGGCTCAGACGCAGACGAACTACACTCCCAACAACAACAACGCTGTCGAAGCCAAAGACAGTCACTTCTGACAAGCACCATAAAAACAAAAGACGGACGATGCTTTTTCACCTCAACCAGAGAGCAAGAGATCTACCACCTTTGACAGAGGGGCAACATGTCACAGTCCATCCGAGCTCACAAGCCACATGAGAAAGGAGAATAGCGACTGAGCAGTGTGGCGACAGGTGTCGCAAGGTCCAAGTAGATCAACGTCCGCCTCAACTTGAAAACAGACGGAGAAGACATGGAAAGCGGCTCGCCGCCAGAGATGTTTGGCAGCGGCATCAACGATGCCAAAAAATGGAGCTCCTTCAAAGTAGCCTTCGGCCTCTACATGAAAGCCACGGACGTTGCTGGCTCACCGTCAGAAAGGCTTCCAGAAGCTGGCTGTTGTTGGACACGTTAATTCAAGCTCTGGAGTTCAACCTCACCCAAGGAAGGCTAGAGCTGTCGAAAATTTCCCGCGACCCAACGTGCCCCCAACACCCCGACGATGAGCCCAAGAGTGGGTTGAAAGTGCAAACGGCACCCGCACACCGTGCCGACTAGCCGTACAACGGGTCGGAAGTGAAAACTGAAAGCGATGAAGGAACACTCACCTGGGCTAGAAAACCACAGCGATGCGCGGCGAGCAGGTAATAACATTGGGTTTTGACGTAGCCAATAAATGAGGAGGCGGACCTCAGCGGCTTTGCATTACAGTTGTGCCCCTGCTTTGTTCTACCAACAGGGACTGTTGAAGGGTAGGACCTGGGTTTGAGGAAATGAAACAATGATTTTTCGGCAAAACCACAAGCTTACTAGGTGCTGCTACCATTATGGGACACTACAATGCAAGGAAAGAACTAATTCTCAGGTTTGACACATCGCCACATTGTCTAGGGGCAATCCGAGCACATGTCGAATGTGACAGAACTTGGAGACCGGAAGGATTTCTATCACCATCTTTGCTGCCTGCTGAAAGTACAGCGACGCTGAAAAGCATGCGACAACCTTGAATTATGGCGTCAAAAAGTTCCACGAGTACGCTTGGAGAGGGAAAATTACTGCTGTCGCTGACCACAAGCACTTGCTGGGTTTCTTCGCTTCTAACTATGCAGTGCACAGCGAAGCATCACCTTGACTCATCATGTGGACACTGACTCTTCCAGTTTGTTGGCTCAAGCTTACCTAGAGGCTGGGAAAAATGCTGGTTCATGCAGATGACTCCGATCGTAGTTGGAGCAATGATGATGGACCATTGTAAGACTCCACCTGAATTTGCAGGATGGATCCACAAGGCACAGACATGGGGACCATCTACGAGTAGCCCCCACTGAAGAGCCATTCCCAGTGCTGGCACATGTATCACAGAAAGCTCACGGGGCGGCACCTCTGCCTGTCACGCTTTCCTCTCCAACGCACGTGCTGAGAGCGCCTGCTTTTCTGCCTCAAGAGCGAGAGGATAAGGCGGCCCTCGTGCAACCTTCAAGTTGAGGGGCGGATTGTCTAATTTAAATCTAAAGAAAAAACAGTCTAAGACACAAAAAGAAAAATAATCGTCCGTGACGCAAAACACACAGCTTAAAAAGGGGAAAGAAAGGTCCACTCGACTTTTGGTGCTCCAATGCTCCGCCTGGCAGCTCGTGCGCAGGGAGAGGAGGTGCGGCAGGACATCAGCACAACCCGCACACCGACGCAGACGTAGGGTGGATGGCGGTGTCCACAGCAGGAATCAATCCAACCGCATCAACCCGTCACACCTGTGGAGCCCA
The DNA here is from genome assembly GCF_052857255.1 of Amblyomma americanum. Classification (NCBI taxonomy): domain Eukaryota; kingdom Metazoa; phylum Arthropoda; class Arachnida; order Ixodida; family Ixodidae; genus Amblyomma; species Amblyomma americanum. Next base: position 15,745,338 of record NC_135507.1, on the reverse strand, counting down.
GGCTACCTGACCTGAGTCAGGTAGCCTGGGAAATGGAGAGGAAGTGGCAGTGGAAACCGAGGTGGCCCGTGTTCAGAGCCTGCCGGCCCCGGGAAACGCAGGAAGGGAACAGCGGCACCTGGTTCTGGTGGCTCAGACTGTCGACGGTAGGCCCTCCCGCTCGGTAGCCGGGACGTCTGCGGCTGAGGCCCAAGTCTCAGGACCTGGGAGGGGGGCGGGGGGCAAGGCAGACGCCCGAGCGCACGCTCTCCCCTGCGCCACGTTCAACTTCCGCTCCTCCTCTTCTCCCTGCATAACTTCGTTTAGACTTCTCTAGCCGCAGTGTGGAGCTGGCTCCTTACAAAAGCACCATTTCAGTTTTTTGTAAATATTCTGAAAAGCTCCAACATGATTCTAACAGTACCTTCTTTTATCAGCCCTACAAGAAAGCATGCAAAATTAAATTGCGCCACTTGAAATCCACACGACTTCAGCAGCGCATAAAAAATGTCAACCAAAAAAATCCCCTCCTCTCAAGTCACGTGCCCCAGTGCAACGAAAAGCCCTGGGCAAAGTCAGCTAGAAATCAACAAAATAAATGAAGTGATGCCACAACACAAGCCGTTTTCACGATAGATTCTGGTGGTGCCATCAACGTAGATACCTAGTAGAACAGCACCTGAAATCAGAACTTAGGCTGAAAAATAGTTCACAGGAACAGAGAGCTGCACTGTGTATTTTTTGAGACAACAACACAGGGGCGTGGTCAAGAATGACACTGAGCCGAACCCATGGGCAGCCGCACGGCTGTGGCGACATTGAAGAATGGGGAAATGAGGTCTCTATTCACGCTCAAGTACGCAACGAAGGATTGCAGCGCGAACCCTACTCATCGCCAATCGTCGACGACATTCTGCCTCAAGACGCAAAACCAGAGATCTTCTCAAAGCTGGATTTGCTTCATGGTTATTGGCAGTGCATTCTTGATGGAGACTCGAGTCTCATGGCTCACATTCCAGACGCCGATGGCATGTTACCACTGCCTGTATCTTCATTTCAGTCTCGCGGCCACCAGCAAATTTTTCCACACAAAACTACAGTCAGCACATGATGGACTGGATGCTGTATCACTTGTTGGGGATGAAACTTTGGCGATCGGTGTTGAAAAAACAGATTATGAACCTCGGCATGAAGAAGGTTGAACCCCTGCTGAAGAAATGCCAGCAGATTGGTGTGCTTCTCAAAAGAGAGAAATCTAAACTTCACTGCTCAAGCAAGACATTTCCGGGTGAAACTCTGACAAAAGCAGGCCTACACTTCGATCCCGAAAAGGCCAGTGTGATACCAGATATGCCAGCGAGTGTCGAGACACATGATGTCCAGCAGTACGTCGGAATGGTCAGCTACCTGGCACGGTTTCTTTACGAAAATCTCCCAAGTCATGGAGCCACTCAGCGAGCTGACCATCAAAGATGTTAAGGAGGCAAAAGCACTCCAACAGAGAAAATACCTTGTAGGAAAAGCACCAGTACTGGCGTACTGCGACGCAAGAAAAGCACTGGTGGTGCAGTGCAACGCCAGTGAACATGAACTTGGAGCTGCAATTCTTGAAGACGGAATCTCAATATCTTTTGCACGCAGAGCACTCGCACAAAGCGAGGTGCAGTATGTGTAAACAGAGAAAGAAATTCTGGCCGCAGTCTTCTCGCACGATAAGTTTCACCAGAATAAGTTGATCTTATTACCACAGTAGCATTATGCCTCAAACGGGGAGCAGAAAGTGTGCTTCACACCCACAAAAAGTCGAGCGGTGTGCCAAGGGGATTCAAAACCAGCAGACAAGACTGCTGTTCCGAAACTCGACGAAACAAAGCTACTGACCTCCCTCTACAAGGATGCACAAAATGTGCTGCAGACTAACAAAAATTCAAGTGGAGCGTGCCAAAGCACTTTGAAACCGAGGAGACAAGACTGCTGTTGCAAAATCCAACAAAACAAAGCTATCATACCGCGTCCTCCAAGGAACCAAAAAGTGTGCTTCACACTAACAGAAATTCAAGTGGAGTCTGCCAAAGGGCTTCAAAACCGAGCAGACAAGACTGCTGTTCCAAAACACAATGAAACAAAGGCACCACGCCACCTTCACAAGGACGCAGAAAGTGTGCTTCACAATAACAAAAATTAAAGAGTTGGATATACCAAAGGGATTCAAAACAGAGCAGACAACACTGCTGTTCCAAAATCTGACGAAACAAAGCTACCATGCCACCTTCACAAGGGCGCAGGAAGTGTGCTTCACAATAACAAAAACTCAAGAGTTGAGTGTACCAAAGCGATTCAGAATCGAGGAGACTAGACTGCTGTTCCAAAATCCGGTGAAAAAAAAGCTACCATACTACCTTCACAAGGGCATAGAAAGTCTGCTCAATACTAACACAAATTCAAGAGTTGAGTGCACCAAAAGGATTCAAAATCGAGCAGACAAGACTGCTGTTCCAAAATCCGATGAAACAAAGCTACCATGCCGCCTTCACAAGGGCACAGAAAGTGTGCTTCACAATAACAAAAATTCAAGAGTTGAGTGTATTAAAGGGATTCAACATCGAGCAGACTAGACAGCTGTTCCAAAATCTGACGAAACAAAGCTACCATGCCACCTTCACAATGGTGCAGAAAGTGTGAAGGACTAACAAAAATTCCAGTGGAGTCTGCCAAGATCTTCAAAACCGAGCAGACAAGACTGCTGTTCCAAATCCGGTGAAACAATGCTACCATACCGCCTTCACAAGGGCGTAGAAAGTGTGCTCAATACTAACACACATTCAAGAGTGTACCAAAAGGATTCAAAATCGAGCAGACAAGACTGCTGTTCCAAAATCCGACGAAACAAAGCTACCGTGCCGCCCTTCACAATGGTGCAGAAAGTGTGAAAGACCAACAAAAATTCAAGTGCAGTCTGCCAAGGACCTTCAAAACCGAGCAGACAAGACTGCTGTTTCAAAATCCGACGAAACAGAGCTGCCATGCCGCCTTCACAATGGTGCAGAAAGTGTGACAGACTAACAAAAATTCGAGTGGACTCTACCAAGGATCTTCAAAGCAGAGCAGACAAGAACGCTGTCCCAAAATCCGATGACACAGAGCTACCCTGCCGCCTTCACAATGGCGCAGAAAGTGTGCTTCAAAGTAACTAAAATTCAAGAGTTGAGTGTACCAGAGGAATTCAAAATCAAGCAGACAAGACTGCTGTTCCAAAATCCGATGAAACAAAGCTACCATGCCACCTTCACAAGGGTGCAGAAAGTGTGCTTCACAATAACAAAACTTCAAGAGTTGAGTGTACCAAAGCCATTCAAAACCGCGCAGACAAGACTGCTGTTACAAAATCCGACGAAAGAAAGCTACCATGCCGCCTTCACAAGGGCGCAGAAAATGTGCTTCACAACAACGAAAATTCGAGAGTTGAGTGTACCAAAGGAATTCAAAATCGAGCAGACTAGACTGCTGTCCCAAAATCCGATGAAACGAATCTACCATGCCGCCTTCACAATGGCGCAGAAAGTGTGCTTCGCACAAACGAAGATGCTAGTGGAGTCTGCCAAGGCACTTCAAAAACCGAACAGGCAAGACAGCTGTTCTAAAATCCGACGAAACAAAGCTACCATGCCGCCTCCACAAGGCCGCAGAAAGTGCGCCTCACACTAACAAAAATTTCAGACAGGAGAAAACGAGGCAACTGTAGCGTGCGCAATGGGAATTACTGATGAGCTGAAAGATGGTCTCCACCCCACTCTTGCGCCCCGACATTCGGACCACTGTCGATTTAAAGCAGCCAAGCGGATGATGGTCAGTGCTGAAAAGGGGTGCAACCCTGTGCCACAGCTGCTGCCAGGAACATCCGCACAGTCCAGAACATTCAGAACAGATCCACCGTGAGTTCCTGACGCTTTCGAGCAGCTGGCTAGGGCCTTGCTCTTCGGCAGAGGTCGTTGCGCAGAACCCGTGTGCATGGCACAGACAAGGGGAACCTCTACGAGCCGCCAGACCGAAACCCGGGTTCAAACAGGCGCAAGCTTTCATATAAGGGGAGATTGTTGGCGCACGGCCTCTGCAGACAAACTCCTGTGTACGGCAGCGGTAAAAATACGTGGGAATAGTTTGCGTTTCGATGGAACCATAAAAATGAAGAGTTGGTTGTGGCCCGTTTTGCCGTCAAGTTGCATCGCCGCAAGGAAATGAGGGCCTTTGCCAGCTTGCGGAGATTCAAAGCCGACCGTGCATCACGTTGCCCTTTACAAGATTTCTTTGCTTCCATGTGCTGAAGAGCTGTGGGATGTATCACCCGGCGGAGAAAACTTTACAAAGCTGGATTTGCGATATGCATACCAGCGAGTTCCTCTGGGTGTGGACAGCCTCCAGTTTGTATCGATGAATACACATATGGGGGGCCATTCTCAGTGCATGTGGCTACTGTTTGAAGCTCTTTCTCAGGTCATATTTCAGCGTCGTAGAGATTGCCTTTTGATGGCAATCCAGATTAGCAATGTGCTTCATCTTACTTGCAGATGCGTCGATGATAAAGAACTGTTAGCCTGAACGCACGTGCGACTCTCCCGTCATTTCATCGGATCTTCGCTTCGTGGGCAACCAGCGCCAGCTAGGAAGAAATGCCCAAGCGGGAGGCAGACGATAAAAGATGGGATGCGAGACGGGCGTCACGAGAAGGGACGCTCAAAACGACGTTCAGATTATGCAAGCGCTGAAACCAAAGCAGACGCTGCGTCACGTACCACAATGTCGGTAGCCGTGCTATGCGCTTCCTTGAATTAACTCCTTAAATTCGCAAGTGTGCTTTTGTGCAACGGCTTGAGACTGACATGGCGACGAGGACAATTTGAATGGACGATCAGGCGTAGCTTTGGCAGCACACAAGGTTACAGCAGCACGAGCTAGTGCAACAGCAGTCACAAGCCACGAAGAGGACGCTCCGAAGCCGAGAATCTCCGCGCCGATATCGGAGGAAGGTGGAATTCGCATAGATGAGTAGCTGACATCACGACCTCGGAGTACTTTTCGAATGCAAACCTCGCTTAGAGATCCACCCTGAATCGGACTCTCGAGAACGCCAGACGCACCCAGCACAGAAACGAGAACTGCGGAACCCGGATCCGTAAGTGCAACGACGGAGCTCGCTGTGCTCAGCATCACGCTACAGATGATGGCACAACTCTTACAACAACAAATGGAGAAATCTACAACACTGCACAAGACCACAGCGCTAACTTCTGGGAAGCCGACCGGCTTGACTCGCTGACTTCTGCTTATGTCATCCACAAACTGAGAGCCCACTTTGCAAGGCGCGGCATCCCAAGCTTTCCAGTCGGAGATATAAATGGCCCGCAATTCTCCAGCGAAGCATTCAGCAGGGTTGCAGGACAATGGGACTTCGAGCATGTCGCATCAATCCCAACCTATCCGAAATCGTATTGCATGGCAGAATCTTCCGTTAGTACTGTGAAAATGCTCTTAAAGAACACAGATGCAAGTAACAGCCATCCACACGTGGCGTTCCTCGACTATAGCAACAAGCCACTCCAGCACTTGAAAGCTAGTCCTGCTCAGTTCCTGATGGGCAGGCTCAGACGCAGACGAACTACACTCCCAACAACAACAACGCTGTCGAAGCCAAAGACAGTCACTTCTGACAAGCACCATAAAAACAAAAGACGGACGATGCTTTTTCACCTCAACCAGAGAGCAAGAGATCTACCACCTTTGACAGAGGGGCAACATGTCACAGTCCATCCGAGCTCACAAGCCACATGAGAAAGGAGAATAGCGACTGAGCAGTGTGGCGACAGGTGTCGCAAGGTCCAAGTAGATCAACGTCCGCCTCAACTTGAAAACAGACGGAGAAGACATGGAAAGCGGCTCGCCGCCAGAGATGTTTGGCAGCGGCATCAACGATGCCAAAAAATGGAGCTCCTTCAAAGTAGCCTTCGGCCTCTACATGAAAGCCACGGACGTTGCTGGCTCACCGTCAGAAAGGCTTCCAGAAGCTGGCTGTTGTTGGACACGTTAATTCAAGCTCTGGAGTTCAACCTCACCCAAGGAAGGCTAGAGCTGTCGAAAATTTCCCGCGACCCAACGTGCCCCCAACACCCCGACGATGAGCCCAAGAGTGGGTTGAAAGTGCAAACGGCACCCGCACACCGTGCCGACTAGCCGTACAACGGGTCGGAAGTGAAAACTGAAAGCGATGAAGGAACACTCACCTGGGCTAGAAAACCACAGCGATGCGCGGCGAGCAGGTAATAACATTGGGTTTTGACGTAGCCAATAAATGAGGAGGCGGACCTCAGCGGCTTTGCATTACAGTTGTGCCCCTGCTTTGTTCTACCAACAGGGACTGTTGAAGGGTAGGACCTGGGTTTGAGGAAATGAAACAATGATTTTTCGGCAAAACCACAAGCTTACTAGGTGCTGCTACCATTATGGGACACTACAATGCAAGGAAAGAACTAATTCTCAGGTTTGACACATCGCCACATTGTCTAGGGGCAATCCGAGCACATGTCGAATGTGACAGAACTTGGAGACCGGAAGGATTTCTATCACCATCTTTGCTGCCTGCTGAAAGTACAGCGACGCTGAAAAGCATGCGACAACCTTGAATTATGGCGTCAAAAAGTTCCACGAGTACGCTTGGAGAGGGAAAATTACTGCTGTCGCTGACCACAAGCACTTGCTGGGTTTCTTCGCTTCTAACTATGCAGTGCACAGCGAAGCATCACCTTGACTCATCATGTGGACACTGACTCTTCCAGTTTGTTGGCTCAAGCTTACCTAGAGGCTGGGAAAAATGCTGGTTCATGCAGATGACTCCGATCGTAGTTGGAGCAATGATGATGGACCATTGTAAGACTCCACCTGAATTTGCAGGATGGATCCACAAGGCACAGACATGGGGACCATCTACGAGTAGCCCCCACTGAAGAGCCATTCCCAGTGCTGGCACATGTATCACAGAAAGCTCACGGGGCGGCACCTCTGCCTGTCACGCTTTCCTCTCCAACGCACGTGCTGAGAGCGCCTGCTTTTCTGCCTCAAGAGCGAGAGGATAAGGCGGCCCTCGTGCAACCTTCAAGTTGAGGGGCGGATTGTCTAATTTAAATCTAAAGAAAAAACAGTCTAAGACACAAAAAGAAAAATAATCGTCCGTGACGCAAAACACACAGCTTAAAAAGGGGAAAGAAAGGTCCACTCGACTTTTGGTGCTCCAATGCTCCGCCTGGCAGCTCGTGCGCAGGGAGAGGAGGTGCGGCAGGACATCAGCACAACCCGCACACCGACGCAGACGTAGGGTGGATGGCGGTGTCCACAGCAGGAATCAATCCAACCGCATCAACCCGTCACACCTGTGGAGCCCAGGCTACCTGACCTGAGTCAGGTAGCCTGGGAAATGGAGAGGAAGTGGCAGTGGAAACCGAGGTGGCCCGTGTTCAGAGCCTGCCGGCCCCGGGAAACGCAGGAAGGGAACAGCGGCACCTGGTTCTGGTGGCTCAGACTGTCGACGGTAGGCCCTCCCGCTCGGTAGCCGGGACGTCTGCGGCTGAGGCCCAAGTCTCAGGACCTGGGAGGGGGGCGGGGGGCAAGGCAGACGCCCGAGCGCACGCTCTCCCCTGCGCCACGTTCAACTTCCGCTCCTCCTCTTCTCCCTGCATAACTTCGTTTAGACTTCTCTAGCCGCAGTGTGGAGCTGGCTCCTTACAAAAGCACCATTTCAGTTTTTTGTAAATATTCTGAAAAGCTCCAACATGATTCTAACAGTACCTTCTTTTATCAGCCCTACAAGAAAGCATGCAAAATTAAATTGCGCCACTTGAAATCCACACGACTTCAGCAGCGCATAAAAAATGTCAACCAAAAAAATCCCCTCCTCTCAAGTCACGTGCCCCAGTGCAACGAAAAGCCCTGGGCAAAGTCAGCTAGAAATCAACAAAATAAATGAAGTGATGCCACAACACAAGCCGTTTTCACGATAGATTCTGGTGGTGCCATCAACGTAGATACCTAGTAGAACAGCACCTGAAATCAGAACTTAGGCTGAAAAATAGTTCACAGGAACAGAGAGCTGCACTGTGTATTTTTTGAGACAACAACACAGGGGCGTGGTCAAGAATGACACTGAGCCGAACCCATGGGCAGCCGCACGGCTGTGGCGACATTGAAGAATGGGGAAATGAGGTCTCTATTCACGCTCAAGTACGCAACGAAGGATTGCAGCGCGAACCCTACTCATCGCCAATCGTCGACGACATTCTGCCTCAAGACGCAAAACCAGAGATCTTCTCAAAGCTGGATTTGCTTCATGGTTATTGGCAGTGCATTCTTGATGGAGACTCGAGTCTCATGGCTCACATTCCAGACGCCGATGGCATGTTACCACTGCCTGTATCTTCATTTCAGTCTCGCGGCCACCAGCAAATTTTTCCACACAAAACTACAGTCAGCACATGATGGACTGGATGCTGTATCACTTGTTGGGGATGAAACTTTGGCGATCGGTGTTGAAAAAACAGATTATGAACCTCGGCATGAAGAAGGTTGAACCCCTGCTGAAGAAATGCCAGCAGATTGGTGTGCTTCTCAAAAGAGAGAAATCTAAACTTCACTGCTCAAGCAAGACATTTCCGGGTGAAACTCTGACAAAAGCAGGCCTACACTTCGATCCCGAAAAGGCCAGTGTGATACCAGATATGCCAGCGAGTGTCGAGACACATGATGTCCAGCAGTACGTCGGAATGGTCAGCTACCTGGCACGGTTTCTTTACGAAAATCTCCCAAGTCATGGAGCCACTCAGCGAGCTGACCATCAAAGATGTTAAGGAGGCAAAAGCACTCCAACAGAGAAAATACCTTGTAGGAAAAGCACCAGTACTGGCGTACTGCGACGCAAGAAAAGCACTGGTGGTGCAGTGCAACGCCAGTGAACATGAACTTGGAGCTGCAATTCTTGAAGACGGAATCTCAATATCTTTTGCACGCAGAGCACTCGCACAAAGCGAGGTGCAGTATGTGTAAACAGAGAAAGAAATTCTGGCCGCAGTCTTCTCGCACGATAAGTTTCACCAGAATAAGTTGATCTTATTACCACAGTAGCATTATGCCTCAAACGGGGAGCAGAAAGTGTGCTTCACACCCACAAAAAGTCGAGCGGTGTGCCAAGGGGATTCAAAACCAGCAGACAAGACTGCTGTTCCGAAACTCGACGAAACAAAGCTACTGACCTCCCTCTACAAGGATGCACAAAATGTGCTGCAGACTAACAAAAATTCAAGTGGAGCGTGCCAAAGCACTTTGAAACCGAGGAGACAAGACTGCTGTTGCAAAATCCAACAAAACAAAGCTATCATACCGCGTCCTCCAAGGAACCAAAAAGTGTGCTTCACACTAACAGAAATTCAAGTGGAGTCTGCCAAAGGGCTTCAAAACCGAGCAGACAAGACTGCTGTTCCAAAACACAATGAAACAAAGGCACCACGCCACCTTCACAAGGACGCAGAAAGTGTGCTTCACAATAACAAAAATTAAAGAGTTGGATATACCAAAGGGATTCAAAACAGAGCAGACAACACTGCTGTTCCAAAATCTGACGAAACAAAGCTACCATGCCACCTTCACAAGGGCGCAGGAAGTGTGCTTCACAATAACAAAAACTCAAGAGTTGAGTGTACCAAAGCGATTCAGAATCGAGGAGACTAGACTGCTGTTCCAAAATCCGGTGAAAAAAAAGCTACCATACTACCTTCACAAGGGCATAGAAAGTCTGCTCAATACTAACACAAATTCAAGAGTTGAGTGCACCAAAAGGATTCAAAATCGAGCAGACAAGACTGCTGTTCCAAAATCCGATGAAACAAACCTACCATGCCGCCTTCACAAGGGCACAGAAAGTGTGCTTCACAATAACAAAAATTCAAGAGTTGAGTGTATTAAAGGGATTCAACATCGAGCAGACTAGACAGCTGTTCCAAAATCTGACGAAACAAAGCTACCATGCCACCTTCACAATGGTGCAGAAAGTGTGAAGGACTAACAAAAATTCCAGTGGAGTCTGCCAAGATCTTCAAAACCGAGCAGACAAGACTGCTGTTCCAAATCCGGTGAAACAATGCTACCATACCGCCTTCACAAGGGCGTAGAAAGTGTGCTCAATACTAACACACATTCAAGAGTGTACCAAAAGGATTCAAAATCGAGCAGACAAGACTGCTGTTCCAAAATCCGACGAAACAAAGCTACCGTGCCGCCCTTCACAATGGTGCAGAAAGTGTGAAAGACCAACAAAAATTCAAGTGCAGTCTGCCAAGGACCTTCAAAACCGAGCAGACAAGACTGCTGTTTCAAAATCCGACGAAACAGAGCTGCCATGCCGCCTTCACAATGGTGCAGAAAGTGTGACAGACTAACAAAAATTCGAGTGGACTCTACCAAGGATCTTCAAAGCAGAGCAGACAAGAACGCTGTCCCAAAATCCGATGACACAGAGCTACCCTGCCGCCTTCACAATGGCGCAGAAAGTGTGCTTCAAAGTAACTAAAATTCAAGAGTTGAGTGTACCAGAGGAATTCAAAATCAAGCAGACAAGACTGCTGTTCCAAAATCCGATGAAACAAAGCTACCATGCCACCTTCACAAGGGTGCAGAAAGTGTGCTTCACAATAACAAAACTTCAAGAGTTGAGTGTACCAAAGCGATTCAAAACCGCGCAGACAAGACTGCTGTTACAAAATCCGACGAAAGAAAGCTACCATGCCGCCTTCACAAGGGCGCAGAAAATGTGCTTCACAACAACGAAAATTCGAGAGTTGAGTGTACCAAAGGAATTCAAAATCGAGCAGACTAGACTGCTGTCCCAAAATCCGATGAAACGAATCTACCATGCCGCCTTCACAATGGCGCAGAAAGTGTGCTTCGCACAAACGAAGATGCTAGTGGAGTCTGCCAAGGCACTTCAAAAACCGAACAGGCAAGACAGCTGTTCTAAAATCCGACGAAACAAAGCTACCATGCCGCCTCCACAAGGCCGCAGAAAGTGCGCCTCACACTAACAAAAATTTCAGACAGGAGAAAACGAGGCAACTGTAGCGTGCGCAATGGGAATTACTGATGAGCTGAAAGATGGTCTCCACCCCACTCTTGCGCCCCGACATTCGGACCACTGTCGATTTAAAGCAGCCAAGCGGATGATGGTCAGTGCTGAAAAGGGGTGCAACCCTGTGCCACAGCTGCTGCCAGGAACATCCGCACAGTCCAGAACATTCAGAACAGATCCACCGTGAGTTCCTGACGCTTTCGAGCAGCTGGCTAGGGCCTTGCTCTTCGGCAGAGGTCGTTGCGCAGAACCCGTGTGCATGGCACAGACAAGGGGAACCTCTACGAGCCGCCAGACCGAAACCCGGGTTCAAACAGGCGCAAGCTTTCATATAAGGGGAGATTGTTGGCGCACGGCCTCTGCAGACAAACTCCTGTGTACGGCAGCGGTAAAAATACGTGGGAATAGTTTGCGTTTCGATGGAACCATAAAAATGAAGAGTTGGTTGTGGCCCGTTTTGCCGTCTAGTTGCATCGCCGCAAGCAAATGAGGGCCTTTGCCAGCTTGCGGAGATTCAAAGCCGACCGTGCATCACGTTGCCCTTTACAAGATTTCTTTGCTTCCATGTGCTGAAGAGCTGTGGGATGTATCACCCGGCGGAGAAAACTTTACAAAGCTGGATTTGCGATATGCATACCAGCGAGTTCCTCTGGGTGTGGACAGCCTCCAGTTTGTATCGATGAATACACATATGGGGGGCCATTCTCAGTGCATGTGGCTACTGTTTGAAGCTCTTTCTCAGGTCATATTTCAGCGTCGTAGAGATTGCCTTTTGATGGCAATCCAGATTAGCAATGTGCTTCATCTTACTTGCAGATGCGTCGATGATAAAGAACTGTTAGCCTGAACGCACGTGCGACTCTCCGTCATTTCATCGGATCTTCGCTTCGTGGGCAACCAGCGCCAGCTAGGAAGAAATGCCCAAGCGGGAGGCAGACGATAAAAGATGGGATGCGAGACGGGCGTCACGAGAAGGGACGCTCAAAACGACGTTCAGATTATGCAAGCGCTGAAACCAAAGCAGACGCTGCGTCACGTACCACAATGTCGGTAGCCGTGCTATGCGCTTCCTTGAATTAACTCCTTAAATTCGCAAGTGTGCTTTTGTGCAACGGCTTGAGACTGACATGGCGACGAGGACAATTTGAATGGACGATCAGGCGTAGCTTTGGCAGCACACAAGGTTACAGCAGCACGAGCTAGTGCAACAGCAGTCACAAGCCACGAAGAGGACGCTCCGAAGCCGAGAATCTCCGCGCCGATATCGGAGGAAGGTGGAATTCGCATAGATGAGTAGCTGACATCACGACCTCGGAGTACTTTTCGAATGCAAACCTCGCTTAGAGATCCACCCTGAATCGGACTCTCGAGAACGCCAGACGCACCCAGCACAGAAACGAGAACTGCGGAACCCGGATCCGTAAGTGCAACGACGGAGCTCGCTGTGCTCAGCATCACGCTACAGATGATGGCACAACTCTTACAACAACAAATGGAGAAATCTACAACACTGCACAAGACCACAGCGCTAACTTCTGGGAAGCCGACCGGCTTGACTCGCTGACTTCTGCTTATGTCATCCACAAACTGAGAGCCCACTTTGCAAGGCGCGGCATCCCAAGCATTCCAGTCGGAGATATAAATGGCCCGCAATTCTCCAGCGAAGCATTCAGCAGGGTTGCAGGACAATGGGACTTCGAGCATGTCGCATCAATCCCAACCTATCCGAAATCGTATTGCATGGCAGAATCTTCCGTTAGTACTGTGAAAATGCTCTTAAAGAACACAGATGCAAGTAACAGCCATCCACACGTGGCGTTCCTCGACTATAGCAACACGCCACTCCAGCACTTGAAAGCTAGTCCTGCTCAGTTCCTGATGGGCAGGCTCAGACGCAGACGAACTACACTCCCAACAACAACAACGCTGTCGAAGCCAAAGACAGTCACTTCTGACAAGCACCATAAAAACAAAAGACGGACGATGCTTTTTCACCTCAACCAGAGAGCAAGAGATCTACCACCTTTGACAGAGGGGCAACATGTCACAGTCCATCCGAGCTCACAAGCCACATGAGAAAGGAGAATAGCGACTGAGCAGTGTGGCGACAGGTGTCGCAAGGTCCAAGTAGATCAACGTCCGCCTCAACTTGAAAACAGACGGAGAAGACATGGAAAGCGGCTCGCCGCCAGAGATGTTTGGCAGCGGCATCAACGATGCCAAAAAATGGAGCTCCTTCAAAGTAGCCTTCGGCCTCTACATGAAAGCCACGGACGTTGCTGGCTCACCGTCAGAAAGGCTTCCAGAAGCTGGCTGTTGTTGGACACGTTAATTCAAGCTCTGGAGTTCAACCTCACCCAAGGAAGGCTAGAGCTGTCGAAAATTTCCCGCGACCCAACGTGCCCCCAACACCCCGACGATGAGCCCAAGAGTGGGTTGAAAGTGCAAACGGCACCCGCACACCGTGCCGACTAGCCGTACAACGGGTCGGAAGTGAAAACTGAAAGCGATGAAGGAACACTCACCTGGGCTAGAAAACCACAGCGATGCGCGGCGAGCAGGTAATAACATTGGGTTTTGACGTAGCCAATAAATGAGGAGGCGGACCTCAGCGGCTTTGCATTACAGTTGTGCCCCTGCTTTGTTCTACCAACAGGGACTGTTGAAGGGTAGGACCTGGGTTTGAGGAAATGAAACAATGATTTTTCGGCAAAACCACAAGCTTACTAGGTGCTGCTACCATTATGGGACACTACAATGCAAGGAAAGAACTAATTCTCAGGTTTGACACATCGCCACATTGTCTAGGGGCAATCCGAGCACATGTCGAATGTGACAGAACTTGGAGACCGGAAGGATTTCTATCACCATCTTTGCTGCCTGCTGAAAGTACAGCGACGCTGAAAAGCATGCGACAACCTTGAATTATGGCGTCAAAAAGTTCCACGAGTACGCTTGGAGAGGGAAAATTACTGCTGTCGCTGACCACAAGCACTTGCTGGGTTTCTTCGCTTCTAACTATGCAGTGCACAGCGAAGCATCACCTTGACTCATCATGTGGACACTGACTCTTCCAGTTTGTTGGCTCAAGCTTACCTAGAGGCTGGGAAAAATGCTGGTTCATGCAGATGACTCCGATCGTAGTTGGAGCAATGATGATGGACCATTGTAAGACTCCACCTGAATTTGCAGGATGGATCCACAAGGCACAGACATGGGGACCATCTACGAGTAGCCCCCACTGAAGAGCCATTCCCAGTGCTGGCACATGTATCACAGAAAGCTCACGGGGCGGCACCTCTGCCTGTCACGCTTTCCTCTCCAACGCACGTGCTGAGAGCGCCTGCTTTTCTGCCTCAAGAGCGAGAGGATAAGGCGGCCCTCGTGCAACCTTCAAGTTGAGGGGCGGATTGTCTAATTTAAATCTAAAGAAAAAACAGTCTAAGACACAAAAAGAAAAATAATCGTCCGTGACGCAAAACACACAGCTTAAAAAGGGGAAAGAAAGGTCCACTCGACTTTTGGTGCTCCAATGCTCCGCCTGGCAGCTCGTGCGCAGGGAGAGGAGGTGCGGCAGGACATCAGCACAACCCGCACACCGACGCAGACGTAGGGTGGATGGCGGTGTCCACAGCAGGAATCAATCCAACCGCATCAACCCGTCACACCTGTGGAGCCCAGGCTACCTGACCTGAGTCAGGTAGCCTGGGAAATGGAGAGGAAGTGGCAGTGGAAACCGAGGTGGCCCGTGTTCAGAGCCTGCCGGCCCCGGGAAACGCAGGAAGGGAACAGCGGCACCTGGTTCTGGTGGCTCAGACTGTCGACGGTAGGCCCTCCCGCTCGGTAGCCGGGACGTCTGCGGCTGAGGCCCAAGTCTCAGGACCTGGGAGGGGGGCGGGGGGCAAGGCAGACGCCCGAGCGCACGCTCTCCCCTGCGCCACGTTCAACTTCCGCTCCTCCTCTTCTCCCTGCATAACTTCGTTTAGACTTCTCTAGCCGCAGTGTGGAGCTGGCTCCTTACAAAAGCACCATTTCAGTTTTTTGTAAATATTCTGAAAAGCTCCAACATGATTCTAACAGTACCTTCTTTTATCAGCCCTACAAGAAAGCATGCAAAATTAAATTGCGCCACTTGAAATCCACACGACTTCAGCAGCGCATAAAAAATGTCAACCAAAAAAATCCCCTCCTCTCAAGTCACGTGCCCCAGTGCAACGAAAAGCCCTGGGCAAAGTCAGCTAGAAATCAACAAAATAAATGAAGTGATGCCACAACACAAGCCGTTTTCACGATAGATTCTGGTGGTGCCATCAACGTAGATACCTAGTAGAACAGCACCTGAAATCAGAACTTAGGCTGAAAAATAGTTCACAGGAACAGAGAGCTGCACTGTGTATTTTTTGAGACAACAACACAGGGGCGTGGTCAAGAATGACACTGAGCCGAACCCATGGGCAGCCGCACGGCTGTGGCGACATTGAAGAATGGGGAAATGAGGTCTCTATTCACGCTCAAGTACGCAACGAAGGATTGCAGCGCGAACCCTACTCATCGCCAATCGTCGACGACATTCTGCCTCAAGACGCAAAACCAGAGATCTTCTCAAAGCTGGATTTGCTTCATGGTTATTGGCAGTGCATTCTTGATGGAGACTCGAGTCTCATGGCTCACATTCCAGACGCCGATGGCATGTTACCACTGCCTGTATCTTCATTTCAGTCTCGCGGCCACCAGCAAATTTTTCCACACAAAACTACAGTCAGCACATGATGGACTGGATGCTGTATCACTTGTTGGGGATGAAACTTTGGCGATCGGTGTTGAAAAAACAGATTATGAACCTCGGCATGAAGAAGGTTGAACCCCTGCTGAAGAAATGCCAGCAGATTGGTGTGCTTCTCAAAAGAGAGAAATCTAAACTTCACTGCTCAAGCAAGACATTTCCGGGTGAAACTCTGACAAAAGCAGGCCTACACTTCGATCCCGAAAAGGCCAGTGTGATACCAGATATGCCAGCGAGTGTCGAGACACATGATGTCCAGCAGTACGTCGGAATGGTCAGCTACCTGGCACGGTTTCTTTACGAAAATCTCCCAAGTCATGGAGCCACTCAGCGAGCTGACCATCAAAGATGTTAAGGAGGCAAAAGCACTCCAACAGAGAAAATACCTTGTAGGAAAAGCACCAGTACTGGCGTACTGCGACGCAAGAAAAGCACTGGTGGTGCAGTGCAACGCCAGTGAACATGAACTTGGAGCTGCAATTCTTGAAGACGGAATCTCAATATCTTTTGCACGCAGAGCACTCGCACAAAGCGAGGTGCAGTATGTGTAAACAGAGAAAGAAATTCTGGCCGCAGTCTTCTCGCACGATAAGTTTCACCAGAATAAGTTGATCTTATTACCACAGTAGCATTATGCCTCAAACGGGGAGCAGAAAGTGTGCTTCACACCCACAAAAAGTCGAGCGGTGTGCCAAGGGGATTCAAAACCAGCAGACAAGACTGCTGTTCCGAAACTCGACGAAACAAAGCTACTGACCTCCCTCTACAAGGATGCACAAAATGTGCTGCAGACTAACAAAAATTCAAGTGGAGCGTGCCAAAGCACTTTGAAACCGAGGAGACAAGACTGCTGTTGCAAAATCCAACAAAACAAAGCTATCATACCGCGTCCTCCAAGGAACCAAAAAGTGTGCTTCACACTAACAGAAATTCAAGTGGAGTCTGCCAAAGGGCTTCAAAACCGAGCAGACAAGACTGCTGTTCCAAAACACAATGAAACAAAGGCACCACGCCACCTTCACAAGGACGCAGAAAGTGTGCTTCACAATAACAAAAATTAAAGAGTTGGATATACCAAAGGGATTCAAAACAGAGCAGACAACACTGCTGTTCCAAAATCTGACGAAACAAAGCTACCATGCCACCTTCACAAGGGCGCAGGAAGTGTGCTTCACAATAACAAAAACTCAAGAGTTGAGTGTACCAAAGCGATTCAGAATCGAGGAGACTAGACTGCTGTTCCAAAATCCGGTGAAAAAAAAGCTACCATACTACCTTCACAAGGGCATAGAAAGTCTGCTCAATACTAACACAAATTCAAGAGTTGAGTGCACCAAAAGGATTCAAAATCGAGCAGACAAGACTGCTGTTCCAAAATCCGATGAAACAAAGCTACCATGCCGCCTTCACAAGGGCACAGAAAGTGTGCTTCACAATAACAAAAATTCAAGAGTTGAGTGTATTAAAGGGATTCAACATCGAGCAGACTAGACAGCTGTTCCAAAATCTGACGAAACAAAGCTACCATGCCACCTTCACAATGGTGCAGAAAGTGTGAAGGACTAACAAAAATTCCAGTGGAGTCTGCCAAGATCTTCAAAACCGAGCAGACAAGACTGCTGTTCCAAATCCGGTGAAACAATGCTACCATACCGCCTTCACAAGGGCGTAGAAAGTGTGCTCAATACTAACACACATTCAAGAGTGTACCAAAAGGATTCAAAATCGAGCAGACAAGACTGCTGTTCCAAAATCCGACGAAACAAAGCTACCGTGCCGCCCTTCACAATGGTGCAGAAAGTGTGAAAGACCAACAAAAATTCAAGTGCAGTCTGCCAAGGACCTTCAAAACCGAGCAGACAAGACTGCTGTTTCAAAATCCGACGAAACAGAGCTGCCATGCCGCCTTCACAATGGTGCAGAAAGTGTGACAGACTAACAAAAATTCGAGTGGACTCTACCAAGGATCTTCAAAGCAGAGCAGACAAGAACGCTGTCCCAAAATCCGATGACACAGAGCTACCCTGCCGCCTTCACAATGGCGCAGAAAGTGTGCTTCAAAGTAACTAAAATTCAAGAGTTGAGTGTACCAGAGGAATTCAAAATCAAGCAGACAAGACTGCTGTTCCAAAATCCGATGAAACAAAGCTACCATGCCACCTTCACAAGGGTGCAGAAAGTGTGCTTCACAATAACAAAACTTCAAGAGTTGAGTGTACCAAAGCGATTCAAAACCGCGCAGACAAGACTGCTGTTACAAAATCCGACGAAAGAAAGCTACCATGCCGCCTTCACAAGGGCGCAGAAAATGTGCTTCACAACAACGAAAATTCGAGAGTTGAGTGTACCAAAGGAATTCAAAATCGAGCAGACTAGACTGCTGTCCCAAAATCCGATGAAACGAATCTACCATGCCGCCTTCACAATGGCGCAGAAAGTGTGCTTCGCACAAACGAAGATGCTAGTGGAGTCTGCCAAGGCACTTCAAAAACCGAACAGGCAAGACAGCTGTTCTAAAATCCGACGAAACAAAGCTACCATGCCGCCTCCACAAGGCCGCAGAAAGTGCGCCTCACACTAACAAAAATTTCAGACAGGAGAAAACGAGGCAACTGTAGCGTGCGCAATGGGAATTACTGATGAGCTGAAAGATGGTCTCCACCCCACTCTTGCGCCCCGACATTCGGACCACTGTCGATTTAAAGCAGCCAAGCGGATGATGGTCAGTGCTGAAAAGGGGTGCAACCCTGTGCCACAGCTGCTGCCAGGAACATCCGCACAGTCCAGAACATTCAGAACAGATCCACCGTGAGTTCCTGACGCTTTCGAGCAGCTGGCTAGGGCCTTGCTCTTCGGCAGAGGTCGTTGCGCAGAACCCGTGTGCATGGCACAGACAAGGGGAACCTCTACGAGCCGCCAGACCGAAACCCGGGTTCAAACAGGCGCAAGCTTTCATATAAGGGGAGATTGTTGGCGCACGGCCTCTGCAGACAAACTCCTGTGTACGGCAGCGGTAAAAATACGTGGGAATAGTTTGCGTTTCGATGGAACCATAAAAATGAAGAGTTGGTTGTGGCCCGTTTTGCCGTCTAGTTGCATCGCCGCAAGCAAATGAGGGCCTTTGCCAGCTTGCGGAGATTCAAAGCCGACCGTGCATCACGTTGCCCTTTACAAGATTTCTTTGCTTCCATGTGCTGAAGAGCTGTGGGATGTATCACCCGGCGGAGAAAACTTTACAAAGCTGGATTTGCGATATGCATACCAGCGAGTTCCTCTGGGTGTGGACAGCCTCCAGTTTGTATCGATGAATACACATATGGGGGGCCATTCTCAGTGCATGTGGCTACTGTTTGAAGCTCTTTCTCAGGTCATATTTCAGCGTCGTAGAGATTGCCTTTTGATGGCAATCCAGATTAGCAATGTGCTTCATCTTACTTGCAGATGCGTCGATGATAAAGAACTGTTAGCCTGAACGCACGTGCGACTCTCCCGTCATTTCATCGGATCTTCGCTTCGTGGGCAACCAGCGCCAGCTAGGAAGAAATGCCCAAGCGGGAGGCAGACGATAAAAGATGGGATGCGAGACGGGCGTCACGAGAAGGGACGCTCAAAACGACGTTCAGATTATGCAAGCGCTGAAACCAAAGCAGACGCTGCGTCACGTACCACAATGTCGGTAGCCGTGCTATGCGCTTCCTTGAATTAACTCCTTAAATTCGCAAGTGTGCTTTTGTGCAACGGCTTGAGACTGACATGGCGACGAGGACAATTTGAATGGACGATCAGGCGTAGCTTTGGCAGCACACAAGGTTACAGCAGCACGAGCTAGTGCAACAGCAGTCACAAGCCACGAAGAGGACGCTCCGAAGCCGAGAATCTCCGCGCCGATATCGGAGGAAGGTGGAATTCGCATAGATGAGTAGCTGACATCACGACCTCGGAGTACTTTTCGAATGCAAACCTCGCTTAGAGATCCACCCTGAATCGGACTCTCGAGAACGCCAGACGCACCCAGCACAGAAACGAGAACTGCGGAACCCGGATCCGTAAGTGCAACGACGGAGCTCGCTGTGCTCAGCATCACGCTACAGATGATGGCACAACTCTTACAACAACAAATGGAGAAATCTACAACACTGCACAAGACCACAGCGCTAACTTCTGGGAAGCCGACCGGCTTGACTCGCTGACTTCTGCTTATGTCATCCACAAACTGAGAGCCCACTTTGCAAGGCGCGGCATCCCAAGCTTTCCAGTCGGAGATATAAATGGCCCGCAATTCTCCAGCGAAGCATTCAGCAGGGTTGCAGGACAATGGGACTTCGAGCATGTCGCATCAATCCCAACCTATCCGAAATCGTATTGCATGGCAGAATCTTCCGTTAGTACTGTGAAAATGCTCTTAAAGAACACAGATGCAAGTAACAGCCATCCACACGTGGCGTTCCTCGACTATAGCAACAAGCCACTCCAGCACTTGAAAGCTAGTCCTGCTCAGTTCCTGATGGGCAGGCTCAGACGCAGACGAACTACACTCCCAACAACAACAACGCTGTCGAAGCCAAAGACAGTCACTTCTGACAAGCACCATAAAAACAAAAGACGGACGATGCTTTTTCACCTCAACCAGAGAGCAAGAGATCTACCACCTTTGACAGAGGGGCAACATGTCACAGTCCATCCGAGCTCACAAGCCACATGAGAAAGGAGAATAGCGACTGAGCAGTGTGGCGACAGGTGTCGCAAGGTCCAAGTAGATCAACGTCCGCCTCAACTTGAAAACAGACGGAGAAGACATGGAAAGCGGCTCGCCGCCAGAGATGTTTGGCAGCGGCATCAACGATGCCAAAAAATGGAGCTCCTTCAAAGTAGCCTTCGGCCTCTACATGAAAGCCACGGACGTTGCTGGCTCACCGTCAGAAAGGCTTCCAGAAGCTGGCTGTTGTTGGACACGTTAATTCAAGCTCTGGAGTTCAACCTCACCCAAGGAAGGCTAGAGCTGTCGAAAATTTCCCGCGACCCAACGTGCCCCCAACACCCCGACGATGAGCCCAAGAGTGGGTTGAAAGTGCAAACGGCACCCGCACACCGTGCCGACTAGCCGTACAACGGGTCGGAAGTGAAAACTGAAAGCGATGAAGGAACACTCACCTGGGCTAGAAAACCACAGCGATGCGCGGCGAGCAGGTAATAACATTGGGTTTTGACGTAGCCAATAAATGAGGAGGCGGACCTCAGCGGCTTTGCATTACAGTTGTGCCCCTGCTTTGTTCTACCAACAGGGACTGTTGAAGGGTAGGACCTGGGTTTGAGGAAATGAAACAATGATTTTTCGGCAAAACCACAAGCTTACTAGGTGCTGCTACCATTATGGGACACTACAATGCAAGGAAAGAACTAATTCTCAGGTTTGACACATCGCCACATTGTCTAGGGGCAATCCGAGCACATGTCGAATGTGACAGAACTTGGAGACCGGAAGGATTTCTATCACCATCTTTGCTGCCTGCTGAAAGTACAGCGACGCTGAAAAGCATGCGACAACCTTGAATTATGGCGTCAAAAAGTTCCACGAGTACGCTTGGAGAGGG
Source organism: Amblyomma americanum (assembly GCF_052857255.1). Classification (NCBI taxonomy): domain Eukaryota; kingdom Metazoa; phylum Arthropoda; class Arachnida; order Ixodida; family Ixodidae; genus Amblyomma; species Amblyomma americanum. Next base: position 15,723,827 of record NC_135507.1, on the reverse strand, counting down.
AAAATTACTGCTGTCGCTGACCACAAGCACTTGCTGGGTTTCTTCGCTTCTAACTATGCAGTGCACAGCGAAGCATCACCTTGACTCATCATGTGGACACTGACTCTTCCAGTTTGTTGGCTCAAGCTTACCTAGAGGCTGGGAAAAATGCTGGTTCATGCAGATGACTCCGATCGTAGTTGGAGCAATGATGATGGACCATTGTAAGACTCCACCTGAATTTGCAGGATGGATCCACAAGGCACAGACATGGGGACCATCTACGAGTAGCCCCCACTGAAGAGCCATTCCCAGTGCTGGCACATGTATCACAGAAAGCTCACGGGGCGGCACCTCTGCCTGTCACGCTTTCCTCTCCAACGCACGTGCTGAGAGCGCCTGCTTTTCTGCCTCAAGAGCGAGAGGATAAGGCGGCCCTCGTGCAACCTTCAAGTTGAGGGGCGGATTGTCTAATTTAAATCTAAAGAAAAAACAGTCTAAGACACAAAAAGAAAAATAATCGTCCGTGACGCAAAACACACAGCTTAAAAAGGGGAAAGAAAGGTCCACTCGACTTTTGGTGCTCCAATGCTCCGCCTGGCAGCTCGTGCGCAGGGAGAGGAGGTGCGGCAGGACATCAGCACAACCCGCACACCGACGCAGACGTAGGGTGGATGGCGGTGTCCACAGCAGGAATCAATCCAACCGCATCAACCCGTCACACCTGTGGAGCCCAGGCTACCTGACCTGAGTCAGGTAGCCTGGGAAATGGAGAGGAAGTGGCAGTGGAAACCGAGGTGGCCCGTGTTCAGAGCCTGCCGGCCCCGGGAAACGCAGGAAGGGAACAGCGGCACCTGGTTCTGGTGGCTCAGACTGTCGACGGTAGGCCCTCCCGCTCGGTAGCCGGGACGTCTGCGGCTGAGGCCCAAGTCTCAGGACCTGGGAGGGGGGCGGGGGGCAAGGCAGACGCCCGAGCGCACGCTCTCCCCTGCGCCACGTTCAACTTCCGCTCCTCCTCTTCTCCCTGCATAACTTCGTTTAGACTTCTCTAGCCGCAGTGTGGAGCTGGCTCCTTACAAAAGCACCATTTCAGTTTTTTGTAAATATTCTGAAAAGCTCCAACATGATTCTAACAGTACCTTCTTTTATCAGCCCTACAAGAAAGCATGCAAAATTAAATTGCGCCACTTGAAATCCACACGACTTCAGCAGCGCATAAAAAATGTCAACCAAAAAAATCCCCTCCTCTCAAGTCACGTGCCCCAGTGCAACGAAAAGCCCTGGGCAAAGTCAGCTAGAAATCAACAAAATAAATGAAGTGATGCCACAACACAAGCCGTTTTCACGATAGATTCTGGTGGTGCCATCAACGTAGATACCTAGTAGAACAGCACCTGAAATCAGAACTTAGGCTGAAAAATAGTTCACAGGAACAGAGAGCTGCACTGTGTATTTTTTGAGACAACAACACAGGGGCGTGGTCAAGAATGACACTGAGCCGAACCCATGGGCAGCCGCACGGCTGTGGCGACATTGAAGAATGGGGAAATGAGGTCTCTATTCACGCTCAAGTACGCAACGAAGGATTGCAGCGCGAACCCTACTCATCGCCAATCGTCGACGACATTCTGCCTCAAGACGCAAAACCAGAGATCTTCTCAAAGCTGGATTTGCTTCATGGTTATTGGCAGTGCATTCTTGATGGAGACTCGAGTCTCATGGCTCACATTCCAGACGCCGATGGCATGTTACCACTGCCTGTATCTTCATTTCAGTCTCGCGGCCACCAGCAAATTTTTCCACACAAAACTACAGTCAGCACATGATGGACTGGATGCTGTATCACTTGTTGGGGATGAAACTTTGGCGATCGGTGTTGAAAAAACAGATTATGAACCTCGGCATGAAGAAGGTTGAACCCCTGCTGAAGAAATGCCAGCAGATTGGTGTGCTTCTCAAAAGAGAGAAATCTAAACTTCACTGCTCAAGCAAGACATTTCCGGGTGAAACTCTGACAAAAGCAGGCCTACACTTCGATCCCGAAAAGGCCAGTGTGATACCAGATATGCCAGCGAGTGTCGAGACACATGATGTCCAGCAGTACGTCGGAATGGTCAGCTACCTGGCACGGTTTCTTTACGAAAATCTCCCAAGTCATGGAGCCACTCAGCGAGCTGACCATCAAAGATGTTAAGGAGGCAAAAGCACTCCAACAGAGAAAATACCTTGTAGGAAAAGCACCAGTACTGGCGTACTGCGACGCAAGAAAAGCACTGGTGGTGCAGTGCAACGCCAGTGAACATGAACTTGGAGCTGCAATTCTTGAAGACGGAATCTCAATATCTTTTGCACGCAGAGCACTCGCACAAAGCGAGGTGCAGTATGTGTAAACAGAGAAAGAAATTCTGGCCGCAGTCTTCTCGCACGATAAGTTTCACCAGAATAAGTTGATCTTATTACCACAGTAGCATTATGCCTCAAACGGGGAGCAGAAAGTGTGCTTCACACCCACAAAAAGTCGAGCGGTGTGCCAAGGGGATTCAAAACCAGCAGACAAGACTGCTGTTCCGAAACTCGACGAAACAAAGCTACTGACCTCCCTCTACAAGGATGCACAAAATGTGCTGCAGACTAACAAAAATTCAAGTGGAGCGTGCCAAAGCACTTTGAAACCGAGGAGACAAGACTGCTGTTGCAAAATCCAACAAAACAAAGCTATCATACCGCGTCCTCCAAGGAACCAAAAAGTGTGCTTCACACTAACAGAAATTCAAGTGGAGTCTGCCAAAGGGCTTCAAAACCGAGCAGACAAGACTGCTGTTCCAAAACACAATGAAACAAAGGCACCACGCCACCTTCACAAGGACGCAGAAAGTGTGCTTCACAATAACAAAAATTAAAGAGTTGGATATACCAAAGGGATTCAAAACAGAGCAGACAACACTGCTGTTCCAAAATCTGACGAAACAAAGCTACCATGCCACCTTCACAAGGGCGCAGGAAGTGTGCTTCACAATAACAAAAACTCAAGAGTTGAGTGTACCAAAGCGATTCAGAATCGAGGAGACTAGACTGCTGTTCCAAAATCCGGTGAAAAAAAAGCTACCATACTACCTTCACAAGGGCATAGAAAGTCTGCTCAATACTAACACAAATTCAAGAGTTGAGTGCACCAAAAGGATTCAAAATCGAGCAGACAAGACTGCTGTTCCAAAATCCGATGAAACAAAGCTACCATGCCGCCTTCACAAGGGCACAGAAAGTGTGCTTCACAATAACAAAAATTCAAGAGTTGAGTGTATTAAAGGGATTCAACATCGAGCAGACTAGACAGCTGTTCCAAAATCTGACGAAACAAAGCTACCATGCCACCTTCACAATGGTGCAGAAAGTGTGAAGGACTAACAAAAATTCCAGTGGAGTCTGCCAAGATCTTCAAAACCGAGCAGACAAGACTGCTGTTCCAAATCCGGTGAAACAATGCTACCATACCGCCTTCACAAGGGCGTAGAAAGTGTGCTCAATACTAACACACATTCAAGAGTGTACCAAAAGGATTCAAAATCGAGCAGACAAGACTGCTGTTCCAAAATCCGACGAAACAAAGCTACCGTGCCGCCCTTCACAATGGTGCAGAAAGTGTGAAAGACCAACAAAAATTCAAGTGCAGTCTGCCAAGGACCTTCAAAACCGAGCAGACAAGACTGCTGTTTCAAAATCCGACGAAACAGAGCTGCCATGCCGCCTTCACAATGGTGCAGAAAGTGTGACAGACTAACAAAAATTCGAGTGGACTCTACCAAGGATCTTCAAAGCAGAGCAGACAAGAACGCTGTCCCAAAATCCGATGACACAGAGCTACCCTGCCGCCTTCACAATGGCGCAGAAAGTGTGCTTCAAAGTAACTAAAATTCAAGAGTTGAGTGTACCAGAGGAATTCAAAATCAAGCAGACAAGACTGCTGTTCCAAAATCCGATGAAACAAAGCTACCATGCCACCTTCACAAGGGTGCAGAAAGTGTGCTTCACAATAACAAAACTTCAAGAGTTGAGTGTACCAAAGCGATTCAAAACCGCGCAGACAAGACTGCTGTTACAAAATCCGACGAAAGAAAGCTACCATGCCGCCTTCACAAGGGCGCAGAAAATGTGCTTCACAACAACGAAAATTCGAGAGTTGAGTGTACCAAAGGAATTCAAAATCGAGCAGACTAGACTGCTGTCCCAAAATCCGATGAAACGAATCTACCATGCCGCCTTCACAATGGCGCAGAAAGTGTGCTTCGCACAAACGAAGATGCTAGTGGAGTCTGCCAAGGCACTTCAAAAACCGAACAGGCAAGACAGCTGTTCTAAAATCCGACGAAACAAAGCTACCATGCCGCCTCCACAAGGCCGCAGAAAGTGCGCCTCACACTAACAAAAATTTCAGACAGGAGAAAACGAGGCAACTGTAGCGTGCGCAATGGGAATTACTGATGAGCTGAAAGATGGTCTCCACCCCACTCTTGCGCCCCGACATTCGGACCACTGTCGATTTAAAGCAGCCAAGCGGATGATGGTCAGTGCTGAAAAGGGGTGCAACCCTGTGCCACAGCTGCTGCCAGGAACATCCGCACAGTCCAGAACATTCAGAACAGATCCACCGTGAGTTCCTGACGCTTTCGAGCAGCTGGCTAGGGCCTTGCTCTTCGGCAGAGGTCGTTGCGCAGAACCCGTGTGCATGGCACAGACAAGGGGAACCTCTACGAGCCGCCAGACCGAAACCCGGGTTCAAACAGGCGCAAGCTTTCATATAAGGGGAGATTGTTGGCGCACGGCCTCTGCAGACAAACTCCTGTGTACGGCAGCGGTAAAAATACGTGGGAATAGTTTGCGTTTCGATGGAACCATAAAAATGAAGAGTTGGTTGTGGCCCGTTTTGCCGTCTAGTTGCATCGCCGCAAGCAAATGAGGGCCTTTGCCAGCTTGCGGAGATTCAAAGCCGACCGTGCATCACGTTGCCCTTTACAAGATTTCTTTGCTTCCATGTGCTGAAGAGCTGTGGGATGTATCACCCGGCGGAGAAAACTTTACAAAGCTGGATTTGCGATATGCATACCAGCGAGTTCCTCTGGGTGTGGACAGCCTCCAGTTTGTATCGATGAATACACATATGGGGGGCCATTCTCAGTGCATGTGGCTACTGTTTGAAGCTCTTTCTCAGGTCATATTTCAGCGTCGTAGAGATTGCCTTTTGATGGCAATCCAGATTAGCAATGTGCTTCATCTTACTTGCAGATGCGTCGATGATAAAGAACTGTTAGCCTGAACGCACGTGCGACTCTCCCGTCATTTCATCGGATCTTCGCTTCGTGGGCAACCAGCGCCAGCTAGGAAGAAATGCCCAAGCGGGAGGCAGACGATAAAAGATGGGATGCGAGACGGGCGTCACGAGAAGGGACGCTCAAAACGACGTTCAGATTATGCAAGCGCTGAAACCAAAGCAGACGCTGCGTCACGTACCACAATGTCGGTAGCCGTGCTATGCGCTTCCTTGAATTAACTCCTTAAATTCGCAAGTGTGCTTTTGTGCAACGGCTTGAGACTGACATGGCGACGAGGACAATTTGAATGGACGATCAGGCGTAGCTTTGGCAGCACACAAGGTTACAGCAGCACGAGCTAGTGCAACAGCAGTCACAAGCCACGAAGAGGACGCTCCGAAGCCGAGAATCTCCGCGCCGATATCGGAGGAAGGTGGAATTCGCATAGATGAGTAGCTGACATCACGACCTCGGAGTACTTTTCGAATGCAAACCTCGCTTAGAGATCCACCCTGAATCGGACTCTCGAGAACGCCAGACGCACCCAGCACAGAAACGAGAACTGCGGAACCCGGATCCGTAAGTGCAACGACGGAGCTCGCTGTGCTCAGCATCACGCTACAGATGATGGCACAACTCTTACAACAACAAATGGAGAAATCTACAACACTGCACAAGACCACAGCGCTAACTTCTGGGAAGCCGACCGGCTTGACTCGCTGACTTCTGCTTATGTCATCCACAAACTGAGAGCCCACTTTGCAAGGCGCGGCATCCCAAGCATTCCAGTCGGAGATATAAATGGCCCGCAATTCTCCAGCGAAGCATTCAGCAGGGTTGCAGGACAATGGGACTTCGAGCATGTCGCATCAATCCCAACCTATCCGAAATCGTATTGCATGGCAGAATCTTCCGTTAGTACTGTGAAAATGCTCTTAAAGAACACAGATGCAAGTAACAGCCATCCACACGTGGCGTTCCTCGACTATAGCAACACGCCACTCCAGCACTTGAAAGCTAGTCCTGCTCAGTTCCTGATGGGCAGGCTCAGACGCAGACGAACTACACTCCCAACAACAACAACGCTGTCGAAGCCAAAGACAGTCACTTCTGACAAGCACCATAAAAACAAAAGACGGACGATGCTTTTTCACCTCAACCAGAGAGCAAGAGATCTATCACCTTTGACAGAGGGGCAACATGTCACAGTCCATCCGAGCTCACAAGCCACATGAGAAAGGAGAATAGCGACTGAGCAGTGTGGCGACAGGTGTCGCAAGGTCCAAGTAGATCAACGTCCGCCTCAACTTGAAAACAGACGGAGAAGACATGGAAAGCGGCTCGCCGCCAGAGATGTTTGGCAGCGGCATCAACGATGCCAAAAAATGGAGCTCCTTCAAAGTAGCCTTCGGCCTCTACATGAAAGCCACGGACGTTGCTGGCTCACCGTCAGAAAGGCTTCCAGAAGCTGGCTGTTGTTGGACACGTTAATTCAAGCTCTGGAGTTCAACCTCACCCAAGGAAGGCTAGAGCTGTCGAAAATTTCCCGCGACCCAACGTGCCCCCAACACCCCGACGATGAGCCCAAGAGTGGGTTGAAAGTGCAAACGGCACCCGCACACCGTGCCGACTAGCCGTACAACGGGTCGGAAGTGAAAACTGAAAGCGATGAAGGAACACTCACCTGGGCTAGAAAACCACAGCGATGCGCGGCGAGCAGGTAATAACATTGGGTTTTGACGTAGCCAATAAATGAGGAGGCGGACCTCAGCGGCTTTGCATTACAGTTGTGCCCCTGCTTTGTTCTACCAACAGGGACTGTTGAAGGGTAGGACCTGGGTTTGAGGAAATGAAACAATGATTTTTCGGCAAAACCACAAGCTTACTAGGTGCTGCTACCATTATGGGACACTACAATGCAAGGAAAGAACTAATTCTCAGGTTTGACACATCGCCACATTGTCTAGGGGCAATCCGAGCACATGTCGAATGTGACAGAACTTGGAGACCGGAAGGATTTCTATCACCATCTTTGCTGCCTGCTGAAAGTACAGCGACGCTGAAAAGCATGCGACAACCTTGAATTATGGCGTCAAAAAGTTCCACGAGTACGCTTGGAGAGGGAAAATTACTGCTGTCGCTGACCACAAGCACTTGCTGGGTTTCTTCGCTTCTAACTATGCAGTGCACAGCGAAGCATCACCTTGACTCATCATGTGGACACTGACTCTTCCAGTTTGTTGGCTCAAGCTTACCTAGAGGCTGGGAAAAATGCTGGTTCATGCAGATGACTCCGATCGTAGTTGGAGCAATGATGATGGACCATTGTAAGACTCCACCTGAATTTGCAGGATGGATCCACAAGGCACAGACATGGGGACCATCTACGAGTAGCCCCCACTGAAGAGCCATTCCCAGTGCTGGCACATGTATCACAGAAAGCTCACGGGGCGGCACCTCTGCCTGTCACGCTTTCCTCTCCAACGCACGTGCTGAGAGCGCCTGCTTTTCTGCCTCAAGAGCGAGAGGATAAGGCGGCCCTCGTGCAACCTTCAAGTTGAGGGGCGGATTGTCTAATTTAAATCTAAAGAAAAAACAGTCTAAGACACAAAAAGAAAAATAATCGTCCGTGACGCAAAACACACAGCTTAAAAAGGGGAAAGAAAGGTCCACTCGACTTTTGGTGCTCCAATGCTCCGCCTGGCAGCTCGTGCGCAGGGAGAGGAGGTGCGGCAGGACATCAGCACAACCCGCACACCGACGCAGACGTAGGGTGGATGGCGGTGTCCACAGCAGGAATCAATCCAACCGCATCAACCCGTCACACCTGTGGAGCCCAGGCTACCTGACCTGAGTCAGGTAGCCTGGGAAATGGAGAGGAAGTGGCAGTGGAAACCGAGGTGGCCCGTGTTCAGAGCCTGCCGGCCCCGGGAAACGCAGGAAGGGAACAGCGGCACCTGGTTCTGGTGGCTCAGACTGTCGACGGTAGGCCCTCCCGCTCGGTAGCCGGGACGTCTGCGGCTGAGGCCCAAGTCTCAGGACCTGGGAGGGGGGCGGGGGGCAAGGCAGACGCCCGAGCGCACGCTCTCCCCTGCGCCACGTTCAACTTCCGCTCCTCCTCTTCTCCCTGCATAACTTCGTTTAGACTTCTCTAGCCGCAGTGTGGAGCTGGCTCCTTACAAAAGCACCATTTCAGTTTTTTGTAAATATTCTGAAAAGCTCCAACATGATTCTAACAGTACCTTCTTTTATCAGCCCTACAAGAAAGCATGCAAAATTAAATTGCGCCACTTGAAATCCACACGACTTCAGCAGCGCATAAAAAATGTCAACCAAAAAAATCCCCTCCTCTCAAGTCACGTGCCCCAGTGCAACGAAAAGCCCTGGGCAAAGTCAGCTAGAAATCAACAAAATAAATGAAGTGATGCCACAACACAAGCCGTTTTCACGATAGATTCTGGTGGTGCCATCAACGTAGATACCTAGTAGAACAGCACCTGAAATCAGAACTTAGGCTGAAAAATAGTTCACAGGAACAGAGAGCTGCACTGTGTATTTTTTGAGACAACAACACAGGGGCGTGGTCAAGAATGACACTGAGCCGAACCCATGGGCAGCCGCACGGCTGTGGCGACATTGAAGAATGGGGAAATGAGGTCTCTATTCACGCTCAAGTACGCAACGAAGGATTGCAGCGCGAACCCTACTCATCGCCAATCGTCGACGACATTCTGCCTCAAGACGCAAAACCAGAGATCTTCTCAAAGCTGGATTTGCTTCATGGTTATTGGCAGTGCATTCTTGATGGAGACTCGAGTCTCATGGCTCACATTCCAGACGCCGATGGCATGTTACCACTGCCTGTATCTTCATTTCAGTCTCGCGGCCACCAGCAAATTTTTCCACACAAAACTACAGTCAGCACATGATGGACTGGATGCTGTATCACTTGTTGGGGATGAAACTTTGGCGATCGGTGTTGAAAAAACAGATTATGAACCTCGGCATGAAGAAGGTTGAACCCCTGCTGAAGAAATGCCAGCAGATTGGTGTGCTTCTCAAAAGAGAGAAATCTAAACTTCACTGCTCAAGCAAGACATTTCCGGGTGAAACTCTGACAAAAGCAGGCCTACACTTCGATCCCGAAAAGGCCAGTGTGATACCAGATATGCCAGCGAGTGTCGAGACACATGATGTCCAGCAGTACGTCGGAATGGTCAGCTACCTGGCACGGTTTCTTTACGAAAATCTCCCAAGTCATGGAGCCACTCAGCGAGCTGACCATCAAAGATGTTAAGGAGGCAAAAGCACTCCAACAGAGAAAATACCTTGTAGGAAAAGCACCAGTACTGGCGTACTGCGACGCAAGAAAAGCACTGGTGGTGCAGTGCAACGCCAGTGAACATGAACTTGGAGCTGCAATTCTTGAAGACGGAATCTCAATATCTTTTGCACGCAGAGCACTCGCACAAAGCGAGGTGCAGTATGTGTAAACAGAGAAAGAAATTCTGGCCGCAGTCTTCTCGCACGATAAGTTTCACCAGAATAAGTTGATCTTATTACCACAGTAGCATTATGCCTCAAACGGGGAGCAGAAAGTGTGCTTCACACCCACAAAAAGTCGAGCGGTGTGCCAAGGGGATTCAAAACCAGCAGACAAGACTGCTGTTCCGAAACTCGACGAAACAAAGCTACTGACCTCCCTCTACAAGGATGCACAAAATGTGCTGCAGACTAACAAAAATTCAAGTGGAGCGTGCCAAAGCACTTTGAAACCGAGGAGACAAGACTGCTGTTGCAAAATCCAACAAAACAAAGCTATCATACCGCGTCCTCCAAGGAACCAAAAAGTGTGCTTCACACTAACAGAAATTCAAGTGGAGTCTGCCAAAGGGCTTCAAAACCGAGCAGACAAGACTGCTGTTCCAAAACACAATGAAACAAAGGCACCACGCCACCTTCACAAGGACGCAGAAAGTGTGCTTCACAATAACAAAAATTAAAGAGTTGGATATACCAAAGGGATTCAAAACAGAGCAGACAACACTGCTGTTCCAAAATCTGACGAAACAAAGCTACCATGCCACCTTCACAAGGGCGCAGGAAGTGTGCTTCACAATAACAAAAACTCAAGAGTTGAGTGTACCAAAGCGATTCAGAATCGAGGAGACTAGACTGCTGTTCCAAAATCCGGTGAAAAAAAAGCTACCATACTACCTTCACAAGGGCATAGAAAGTCTGCTCAATACTAACACAAATTCAAGAGTTGAGTGCACCAAAAGGATTCAAAATCGAGCAGACAAGACTGCTGTTCCAAAATCCGATGAAACAAAGCTACCATGCCGCCTTCACAAGGGCACAGAAAGTGTGCTTCACAATAACAAAAATTCAAGAGTTGAGTGTATTAAAGGGATTCAACATCGAGCAGACTAGACAGCTGTTCCAAAATCTGACGAAACAAAGCTACCATGCCACCTTCACAATGGTGCAGAAAGTGTGAAGGACTAACAAAAATTCCAGTGGAGTCTGCCAAGATCTTCAAAACCGAGCAGACAAGACTGCTGTTCCAAATCCGGTGAAACAATGCTACCATACCGCCTTCACAAGGGCGTAGAAAGTGTGCTCAATACTAACACACATTCAAGAGTGTACCAAAAGGATTCAAAATCGAGCAGACAAGACTGCTGTTCCAAAATCCGACGAAACAAAGCTACCGTGCCGCCCTTCACAATGGTGCAGAAAGTGTGAAAGACCAACAAAAATTCAAGTGCAGTCTGCCAAGGACCTTCAAAACCGAGCAGACAAGACTGCTGTTTCAAAATCCGACGAAACAGAGCTGCCATGCCGCCTTCACAATGGTGCAGAAAGTGTGACAGACTAACAAAAATTCGAGTGGACTCTACCAAGGATCTTCAAAGCAGAGCAGACAAGAACGCTGTCCCAAAATCCGATGACACAGAGCTACCCTGCCGCCTTCACAATGGCGCAGAAAGTGTGCTTCAAAGTAACTAAAATTCAAGAGTTGAGTGTACCAGAGGAATTCAAAATCAAGCAGACAAGACTGCTGTTCCAAAATCCGATGAAACAAAGCTACCATGCCACCTTCACAAGGGTGCAGAAAGTGTGCTTCACAATAACAAAACTTCAAGAGTTGAGTGTACCAAAGCGATTCAAAACCGCGCAGACAAGACTGCTGTTACAAAATCCGACGAAAGAAAGCTACCATGCCGCCTTCACAAGGGCGCAGAAAATGTGCTTCACAACAACGAAAATTCGAGAGTTGAGTGTACCAAAGGAATTCAAAATCGAGCAGACTAGACTGCTGTCCCAAAATCCGATGAAACGAATCTACCATGCCGCCTTCACAATGGCGCAGAAAGTGTGCTTCGCACAAACGAAGATGCTAGTGGAGTCTGCCAAGGCACTTCAAAAACCGAACAGGCAAGACAGCTGTTCTAAAATCCGACGAAACAAAGCTACCATGCCGCCTCCACAAGGCCGCAGAAAGTGCGCCTCACACTAACAAAAATTTCAGACAGGAGAAAACGAGGCAACTGTAGCGTGCGCAATGGGAATTACTGATGAGCTGAAAGATGGTCTCCACCCCACTCTTGCGCCCCGACATTCGGACCACTGTCGATTTAAAGCAGCCAAGCGGATGATGGTCAGTGCTGAAAAGGGGTGCAACCCTGTGCCACAGCTGCTGCCAGGAACATCCGCACAGTCCAGAACATTCAGAACAGATCCACCGTGAGTTCCTGACGCTTTCGAGCAGCTGGCTAGGGCCTTGCTCTTCGGCAGAGGTCGTTGCGCAGAACCCGTGTGCATGGCACAGACAAGGGGAACCTCTACGAGCCGCCAGACCGAAACCCGGGTTCAAACAGGCGCAAGCTTTCATATAAGGGGAGATTGTTGGCGCACGGCCTCTGCAGACAAACTCCTGTGTACGGCAGCGGTAAAAATACGTGGGAATAGTTTGCGTTTCGATGGAACCATAAAAATGAAGAGTTGGTTGTGGCCCGTTTTGCCGTCAAGTTGCATCGCCGCAAGGAAATGAGGGCCTTTGCCAGCTTGCGGAGATTCAAAGCCGACCGTGCATCACGTTGCCCTTTACAAGATTTCTTTGCTTCCATGTGCTGAAGAGCTGTGGGATGTATCACCCGGCGGAGAAAACTTTACAAAGCTGGATTTGCGATATGCATACCAGCGAGTTCCTCTGGGTGTGGACAGCCTCCAGTTTGTATCGATGAATACACATATGGGGGGCCATTCTCAGTGCATGTGGCTACTGTTTGAAGCTCTTTCTCAGGTCATATTTCAGCGTCGTAGAGATTGCCTTTTGATGGCAATCCAGATTAGCAATGTGCTTCATCTTACTTGCAGATGCGTCGATGATAAAGAACTGTTAGCCTGAACGCACGTGCGACTCTCCCGTCATTTCATCGGATCTTCGCTTCGTGGGCAACCAGCGCCAGCTAGGAAGAAATGCCCAAGCGGGAGGCAGACGATAAAAGATGGGATGCGAGACGGGCGTCACGAGAAGGGACGCTCAAAACGACGTTCAGATTATGCAAGCGCTGAAACCAAAGCAGACGCTGCGTCACGTACCACAATGTCGGTAGCCGTGCTATGCGCTTCCTTGAATTAACTCCTTAAATTCGCAAGTGTGCTTTTGTGCAACGGCTTGAGACTGACATGGCGACGAGGACAATTTGAATGGACGATCAGGCGTAGCTTTGGCAGCACACAAGGTTACAGCAGCACGAGCTAGTGCAACAGCAGTCACAAGCCACGAAGAGGACGCTCCGAAGCCGAGAATCTCCGCGCCGATATCGGAGGAAGGTGGAATTCGCATAGATGAGTAGCTGACATCACGACCTCGGAGTACTTTTCGAATGCAAACCTCGCTTAGAGATCCACCCTGAATCGGACTCTCGAGAACGCCAGACGCACCCAGCACAGAAACGAGAACTGCGGAACCCGGATCCGTAAGTGCAACGACGGAGCTCGCTGTGCTCAGCATCACGCTACAGATGATGGCACAACTCTTACAACAACAAATGGAGAAATCTACAACACTGCACAAGACCACAGCGCTAACTTCTGGGAAGCCGACCGGCTTGACTCGCTGACTTCTGCTTATGTCATCCACAAACTGAGAGCCCACTTTGCAAGGCGCGGCATCCCAAGCTTTCCAGTCGGAGATATAAATGGCCCGCAATTCTCCAGCGAAGCATTCAGCAGGGTTGCAGGACAATGGGACTTCGAGCATGTCGCATCAATCCCAACCTATCCGAAATCGTATTGCATGGCAGAATCTTCCGTTAGTACTGTGAAAATGCTCTTAAAGAACACAGATGCAAGTAACAGCCATCCACACGTGGCGTTCCTCGACTATAGCAACAAGCCACTCCAGCACTTGAAAGCTAGTCCTGCTCAGTTCCTGATGGGCAGGCTCAGACGCAGACGAACTACACTCCCAACAACAACAACGCTGTCGAAGCCAAAGACAGTCACTTCTGACAAGCACCATAAAAACAAAAGACGGACGATGCTTTTTCACCTCAACCAGAGAGCAAGAGATCTACCACCTTTGACAGAGGGGCAACATGTCACAGTCCATCCGAGCTCACAAGCCACATGAGAAAGGAGAATAGCGACTGAGCAGTGTGGCGACAGGTGTCGCAAGGTCCAAGTAGATCAACGTCCGCCTCAACTTGAAAACAGACGGAGAAGACATGGAAAGCGGCTCGCCGCCAGAGATGTTTGGCAGCGGCATCAACGATGCCAAAAAATGGAGCTCCTTCAAAGTAGCCTTCGGCCTCTACATGAAAGCCACGGACGTTGCTGGCTCACCGTCAGAAAGGCTTCCAGAAGCTGGCTGTTGTTGGACACGTTAATTCAAGCTCTGGAGTTCAACCTCACCCAAGGAAGGCTAGAGCTGTCGAAAATTTCCCGCGACCCAACGTGCCCCCAACACCCCGACGATGAGCCCAAGAGTGGGTTGAAAGTGCAAACGGCACCCGCACACCGTGCCGACTAGCCGTACAACGGGTCGGAAGTGAAAACTGAAAGCGATGAAGGAACACTCACCTGGGCTAGAAAACCACAGCGATGCGCGGCGAGCAGGTAATAACATTGGGTTTTGACGTAGCCAATAAATGAGGAGGCGGACCTCAGCGGCTTTGCATTACAGTTGTGCCCCTGCTTTGTTCTACCAACAGGGACTGTTGAAGGGTAGGACCTGGGTTTGAGGAAATGAAACAATGATTTTTCGGCAAAACCACAAGCTTACTAGGTGCTGCTACCATTATGGGACACTACAATGCAAGGAAAGAACTAATTCTCAGGTTTGACACATCGCCACATTGTCTAGGGGCAATCCGAGCACATGTCGAATGTGACAGAACTTGGAGACCGGAAGGATTTCTATCACCATCTTTGCTGCCTGCTGAAAGTACAGCGACGCTGAAAAGCATGCGACAACCTTGAATTATGGCGTCAAAAAGTTCCACGAGTACGCTTGGAGAGGGAAAATTACTGCTGTCGCTGACCACAAGCACTTGCTGGGTTTCTTCGCTTCTAACTATGCAGTGCACAGCGAAGCATCACCTTGACTCATCATGTGGACACTGACTCTTCCAGTTTGTTGGCTCAAGCTTACCTAGAGGCTGGGAAAAATGCTGGTTCATGCAGATGACTCCGATCGTAGTTGGAGCAATGATGATGGACCATTGTAAGACTCCACCTGAATTTGCAGGATGGATCCACAAGGCACAGACATGGGGACCATCTACGAGTAGCCCCCACTGAAGAGCCATTCCCAGTGCTGGCACATGTATCACAGAAAGCTCACGGGGCGGCACCTCTGCCTGTCACGCTTTCCTCTCCAACGCACGTGCTGAGAGCGCCTGCTTTTCTGCCTCAAGAGCGAGAGGATAAGGCGGCCCTCGTGCAACCTTCAAGTTGAGGGGCGGATTGTCTAATTTAAATCTAAAGAAAAAACAGTCTAAGACACAAAAAGAAAAATAATCGTCCGTGACGCAAAACACACAGCTTAAAAAGGGGAAAGAAAGGTCCACTCGACTTTTGGTGCTCCAATGCTCCGCCTGGCAGCTCGTGCGCAGGGAGAGGAGGTGCGGCAGGACATCAGCACAACCCGCACACCGACGCAGACGTAGGGTGGATGGCGGTGTCCACAGCAGGAATCAATCCAACCGCATCAACCCGTCACACCTGTGGAGCCCAGGCTACCTGACCTGAGTCAGGTAGCCTGGGAAATGGAGAGGAAGTGGCAGTGGAAACCGAGGTGGCCCGTGTTCAGAGCCTGCCGGCCCCGGGAAACGCAGGAAGGGAACAGCGGCACCTGGTTCTGGTGGCTCAGACTGTCGACGGTAGGCCCTCCCGCTCGGTAGCCGGGACGTCTGCGGCTGAGGCCCAAGTCTCAGGACCTGGGAGGGGGGCGGGGGGCAAGGCAGACGCCCGAGCGCACGCTCTCCCCTGCGCCACGTTCAACTTCCGCTCCTCCTCTTCTCCCTGCATAACTTCGTTTAGACTTCTCTAGCCGCAGTGTGGAGCTGGCTCCTTACAAAAGCACCATTTCAGTTTTTTGTAAATATTCTGAAAAGCTCCAACATGATTCTAACAGTACCTTCTTTTATCAGCCCTACAAGAAAGCATGCAAAATTAAATTGCGCCACTTGAAATCCACACGACTTCAGCAGCGCATAAAAAATGTCAACCAAAAAAATCCCCTCCTCTCAAGTCACGTGCCCCAGTGCAACGAAAAGCCCTGGGCAAAGTCAGCTAGAAATCAACAAAATAAATGAAGTGATGCCACAACACAAGCCGTTTTCACGATAGATTCTGGTGGTGCCATCAACGTAGATACCTAGTAGAACAGCACCTGAAATCAGAACTTAGGCTGAAAAATAGTTCACAGGAACAGAGAGCTGCACTGTGTATTTTTTGAGACAACAACACAGGGGCGTGGTCAAGAATGACACTGAGCCAGCCCAACCCATGGGCAGCCGCACGGCTGCGGCGACATTGAAGAATGGGGAAATGAGGTCTCCATTCACGCTCAAGTACGCAACGAAGGATTGCAGCGCGAACCCTACTCATCGCCAATCGTCGACGACATTCTGCCTCAAGACGCAAAACCAGAGATCTTCTCAAAGCTGGATTTGCTTCATGGTTATTGGCAGTGCATTCTTGATGGAGACTCGAGTCTCATGGCTCACATTCCAGACGCCGATGGCATGTTACCACTGCCTGTATCTTCATTTCAGTCTCGCGGCCACCAGCAAATTTTTCCACACAAAACTACAGTCAGCACATGATGGACTGGATGCTGTATCACTTGTTGGGGATGAAACTTTGGCGATCGGTGTTGAAAAAACAGATTATGAACCTCGGCATGAAGAAGGTTGAACCCCTGCTGAAGAAATGCCAGCAGATTGGTGTGCTTCTCAAAAGAGAGAAATCTAAACTTCACTGCTCAAGCAAGACATTTCCGGGTGAAACTCTGACAAAAGCAGGCCTACACTTCGATCCCGAAAAGGCCAGTGTGATACCAGATATGCCAGCGAGTGTCGAGACACATGATGTCCAGCAGTACGTCGGAATGGTCAGCTACCTGGCACGGTTTCTTTACGAAAATCTCCCAAGTCATGGAGCCACTCAGCGAGCTGACCATCAAAGATGTTAAGGAGGCAAAAGCACTCCAACAGAGAAAATACCTTGTAGGAAAAGCACCAGTACTGGCGTACTGCGACGCAAGAAAAGCACTGGTGGTGCAATGCAACGCCAGTGAACATGAACTTGGAGCTGCAATTCTTGAAGACGGAATCTCAATATCTTTTGCACGCAGAGCACTCGCACAAAGCGAGGTGCAGTATGTGTAAACAGAGAAAGAAATTCTGGCCGCAGTCTTCTCGCACGATAAGTTTCACCAGAATAAGTTGATCTTATTACCACAGTAGCATTATGCCTCAAACGGGGAGCAGAAAGTGTGCTTCACACCCACAAAAAGTCGAGCGGTGTGCCAAGGGGATTCAAAACCAGCAGACAAGACTGCTGTTCCGAAACTCGACGAAACAAAGCTACTGACCTCCCTCTACAAGGATGCACAAAATGTGCTGCAGACTAACAAAAATTCAAGTGGAGCGTGCCAAAGCACTTTGAAACCGAGGAGACAAGACTGCTGTTGCAAAATCCAACAAAACAAAGCTATCATACCGCGTCCTCCAAGGAACCAAAAAGTGTGCTTCACACTAACAGAAATTCAAGTGGAGTCTGCCAAAGGGCTTCAAAACCGAGCAGACAAGACTGCTGTTCCAAAACACAATGAAACAAAGGCACCACGCCACCTTCACAAGGACGCAGAAAGTGTGCTTCACAATAACAAAAATTAAAGAGTTGGATATACCAAAGGGATTCAAAACAGAGCAGACAACACTGCTGTTCCAAAATCTGACGAAACAAAGCTACCATGCCACCTTCACAAGGGCGCAGGAAGTGTGCTTCACAATAACAAAAACTCAAGAGTTGAGTGTACCAAAGCGATTCAGAATCGAGGAGACTAGACTGCTGTTCCAAAATCCGGTGAAAAAAAAGCTACCATACTACCTTCACAAGGGCATAGAAAGTCTGCTCAATACTAACACAAATTCAAGAGTTGAGTGCACCAAAAGGATTCAAAATCGAGCAGACAAGACTGCTGTTCCAAAATCCGATGAAACAAAGCTACCATGCCGCCTTCACAAGGGCACAGAAAGTGTGCTTCACAATAACAAAAATTCAAGAGTTGAGTGTATTAAAGGGATTCAACATCGAGCAGACTAGACAGCTGTTCCAAAATCTGACGAAACAAAGCTACCATGCCACCTTCACAATGGTGCAGAAAGTGTGAAGGACTAACAAAAATTCCAGTGGAGTCTGCCAAGATCTTCAAAACCGAGCAGACAAGACTGCTGTTCCAAATCCGGTGAAACAATGCTACCATACCGCCTTCACAAGGGCGTAGAAAGTGTGCTCAATACTAACACACATTCAAGAGTGTACCAAAAGGATTCAAAATCGAGCAGACAAGACTGCTGTTCCAAAATCCGACGAAACAAAGCTACCGTGCCGCCCTTCACAATGGTGAAGAAAGTGTGAAAGACCAACAAAAATTCAAGTGCAGTCTGCCAAGGACCTTCAAAACCGAGCAGACAAGACTGCTGTTTCAAAATCCGACGAAACAGAGCTGCCATGCCGCCTTCACAATGGTGCAGAAAGTGTGACAGACTAACAAAAATTCGAGTGGACTCTACCAAGGATCTTCAAAGCAGAGCAGACAAGAACGCTGTCCCAAAATCCGATGACACAGAGCTACCCTGCCGCCTTCACAATGGCGCAGAAAGTGTGCTTCAAAGTAACTAAAATTCAAGAGTTGAGTGTACCAGAGGAATTCAAAATCAAGCAGACAAGACTGCTGTTCCAAAATCCGATGAAACAAAGCTACCATGCCACCTTCACAAGGGTGCAGAAAGTGTGCTTCACAATAACAAAACTTCAAGAGTTGAGTGTACCAAAGCGATTCAAAACCGCGCAGACAAGACTGCTGTTACAAAATCCGACGAAAGAAAGCTACCATGCCGCCTTCACAAGGGCGCAGAAAATGTGCTTCACAACAACGAAAATTCGAGAGTTGAGTGTACCAAAGGAATTCAAAATCGAGCAGACTAGACTGCTGTCCCAAAATCCGATGAAACGAATCTACCATGCCGCCTTCACAATGGCGCAGAAAGTGTGCTTCGCACAAACGAAGATGCTAGTGGAGTCTGCCAAGGCACTTCAAAAACCGAACAGGCAAGACAGCTGTTCTAAAATCCGACGAAACAAAGCTACCATGCCGCCTCCACAAGGCCGCAGAAAGTGTGCCTCACACTAACAAAAATTTCAGACAGGAGAAAACGAGGCAACTGTAGCGTGCGCAATGGGAATTACTGATGAGCTGAAAGATGGTCTCCACCCCACTCTTGCGCCCCGACATTCGGACCACTGTCGATTTAAAGCAGCCAAGCGGATGATGGTCAGTGCTGAAAAGGGGTGCAACCCTGTGCCACAGCTGCTGCCAGGAACATCCGCACAGTCCAGAACATTCAGAACAGATCCACCGCGAGTTCCTGACGCTTTCGAGCAGCTGGCTAGGGCCTTGCTCTTCGGCAGAGGTCGTTGCGCAGAACCCGTGTGCATGGCACAGACAAGGGGAACCTCTACGAGCCGCCAGACCGAAACCCGGGTTCAAACAGGCGCAAGCTTTCATATAAGGGGAGATTGTTGGCGCACGGCCTCTGCAGACAAACTCCTGTGTACGGCAGCGGTAAAAATACGTGGGAATAGTTTGCGTTTCGATGGAACCATAAAAATGAAGAGTTGGTTGTGGCCCGTTTTGCCGTCAAGTTGCATCGCCGCAAGGAAATGAGGGCCTTTGCCAGCTTGCGGAGATTCAAAGCCGACCGTGCATCACGTTGCCCTTTACAAGATTTCTTTGCTTCCATGTGCTGAAGAGTTGTGGGATGTATCACCCGGCGGAGAAAACTTTACAAAGCTGGATTTGCGATATGCATACCAGCGAGTTCCTCTGGGTGTGGACAGCCTCCAGTTTGTATCGATGAATACACATATGGGGGGCCATTCTCAGTGCATGTGGCTACTGTTTGAAGCTCTTTCTCAGGTCATATTTCAGCGTCGTAGAGATTGCCTTTTGATGGCAATCCAGATTAGCAATGTGCTTCATCTTACTTGCAGATGCGTCGATGATCAAGAACTGTTAGCCTGAACGCACGTGCGACTCTCCGTCATTTCATCGGATCTTCGCTTCGTGGGCAACCAGCGCCAGCTAGGAAGAAATGCCCAAGCGGGAGGCAGACGATAAAAGATGGGATGCGAGACGGGCGTCACGAGAAGGGACGCTCAAAACGACGTTCAGATTATGCAAGCGCTGAAACCAAAGCAGACGCTGCGTCACGTACCACAATGTCGGTAGCCGTGCTATGCGCTTCCTTGAATTAACTCCTTAAATTCGCAAGTGTGCTTTTGTGCAACGGCTTGAGACTGACATGGCGACGAGGAGAATTTGAATGGACGATCAGGCGTAGCTTTGGCAGCACACAAGGTTACAGTAGCACGAGCTAGTGCAACAGCAGTCACAAGCCACGAAGAGGACGCTCCGAAGCCGAGAATCTCCGCGCCGATATCGGAGGAAGGTGGAATTCGCATAGATGAGTAGCTGACATCACGACCTCGGAGTACTTTTCGAATGCAAACCTCGCTTAGAGATCCACCCTGAATCGGACTCTCGAGAACGCCAGACGCACCCAGCACAGAAACGAGAACTGCGGAACCCGGATCCGTAAGTGCAACGACGGAGCTCGCTGTGCTCAGCATCACGCTACAGATGATGGCACAACTCTTACAACAACAAATGGAGAAATCTACAACACTGCACAAGACCACAGCGCTAACTTCTGGGAAGCCGACCAGCTTGACTCGCTGACTTCTGCTTATGTCATCCACAAACTGAGAGCCCACTTTGCAAGGCGCGGCATCCCAAGCATTCCAGTCGGAGATATAAATGGCCCGCAATTCTCCAGCGAAGCATTCAGCAGGGTTGCAGGACAATGGGACTTCGAGCATGTCGCATCAATCCCAACCTATCCGAAATCGTATTGCATGGCAGAATCTTCCGTTAGTACTGTGAAAATGCTCTTAAAGAACACAGATGCAAGTAACAGCCATCCACACGTGGCGTTCCTCGACTATAGCAACACGCCACTCCAGCACTTGAAAGCTAGTCCTGCTCAGTTCCTGATGGGCAGGCTCAGACGCAGACGAACTACACTCCCAACAACAACAACGCTGTCGAAGCCAAAGACAGTCACTTCTGACAAGCACCATAAAAACAAAAGACGGACGATGCTTTTTCACCTCAACCAGAGAGCAAGAGATCTACCACCTTTGACAGAGGGGCAACATGTCACAGTCCATCCGAGCTCACAAGCCACATGAGAAAGGAGAATAGCGACTGAGCAGTGTGGCGACAGGTGTCGCAAGGTCCAAGTAGATCAACGTCCGCCTCAACTTGAAAACAGACGGAGAAGACATGGAAAGCAGCTCGCCGCCAGAGATGTTTGGCAGCGGCATCAACGATGCCAAAAAATGGAGCTCCTTCAAAGTAGCCTTCGGCCTCTACATGAAAGCCACGCACGTTGCTGGCTCACCGTCAGAAAGGCTTCCAGAAGCTGGCTGTTGTTGGACACGTTAATTCAAGCTCTGGAGTTCAACCTCACCCAAGGAAGGCTAGAGCTGTCGAAAATTTCCCGCGACCCAACGTGCCCCCAACACCCCGACGATGAGCCCAAGAGTGGGTTGAAAGTGCAAACAGCACCCGCACACCGTGCCGACTAGCCGTACAACGGGTCGGAAGTGAAAACTGAAAGCGATGAAGGAACACTCACCTGGGCTAGAAAACCACAGCGATGCGATGCGCGGCGAGCAGGTAATAACATTGGGTTTTGACGTAGCCAATAAATGAGGAGGCGGACCTCAGCGGCTTTGCATTACAGTTGTGCCCCTGCTTTGTTCTACCAACAGGGACTGTTGAAGGGTAGGACCTGGGTTTGAGGAAATGAAACAATGATTTTTCGGCAAAACCACAAGCTTACTAGGTGCTGCTACCATTATGGGACACTACAATGCAAGGAAAGAACTAATTCTCAGGTTTGACACATCGCCACATTGTCTAGGGGCAATCCGAGCACATGTCGAATGTGACAAAACTTGGAGACCGGAAGGATTTCTATCACCATCTTTGCTGCCTGCTGAAAGTACAGCGACGCTGAAAAGCATGCGACAACCTTGAATTATGGCGTCAAAAAGTTCCACGAGTACGCTTGGAGAGGGAAAATTACTGCTGTCGCTGACCACAAGCACTTGCTGGGTTTCTTCGCTTCTAACTATGCAGTGCACAGCGAAGCATCACCTTGACTCATCATGTGGACACTGACTCTTCCAGTTTGTTGGCTCAAGCTTACCTAGAGGCTGGGAAAAATGCTGGTTCATGCAGATGACTCCGATCGTAGTTGGAGCAATGATGATGGACCATTGTAAGACTCCACCTGAATTTGCAGGATGGATCCACAAGGCACAGACATGGGGACCATCTACGAGTAGCCCCCACTGAAGAGCCATTCCCAGTGCTGGCACATGTATCACAGAAAGCTCACGGGGCGGCACCTCTGCCTGTCACGCTTTCCTCTCCAACGCACGTGCTGAGAGCGCCTGCTTTTCTGCCTCAGAGCGAGAGGATAAGGCGGCCCTCCTGCAACCTTCAAGTTGAGGGGCGGATTGTCTAATTTAAATCTAAAGAAAAAACAGTCTAAGACACAAAAAGAAAAATAATCGTCCGTGACGCAAAACACACAGCTTAAAAAGGGGAAAGAAAGGTCCACTCGACTTTTGGTGCTCCAATGCTCCGCCTGGCAGCTCGTGCGCAGGGAGAGGAGGTGCGGCAGGACATCAGCACAACCCGCACACCGACGCAGACGTAGGGTGGATGGCGGTGTCCACAGCAGGAATCAATCCAACCGCATCAACCCGTCACACCTGTGGAGCCCAGGCTACCTGACCTGAGTCAGGTAGCCTGGGAAATGGAGAGGAAGTGGCAGTGGAAACCGAGGTGGCCCGTGTTCAGAGCCTGCCGGCCCGGGGAAACGCAGGAAGGGAACAGCGGCACCTGGTTCTGGTGGCTCAGACTGTCGACGGTAGGCCCTCCCGCTCGGTAGCCGGGACGTCTGCGGCAGAGGCCCAAGTCTCAGGACCTGGGAGGGGGGCGGGGGGCAAGGCAGACGCCCGAGCGCACGCTCTCCCCTGCGCCACGTTCAACTTCCGCTCCTCCTCTTCTCCCTGCATAACTTCGTTTAGACTTCTCTAGCCGCAGTGTGGAGCTGGCTCCTTACAAAAGCACCATTTCAGTTTTTTGTAAATATTCTGAAAAGCTCCAACATGATTCTAACAGTACCTTCTTTTATCAGCCCTACAAGAAAGCATGCAAAATTAAATTGCGCCACTTGAAATCCACACGACTTCAGCAGCGCATAAAAAATGTCAACCAAAAAAATCCCCTCCTCTCAAGTCACGTGCCCCAGTGCAACGAAAAGCCCTGGGCAAAGTCAGCTAGAAATCAACAAAATAAATGAAGTGATGCCACAACACAAGCCGTTTTCACGATAGATTCTGGTGGTGCCATCAACGTAGATACCTAGTAGAACAGCACCTGAAATCAGAACTTAGGCTGAAAAATAGTTCACAGGAACAGAGAGCTGCACTGTGTATTTTTTGAGACAACAACACAGGGGCGTGGTCAAGAATGACACTGAGCCCAACCCATGGGCAGCCGCACGGCTGTGGCGACATTGAAGAATGGGGAAATGAGGTCTCTATTCACGCTCAAGTACGCAACGAAGGATTGCAGCGCGAACCCTACTCATCGCCAATCGTCGACGACATTCTGCCTCAAGACGCAAAACCAGAGATCTTCTCAAAGCTGGATTTGCTTCATGGTTATTGGCAGTGCATTCTTGATGGAGACTCGAGTCTCATGGCTCACATTCCAGACGCCGATGGCATGTTACCACTGCCTGTATCTTCATTTCAGTCTCGCGGCCACCAGCAAATTTTTCCACACAAAACTACAGTCAGCACATGATGGACTGGATGCTGTATCACTTGTTGGGGATGAAACTTTGGCGATCGGTGTTGAAAAAACAGATTATGAACCTCGGCATGAAGAAGGTTGAACCCCTGCTGAAGAAATGCCAGCAGATTGGTGTGCTTCTCAAAAGAGAGAAATCTAAACTTCACTGCTCAAGCAAGACATTTCCGGGTGAAACTCTGACAAAAGCAGGCCTACACTTCGATCCCGAAAAGGCCAGTGTGATACCAGATATGCCAGCGAGTGTCGAGACACATGATGTCCAGCAGTACGTCGGAATGGTCAGCTACCTGGCACGGTTTCTTTACGAAAATCTCCCAAGTCATGGAGCCACTCAGCGAGCTGACCATCAAAGATGTTAAGGAGGCAAAAGCACTCCAACAGAGAAAATACCTTGTAGGAAAAGCACCAGTACTGGCGTACTGCGACGCAAGAAAAGCACTGGTGGTGCAGTGCAACGCCAGTGAACATGAACTTGGAGCTGCAATTCTTGAAGACGGAATCTCAATATCTTTTGCACGCAGAGCACTAGCACAAAGCGAGGTGCAGTATGTGTAAACAGAGAAAGAAATTCTGGCCGCAGTCTTCTCGCACGATAAGTTTCACCAGAATAAGTTGATCTTATTACCACAGTAGCATTATGCCTCAAACGGGGAGCAGAAAGTGTGCTTCACACCCACAAAAAGTCGAGCGGTGTGCCAAGGGGATTCAAAACCAGCAGACAAGACTGCTGTTCCGAAACTCGACGAAACAAAGCTACTGACCTCCCTCTACAAGGATGCACAAAATGTGCTGCAGACTAACAAAAATTCAAGTGGAGCGTGCCAAAGCACTTTGAAACCGAGGAGACAAGACTGCTGTTGCAAAATCCAACAAAACAAAGCTATCATACCGCGTCCTCCAAGGAACCAAAAAGTGTGCTTCACACTAACAGAAATTCAAGTGGAGTCTGCCAAAGGGCTTCAAAACCGAGCAGACAAGACTGCTGTTCCAAAACACAATGAAACAAAGGCACCACGCCACCTTCACAAGGACGCAGAAAGTGTGCTTCACAATAACAAAAATTAAAGAGTTGGATATACCAAAGGGATTCAAAACAGAGCAGACAACACTGCTGTTCCAAAATCTGACGAAACAAAGCTACCATGCCACCTTCACAAGGGCGCAGGAAGTGTGCTTCACAATAACAAAAACTCAAGGGTTGTGTGTACCAAAGCGATTCAGAATCGAGGAGACTAGACTGCTGTTCCAAAATCTGACGAAACAAAGCTACCATGCCACCTTCACAATGGTGCAGAAAGTGTGAAGGACTAACAAAAATTCCAGTGGAGTCTGCCAAGATCTTCAAAACCGAGCAGACAAGACTGCTGTTCCAAATCCGGTGAAACAATGCTACCATACCGCCTTCACAAGGGCGTAGAAAGTGTGCTCAATACTAACACACATTCAAGAGTGTACCAAAAGGATTCAAAATCGAGCAGACAAGACTGCTGTTCCAAAATCCGACGAAACAAAGCTACTGTGCCGCCCTTCACAATGGTGCAGAAAGTGTGAAAGACCAACAAAAATTCAAGTGCAGTCTGCCAAGGACCTTCAAAACCGAGCAGACAAGACTGCTGTTTCAAAATCCGACGAAACAGAGCTGCCATGCCGCCTTCACAATGGTGCAGAAAGTGTGACAGACTAACAAAAATTTGAGTGGACTCTACCAAGGATCTTCAAAGCAGAGCAGACAAGAACGCTGTCCCAAAATCCGATGACACAGAGCTACCCTGCCGCCTTCACAATGGCGCAAAAAGTGTGCTTCAAAGTAACTAAAATTCAAGAGTTGAGTGTACCAGAGGAATTCAAAATCAAGCAGACAAGACTGCTGTTCCAAAATCTGATGAAACAAAGCTACCATGCCACCTTCACAAGGGTGCAGAAAGTGTGCTTCACAATAACAAAACTTCAAGAGTTGAGTGTACCAAAGCGATTCAAAACCGCGCAGACAAGACTGCTGTTACAAAATCCGACGAAAGAAAGCTACCATGCCGCCTTCACAAGGGCGCAGAAAATGTGCTTCACAACAACGAAAATTCGAGAGTTGAGTGTACCAAAGGAATTCAAAATCGAGCAGACTAGACTGCTGTCCCAAAATCCGATGAAACGAATCTACCATGCCGCCTTCACAATGGCGCAGAAAGTGTGCTTCGCACAAACGAAGATGCTAGTGGAGTCTGCCAAGGCACTTCAAAAACCGAACAGGCAAGACAGCTGTTCTAAAATCCGACGAAACAAAGCTACCATGCCGCCTCCACAAGGCCGCAGAAAGTGTGCCTCACACTAACAAAAATTTCAGACAGGAGAAAACGAGGCAACTGTAGCATGCGCAATGGGAATTACTGATGAGCTGAAAGATGGTCTCCACCCCACTCTTGCGCCCCGACATTCGGACCACTGTCGATTTAAAGCAGCCAAGCGGATGATGGTCAGTGCTGAAAAGGGGTGCAACCCTGTGCCACAGCTGCTGCCAGGAACATCCGCACAGTCCAGAACATTCAGAACAGATCCACCGTGAGTTCCTGACACTTTCGAGCAGCTGGCTAGGGCCTTGCTCTTCGGCAGAGGTCGTTGCGCAGAACCCGTGTGCATGGCACAGACAAGGGGAACCTCTACGAGCCGCCAGACCGAAACCCGGGTTCAAACAGGCGCAAGCTTTCATATAAGGGGAGATTGTTGGCGCACGGCCTCTGCAGACAAACTCCTGTGTACGGCAGCGGTAAAAATACGTGGGAATAGTTTGCGTTTCGATGGAACCATAAAAATGAAGAGTTGGTTGTGGCCCGTTTTGCCGTCTAGTTGCATCGCCGCAAGCAAATGAGGGCCTTTGCCAGCTTGCGGAGATTCAAAGCCGACCGTGCATCACGTTGCCCTTTACAAGATTTCTTTGCTTCCATGTGCTGAAGAGCTGTGGGATGTATCACCCGGCGGAGAAAACTTTACAAAGCTGGATTTGCGATATGCATACCAGCGAGTTCCTCTGGGTGTGGACAGCCTCCAGTTTGTATCGATGAATACACATATGGGGGGCCATTCTCAGTGCATGTGGCTACTGTTTGAAGCTCTTTCTCAGGTCATATTTCAGCGTCGTAGAGATTGCCTTTTGATGGCAATCCAGATTAGCAATGTGCTTCATCTTACTTGCAGATGCGTCGATGATAAAGAACTGTTAGCCTGAACGCACGTGCGACTCTCCCGTCATTTCATCGGATCTTCGCTTCGTGGGCAACCAGCGCCAGCTAGGAAGAAATGCCCAAGCGGGAGGCAGACGATAAAAGATGGGATGCGAGACGGGCGTCACGAGAAGGGACGCTCAAAACGACGTTCAGATTATGCAAGCGCTGAAACCAAAGCAGACGCTGCGTCACGTACCACAATGTCGGTAGCCGTGCTATGCGCTTCCTTGAATTAACTCCTTAAATTCGCAAGTGTGCTTTTGTGCAACGGCTTGAGACTGACATGGCGACGAGGACAATTTGAATGGACGATCAGGCGTAGCTTTGGCAGCACACAAGGTTACAGTAGCACGAGCTAGTGCAACAGCAGTCACAAGCCACGAAGAGGACGCTCCGAAGCCGAGAATCTCCGCGCCGATATCGGAGGAAGGTGGAATTCGC
Source organism: Amblyomma americanum (assembly GCF_052857255.1). NCBI lineage: Eukaryota > Metazoa > Arthropoda > Arachnida > Ixodida > Ixodidae > Amblyomma > Amblyomma americanum. Next base: position 15,696,123 of record NC_135507.1, on the reverse strand, counting down.
ATAGATGAGTAGCTGACATCACGACCTCGGAGTACTTTTCGAATGCAAACCTCGCTTAGAGATCCACCCTGAATCGGACTCTCGAGAACGCCAGATGCACCCAGCACAGAAACGAGAACTGCGCAACCCGGATCCGTAAGTGCAACGACGGAGCTCGCTGTGCTCAGCATCACGCTACAGATGATGGCACAACTCTTACAACAACAAATGGAGAAATCTACAACACTGCACAAGACCACAGCGCTAACTTCTGGGAAGCCGACCGGCTTGACTCGCTGACTTCTGCTTATGTCATCCACAAACTGAGAGCCCACTTTGCAAGGCGCGGCATCCCAAGCGTTTTAGTCGGAGATATAAATGGCCCGCAATTCTCCAGCGAAGCATTCAGCAGGGTTGCAGGACAATGGGACTTCGAGCATGTCGCATCAATCCCAACCTATCCGAAATCGTATTGCATGGCAGAATCTTCCGTTAGTACTGTGAAAATGCTCTTAAAGAACACAGATGCAAGTAACAGCCATCCACACGTGGCGTTCCTCGACTATAGCAACACGCCACTCCAGCACTTGAAAGCTAGTCCTGCTCAGTTCCTGATGGGCAGGCTCAGACGCAGACGAACTACACTCCCAACAACAACAACGCTGTCGAAGCCAAAGACAGTCACTTCTGACAAGCACCATAAAAACAAAAGACGGACGATGCTTTTTCACCTCAACCAGAGAGCAAGAGATCTATCACCTTTGACAGAGGGGCAACATGTCACAGTCCATCCGAGCTCACAAGCCACATGAGAAAGGAGAATAGCGACTGAGCAGTGTGGCGACAGGTGTCGCAAGGTCCAAGTAGATCAACGTCCGCCTCAACTTGAAAACAGACGGAGAAGACATGGAAAGCAGCTCGCCGCCAGAGATGTTTGGCAGCGGCATCAACGATGCCAAAAAATGGAGCTCCTTCAAAGTAGCCTTCGGCCTCTACATGAAAGCCACGGACGTTGCTGGCTCACCGTCAGAAAGGCTTCCAGAAGCTGGCTGTTGTTGGACACGTTAATTCAAGCTCTGGAGTTCAACCTCACCCAAGGAAGGCTAGAGCTGTCGAAAATTTCCCGCGACCCAACGTGCCCCCAACACCCCGACGATGAGCCCAAGAGTGGGTTGAAAGTGCAAACAGCACCCGCACACCGTGCCGACTAGCCGTACAACGGGTCGGAAGTGAAAACTGAAAGCGATGAAGGAACACTCACCTGGGCTAGAAAACCACAGCGATGCGCGGCGAGCAGGTAATAACATTGGGTTTTGACGTAGCCAATAAATGAGGAGGCGGACCTCAGCGGCTTTGCATTACAGTTGTGCCCCTGCTTTGTTCTACCAACAGGGACTGTTGAAGGGTAGGACCTGGGTTTGAGGAAATGAAACAATGATTTTTCGGCAAAACCACAAGCTTACTAGGTGCTGCTACCATTATGGGACACTACAATGCAAGGAAAGAACTAATTCTCAGGTTTGACACATCGCCACATTGTCTAGGGGCAATCCGAGCACATGTCGAATGTGACAGAACTTGGAGACCGGAAGGATTTCTATCACCATCTTTGCTGCCTGCTGAAAGTACAGCGACGCTGAAAAGCATGCGACAACCTTGAATTATGGCGTCAAAAAGTTCCACGAGTACGCTTGGAGAGGGAAAATTACTGCTGTCGCTGACCACAAGCACTTGCTGGGTTTGTTCGCTTCTAACTATGCAGTGCACAGCGAAGCATCACCTTGACTCATCATGTGGACACTGACTCTTCCAGTTTGTTGGCTCAAGCTTACCTAGAGGCTGGGAAAAATGCTGGTTCATGCAGATGACTCCGATCGTAGTTGGAGCAATGATGATGGACCATTGTAAGACTCCACCTGAATTTGCAGGATGGATCCACAAGGCACAGACATGGGGACCATCTACGAGTAGCCCCCACTGAAGAGCCATTCCCAGTGCTGGCACATGTATCACAGAAAGCTCACGGGGCGGCACCTCTGCCTGTCACGCTTTCCTCTCCAACGCACGTGCTGAGAGCGCCTGCTTTTCTGCCTCAGAGCGAGAGGATAAGGCGGCCCTCGTGCAACCTTCAAGTTGAGGGGCGGATTGTCTAATGTAAATCTAAAGAAAAAACAGTCTAAGACACAAAAAGAAAAATAATCGTCCGTGACGCAAAACACACAGCTTAAAAAGGGGAAAGAAAGGTCCACTCGACTTTTGGTGCTCCAATGCTCCGCCTGGCAGCTCGTGCGCAGGGAGAGGAGGTGCGGCAGGACATCAGCACAACCCGCACACCGACGCAGACGTAGGGTGGATGGCAGTGTCCACAGCAGGAATCAATCCAACCGCATCAACCCGTCACTCCTGTGGAGCCCAGGCTACCTGACCTGAGTCAGGTAGCCTGGGAAATGGAGAGGAAGTGGCAGTGGAAACCGAGGTGGCCCGTGTTCAGAGCCTGCCGGCCCCGGGAAACGCAGGAAGGGAACAGCGGCACCTGGTTCTGGTGGCTCAGACTGTCGACGGTAGGCCCTCCCGCTCGGTAGCCGGGACGTCTGCGGCTGAGGCCCAAGTCTCAGGACCTGGGAGGGGGGCGGGGGGCAAGGCAGACGCCCGAGCGCACGCTCTCCCCTGCGCCACGTTCAACTTCCGCTCCTCCTCTTCTCCCTGCATAACTTCGTTTAGACTTCTCTAGCCGCAGTGTGGAGCTGGCTCCTTACAAAAGCACCATTTCAGTTTTTTGTAAATATTCTGAAAAGCTCCAACATGATTCTAACAGTACCTTCTTTTATCAGCCCTACAAGAAAGCATGCAAAATTAAATTGCGCCACTTGAAATCCACACGACTTCAGCAGCGCATAAAAAATGTCAACCAAAAAAATCCCCTCCTCTCAAGTCACGTGCCCCAGTGCAACGAAAAGCCCTGGGCAAAGTCAGCTAGAAATCAACAAAATAAATGAAGTGATGCCACAACACAAGCCGTTTTCACGATAGATTCTGGTGGTGCCATCAACGTAGATACCTAGTAGAACAGCACCTGAAATCAGAACTTAGGCTGAAAAATAGTTCACAGGAACAGAGAGCTGCACTGTGTATTTTTTGAGACAACAACACAGGGGCGTGGTCAAGAATGACACTGAGCCGAACCCATGGGCAGCCGCACGGCTGTGGCGACATTGAAGAATGGGGAAATGAGGTCTCTATTCACGCTCAAGTACGCAACGAAGGATTGCAGCGCGAACCCTACTCATCGCCAATCGTCGACGACATTCTGCCTCAAGACGCAAAACCAGAGATCTTCTCAAAGCTGGATTTGCTTCATGGTTATTGGCAGTGCATTCTTGATGGAGACTCGAGTCTCATGGCTCACATTCCAGACGCCGATGGCATGTTACCACTGCCTGTATCTTCATTTCAGTCTCGCGGCCACCAGCAAATTTTTCCACACAAAACTACAGTCAGCACATGATGGACTGGATGCTGTATCACTTGTTGGGGATGAAACTTTGGCGATCGGTGTTGAAAAAACAGATTATGAACCTCGGCATGAAGAAGGTTGAACCCCTGCTGAAGAAATGCCAGCAGATTGGTGTGCTTCTCAAAAGAGAGAAATCTAAACTTCACTGCTCAAGCAAGACATTTCCGGGTGAAACTCTGACAAAAGCAGGCCTACACTTCGATCCCGAAAAGGCCAGTGTGATACCAGATATGCCAGCGAGTGTCGAGACACATGATGTCCAGCAGTACGTCGGAATGGTCAGCTACCTGGCACGGTTTCTTTACGAAAATCTCCCAAGTCATGGAGCCACTCAGCGAGCTGACCATCAAAGATGTTAAGGAGGCAAAAGCACTCCAACAGAGAAAATACCTTGTAGGAAAAGCACCAGTACTGGCGTACTGCGACGCAAGAAAAGCACTGGTGGTGCAGTGCAACGCCAGTGAACATGAACTTGGAGCTGCAATTCTTGAAGACGGAATCTCAATATCTTTTGCACGCAGAGCACTCGCACAAAGCGAGGTGCAGTATGTGTAAACAGAGAAAGAAATTCTGGCCGCAGTCTTCTCGCACGATAAGTTTCACCAGAATAAGTTGATCTTATTACCACAGTAGCATTATGCCTCAAACGGGGAGCAGAAAGTGTGCTTCACACCCACAAAAAGTCGAGCGGTGTGCCAAGGGGATTCAAAACCAGCAGACAAGACTGCTGTTCCGAAACTCGACGAAACAAAGCTACTGACCTCCCTCTACAAGGATGCACAAAATGTGCTGCAGACTAACAAAAATTCAAGTGGAGCGTGCCAAAGCACTTTGAAACCGAGGAGACAAGACAGCTGTTGAAAAATCCAACAAAACAAAGCTATCATACCGCGTCCTCCAAGGAACCAAAAAGTGTGCTTCACACTAACAGAAATTCAAGTGGAGTCTGCCAAAGGGCTTCAAAACCGAGCAGACAAGACTGCTGTTCCAAAACACAATGAAACAAAGGCACCACGCCACCTTCACAAGGACGCAGAAAGTGTGCTTCACAATAACAAAAATTAAAGAGTTGGATATACCAAAGGGATTCAAAATCGAGCAGACAAGACTGCTGTTCCAAAATCCGATGAAACAAAGCTACCATGCCGCCTTCACAAGGGCACAGAAAGTGTGCTTCACAATAACAAAAATTCAAGAGTTGAGTGTATTAAAGGGATTCAACATCGAGCAGACTAGACAGCTGTTCCGAAACTCGACGAAACAAAGCTACTGACCTCCCTCTACAAGGATGCACAAAATGTGCTGCAGACTAACAATAATTCAAGTGGAGCGTGCCAAAGCACTTTGAAACCGAGGAGACAAGACTGCTGTTGCAAATCCGGTGAAACAATGCTACCATACCGCCTTCACAAGGGCGTAGAAAGTGTGCTCAATACTAACACACATTCAAGAGTGTACCAAAAGGATTCAAAATCGAGCAGACAAGACTGCTGTTCCAAAATCCGACGAAACAGAGCTGCCATGCCGCCTTCACAATGGTGCAGAAAGTGTGACAGACTAACAAAAATTCGAGTGGACTCTACCAAGGATCTTCAAAGCAGAGCAGACAAGAACGCTGTCCCAAAATCCGATGACACAGAGCTACCCTGCCGCCTTCACAATGGCGCAGAAAGTGTGCTTCAAAGTAACTAAAATTCAAGAGTTGAGTGTACCAGAGGAATTCAAAATCAAGCAGACAAGACTGCTGTTCCAAAATCCGATGAAACAAAGCTACCATGCCACCTTCACAAGGGTGCAGAAAGTGTGCTTCACAATAACAAAACTTCAAGAGTTGAGTGTACCAAAGCGATTCAAAACCGCGCAGACAAGACTGCTGTTACAAAATCCGACGAAAGAAAGCTACCATGCCGCCTTCACAAGGGCGCAGAAAATGTGCTTCACAACAACGAAAATTCGAGAGTTGAGTGTACCAAAGGAATTCAAAATCGAGCAGACTAGACTGCTGTCCCAAAATCCGATGAAACGAATCTACCATGCCGCCTTCACAATGGCGCAGAAAGTGTGCTTCGCACAAACGAAGATGCTAGTGGAGTCTGCCAAGGCACTTCAAAAACCGAACAGGCAAGACAGCTGTTCTAAAATCCGACGAAACAAAGCTACCATGCCGCCTCCACAAGGCCGCAGAAAGTGCGCCTCACACTAACAAAAATTTCAGACAGGAGAAAACGAGGCAACTGTAGCGTGCGCAATGGGAATTACTGATGAGCTGAAAGATGGTCTCCACCCCACTCTTGCGCCCCGACATTCGGACCACTGTCGATTTAAAGCAGCCAAGCGGATGATGGTCAGTGCTGAAAAGGGGTGCAACCCTGTGCCACAGCTGCTGCCAGGAACATCCGCACAGTCCAGAACATTCAGAACAGATCCACCGTGAGTTCCTGACGCTTTCGAGCAGCTGGCTAGGGCCTTGCTCTTCGGCAGAGGTCGTTGCGCAGAACCCGTGTGCATGGCACAGACAAGGGGAACCTCTACGAGCCGCCAGACCGAAACCCGGGTTCAAACAGGCGCAAGCTTTCATATAAGGGGAGATTGTTGGCGCACGGCCTCTGCAGACAAACTCCTGTGTACGGCAGCGGTAAAAATACGTGGGAATAGTTTGCGTTTCGATGGAACCATAAAAATGAAGAGTTGGTTGTGGCCCGTTTTGCCGTCTAGTTGCATCGCCGCAAGCAAATGAGGGCCTTTGCCAGCTTGCGGAGATTCAAAGCCGACCGTGCATCACGTTGCCCTTTACAAGATTTCTTTGCTTCCATGTGCTGAAGAGCTGTGGGATGTATCACCCGGCGGAGAAAACTTTACAAAGCTGGATTTGCGATATGCATACCAGCGAGTTCCTCTGGGTGTGGACAGCCTCCAGTTTGTATCGATGAATACACATATGGGGGGCCATTCTCAGTGCATGTGGCTACTGTTTGAAGCTCTTTCTCAGGTCATATTTCAGCGTCGTAGAGATTGCCTTTTGATGGCAATCCAGATTAGCAATGTGCTTCATCTTACTTGCAGATGCGTCGATGATAAAGAACTGTTTGCCTGAACGCACGTGCGACTCTCCGTCATTTCATCGGATCTTCGCTTCGTGGGCAACCAGCGCCAGCTAGGAAGAAATGCCCAAGCGGGAGGCAGACGATAAAAGATGGGATGCGAGACGGGCGTCACGAGAAGGGACGCTCAAAACGACGTTCAGATTATGCAAGCGCTGAAACCAAAGCAGACGCTGCGTCACGTACCACAATGTCGGTAGCCGTGCTATGTGCTTCCTTGAATTAACTCCTTAAATTCGCAAGTGTGCTTTTGTGCAACGGCTTGAGACTGACATGGCGACGAGGACAATTTGAATGGACGATCAGGCGTAGCTTTGGCAGCACACAAGGTTACAGTAGCACGAGCTAGTGCAACAGCAGTCACAAGCCACGAAGAGGACGCTCCGAAGCCGAGAATCTCCGCGCCGATATCGGAGGAAGGTGGAATTCGCATAGATGAGTAGCTGACATCACGACCTCGGAGTACTTTTCGAATGCAAACCTCGCTTAGAGATCCACCCTGAATCGGACTTTCGGGAACGCCAGACGCACCCAGCACAGAAACGAGAACTGCGGAACCCGGATCCGTAAGTGCAACGACGGAGCTCGCTGTGCTCAGCATCACGCTACAGATGATGGCACAACTCTTACAACAACAAATGGAGAAATCTACAACACTGCACAAGACCACAGCGCTAACTTCTGGGAAGCCGACCGGCTTGACTCGCTGACTTCTGCTTATGTCATCCACAAACTGAGAGCCCACTTTGCAAGGCGCGGCATCCCAAGCATTCCAGTCGGAGATATAAATGGCCCGCAATTCTCCAGCGAAGCATTCAGCAGGGTTGCAGGACAATGGGACTTCGAGCATGTCGCATCAATCCCAACCTATCCGAAATCGTATTGCATGGCAGAATCTTCCGTTAGTACTGTGAAAATGCTCTTAAAGAACACAGATGCAAGTAACAGCCATCCACACGTGGCGTTCCTCGACTATAGCAACACGCCACTCCAGCACTTGAAAGCTAGTCCTGCTCAGTTCCTGATGGGCAGGCTCAGACGCAGACGAACTACACTCCCAACAACAACGCTGTCGAAGCCAAAGACAGTCACTTCTGACAAGCACCATAAAAACAAAAGACGGACGATGCTTTTTCACCTCAACCAGAGAGCAAGAGATCTACCACCTTTGACAGAGGGGCAACATGTCACAGTCCATCCGAGCTCACAAGCCACATGAGAAAGGAGAATAGCGACTGAGCAGTGTGGCGACAGGTGTCGCAAGGTCCAAGTAGATCAACGTCCGCCTCAACTTGAAAACAGACGGAGAAGACATGGAAAGCAGCTCGCCGCCAGAGATGTTTGGCAGCGGCATCAACGATGCCAAAAAATGGAGCTCCTTCAAAGTAGCCTTCGGCCTCTACATGAAAGCCACGGACGTTGCTGGCTCACCGTCAGAAAGGCTTCCAGAAGCTGGCTGTTGTTGGACACGTTAATTCAAGCTCTGGAGTTCAACCTCACCCAAGGAAGGCTAGAGCTGTCGAAAATTTCCCGCGACCCAACGTGCCCCCAACACCCCGACGATGAGCCCAAGAGTGGGTTGAAAGTGCAAACAGCACCCGCACACCGTGCCGACTAGCCGTACAACGGGTCGGAAGTGAAAACTGAAAGCGATGAAGGAACACTCACCTGGGCTAGAAAACCACAGCGATGCGCGGCGAGCAGGTAATAACATTGGGTTTTGACGTAGCCAATAAATGAGGAGGCGGACCTCAGCGGCTTTGCATTACAGTTGTGCCCCTGCTTTGTTCTACCAACAGGGACTGTTGAAGGGTAGGACCTGGGTTTGAGGAAATGAAACAATGATTTTTCGGCAAAACCACAAGCTTACTAGGTGCTGCTACCATTATGGGACACTACAATGCAAGGAAAGAACTAATTCTCAGGTTTGACACATCGCCACATTGTCTAGGGGCAATCCGAGCACATGTCGAATGTGACAGAACTTGGAGACCGGAAGGATTTCTATCACCATCTTTGCTGCCTGCTGAAAGTACAGCGACGCTGAAAAGCATGCGACAACCTTGAATTATGGCGTCAAAAAGTTCCACGAGTACGCTTGGAGAGGGAAAATTACTGCTGTCGCTGACCACAAGCACTTGCTGGGTTTCTTCGCTTCTAACTATGCAGTGCACAGCGAAGCATCACCTTGACTCATCATGTGGACACTGACTCTTCCAGTTTGTTGGCTCAAGCTTACCTAGAGGCTGGGAAAAATGCTGGTTCATGCAGATGACTCCGATCGTAGTTGGAGCAATGATGATGGACCATTGTAAGACTCCACCTGAATTTGCAGGATGGATCCACAAGGCACAGACATGGGGACCATCTACGAGTAGCCCCCACTGAAGAGCCATTCCCAGTGCTGGCACATGTATCACAGAAAGCTCACGGGGCGGCACCTCTGCCTGTCACGCTTTCCTCTCCAACGCACGTGCTGAGAGCGCCTGCTTTTCTGCCTCAGAGCGAGAGGATAAGGCGGCCCTCGTGCAACCTTCAAGTTGAGGGGCGGATTGTCTAATTTAAATCTAAAGAAAAAACAGTCTAAGACACAAAAAGAAAAATAATCGTCCGTGACGCAAAACACACAGCTTAAAAAGGGGAAAGAAAGGTCCACTCGACTTTTGGTGCTCCAATGCTCCGCCTGGCAGCTCGTGCGCAGGGAGAGGAGGTGCGGCAGGACATCAGCACAACCCGCACACCGACGCAGACGTAGGGTGGATGGCGGTGTCCACAGCAGGAATCAATCCAACCGCATCAACCCGTCACACCTGTGGAGCCCAGGCTACCTGACCTGAGTCAGGTAGCCTGGGAAATGGAGAGGAAGTGGCAGTGGAAACCGAGGTGGCCCGTGTTCAGAGCCTGCCGGCCCCGGGAAACGCAGGAAGGGAACAGCGGCACCTGGTTCTGGTGGCTCAGACTGTCGACGGTAGGCCCTCCCGCTCGGTAGCCGGGACGTCTGCGGCTGAGGCCCAAGTCTCAGGACCTGGGAGGGGGGCGGGGGGCAAGGCAGACGCCCGAGCGCACGCTCTCCCCTGCGCCACGTTCAACTTCCGCTCCTCCTCTTCTCCCTGCATAACTTCGTTTAGACTTCTCTAGCCGCAGTGTGGAGCTGGCTCCTTACAAAAGCACCATTTCAGTTTTTTGTAAATATTCTGAAAAGCTCCAACATGATTCTAACAGTACCTTCTTTTATCAGCCCTACAAGAAAGCATGCAAAATTAAATTGCGCCACTTGAAATCCACACGACTTCAGCAGCGCATAAAAAATGTCAACCAAAAAAATCCCCTCCTCTCAAGTCACGTGCCCAGTGCAACGAAAAGCCCTGGGCAAAGTCAGCTAGAAATCAACAAAATAAATGAAGTGATGCCACAACACAAGCCGTTTTCACGATAGATTCTGGTGGTGCCATCAACGTAGATACCTAGTAGAACAGCACCTGAAATCAGAACTTAGGCTGAAAAATAGTTCACAGGAACAGAGAGCTGCACTGTGTATTTTTTGAGACAACAACACAGGGGCGTGGTCAAGAATGACACTGAGCCGAACCCATGGGCAGCCGCACGGCTGTGGCGACATTGAAGAATGGGGAAATGAGGTCTCTATTCACGCTCAAGTACGCAACGAAGGATTGCAGCGCGAACCCTACTCATCGCCAATCGTCGACGACATTCTGCCTCAAGACGCAAAACCAGAGATCTTCTCAAAGCTGGATTTGCTTCATGGTTATTGGCAGTGCATTCTTGATGGAGACTCGAGTCTCATGGCTCACATTCCAGACGCCGATGGCATGTTACCACTGCCTGTATCTTCATTTCAGTCTCGCGGCCACCAGCAAATTTTTCCACACAAAACTACAGTCAGCACATGATGGACTGGATGCTGTATCACTTGTTGGGGATGAAACTTTGGCGATCGGTGTTGAAAAAACAGATTATGAACCTCGGCATGAAGAAGGTTGAACCCCTGCTGAAGAAATGCCAGCAGATTGGTGTGCTTCTCAAAAGAGAGAAATCTAAACTTCACTGCTCAAGCAAGACATTTCCGGGTGAAACTCTGACAAAAGCAGGCCTACACTTCGATCCCGAAAAGGCCAGTGTGATACCAGATATGCCAGCGAGTGTCGAGACACATGATGTCCAGCAGTACGTCGGAATGGTCAGCTACCTGGCACGGTTTCTTTACGAAAATCTCCCAAGTCATGGAGCCACTCAGCGAGCTGACCATCAAAGATGTTAAGGAGGCAAAAGCACTCCAACAGAGAAAATACCTTGTAGGAAAAGCACCAGTACTGGCGTACTGCGACGCAAGAAAAGCACTGGTGGTGCAGTGCAACGCCAGTGAACATGAACTTGGAGCTGCAATTCTTGAAGACGGAATCTCAATATCTTTTGCACGCAGAGCACTCGCACAAAGCGAGGTGCAGTATGTGTAAACAGAGAAAGAAATTCTGGCCGCAGTCTTCTCGCACAATAAGTTTCACCAGAATAAGTTGATCTTATTACCACAGTAGCATTATGCCTCAAACGGGGAGCAGAAAGTGTGCTTCACACCCACAAAAAGTCGAGCGGTGTGCCAAGGGGATTCAAAACCAGCAGACAACACTGCTGTTCCGAAACTCGACGAAACAAAGCTACTGACCTCCCTCTACAAGGATGCACAAAATGTGCTGCAGACTAACAAAAATTCAAGTGGAGCGTGCCAAAGCACTTTGAAACCGAGGAGACAAGACTGCTGTTGCAAATCCGGTGAAACAATGCTACCATACCGCCTTCACAAGGGCGTAGAAAGTGTGCTCAATACTAACACACATTCAAGAGTGTACCAAAAGGATTCAAAATCGAGCAGACAAGACTGCTGTTCCAAAATCCGACGAAACAAAGCTACCGTGCCGCCCTTCACAATGGTGCAGAAAGTGTGAAAGACCAACAAAAATTCAAGTGCAGTCTGCCAAGGACCTTCAAAACCGAGCAGACAAGACTGCTGTTTCAAAATCCGACGAAACAGAGCTGCCATGCCGCCTTCACAATGGTGCAGAAAGTGTGACAGACTAACAAAAATTCGAGTGGACTCTACCAAGGATCTTCAAAGCAGAGCAGACAAGAACGCTGTCCCAAAATCCGATGACACAGAGCTACCCTGCCGCCTTCACAATGGCGCAGAAAGTGTGCTTCAAAGTAACTAAAATTCAAGAGTTGAGTGTACCAGAGGAATTCAAAATCAAGCAGACAAGACTGCTGTTCCAAAATCCGATGAAACAAAGCTACCATGCCACCTTCACAAGGGTGCAGAAAGTGTGCTTCACAATAACAAAACTTCAAGAGTTGAGTGTACCAAAGCGATTCAAAACCGCGCAGACAAGACTGCTGTTACAAAATCCGACGAAAGAAAGCTACCATGCCGCCTTCACAAGGGCGCAGAAAATGTGCTTCACAACAACGAAAATTCGAGAGTTGAGTGTACCAAAGGAATTCAAAATCGAGCAGACTAGACTGCTGTCCCAAAATCCGATGAAACGAATCTACCATGCCGCCTTCACAATGGCGCAGAAAGTGTGCTTCGCACAAACGAAGATGCTAGTGGAGTCTGCCAAGGCACTTCAAAAACCGAACAGGCAAGACAGCTGTTCTAAAATCCGACGAAACAAAGCTACCATGCCGCCTCCACAAGGCCGCAGAAAGTGCGCCTCACACTAACAAAAATTTCAGACAGGAGAAAACGAGGCAACTGTAGCGTGCGCAATGGGAATTACTGATGAGCTGAAAGATGGTCTCCACCCCACTCTTGCGCCCCGACATTCGGACCACTGTCGATTTAAAGCAGCCAAGCGGATGATGGTCAGTGCTGAAAAGGGGTGCAACCCTGTGCCACAGCTGCTGCCAGGAACATCCGCACAGTCCAGAACATTCAGAACAGATCCACCGTGAGTTCCTGACACTTTCGAGCAGCTGGCTAGGGCCTTGCTCTTCGGCAGAGGTCGTTGCGCAGAACCCGTGTGCATGGCACAGACAAGGGGAACCTCTACGAGCCGCCAGACCGAAACCCGGGTTCAAACAGGCGCAAGCTTTCATATAAGGGGAGATTGTTGGCGCACGGCCTCTGCAGACAAACTCCTGTGTACGGCAGCGGTAAAAATACGTGGGAATAGTTTGCGTTTCGATGGAACCATAAAAATGAAGAGTTGGTTGTGGCCCGTTTTGCCGTCTAGTTGCATCGCCGCAAGCAAATGAGGGCCTTTGCCAGCTTGCGGAGATTCAAAGCCGACCGTGCATCACGTTGCCCTTTACAAGATTTCTTTGCTTCCATGTGCTGAAGAGCTGTGGGATGTATCACCCGGCGGAGAAAACTTTACAAAGCTGGATTTGCGATATGCATACCAGCGAGTTCCTCTGGGTGTGGACAGCCTCCAGTTTGTATCGATGAATACACATATGGGGGGCCATTCTCAGTGCATGTGGCTACTGTTTCAAGCTCTTTCTCAGGTCATATTTCAGCGTCGTAGAGATTGCCTTTTGATGGCAATCCAGATTAGCAATGTGCTTCATCTTACTTGCAGATGCGTCGATGATAAAGAACTGTTTGCCTGAACGCACGTGCGACTCTCCGTCATTTCATCGGATCTTCGCTTCGTGGGCAACCAGCGCCAGCTAGGAAGAAATGCCCAAGCGGGAGGCAGACGATAAAAGATGGGATGCGAGACGGGCGTCACGAGAAGGGACGCTCAAAACGACGTTCAGATTATGCAAGCGCTGAAACCAAAGCAGACGCTGCGTCACGTACCACAATGTCGGTAGCCGTGCTATGCGCTTCCTTGAATTAACTCCTTAAATTCGCAAGTGTGCTTTTGTGCAACGGCTTGAGACTGACATGGCGACGAGGACAATTTGAATGGACGATCAGGCGTAGCTTTGGCAGCACACAAGGTTACAGTAGCACGAGCTAGTGCAACAGCAGTCACAAGCCACGAAGAGGACGCTCCGAAGCCGAGAATCTCCGCGCCGATATCGGAGGAAGGTGGAATTCGCATAGATGAGTAGCTGACATCACGACCTCGGAGTACTTTTCGAATGCAAACCTCGCTTAGAGATCCACCCTGAATCGGACTTTCGGGAACGCCAGACGCACCCAGCACAGAAACGAGAACTGCGGAACCCGGATCCGTAAGTGCAACGACGGAGCTCGCTGTGCTCAGCATCACGCTACAGATGATGGCACAACTCTTACAACAACAAATGGAGAAATCTACAACACTGCACAAGACCACAGCGCTAACTTCTGGGAAGCCGACCGGCTTGACTCGCTGACTTCTGCTTATGTCATCCACAAACTGAGAGCCCACTTTGCAAGGCGCGGCATCCCAAGCATTCCAGTCGGAGATATAAATGGCCCGCAATTCTCCAGCGAAGCATTCAGCAGGGTTGCAGGACAATGGGACTTCGAGCATGTCGCATCAATCCCAACCTATCCGAAATCGTATTGCATGGCAGAATCTTCCGTTAGTACTGTGAAAATGCTCTTAAAGAACACAGATGCAAGTAACAGCCATCCACACGTGGCGTTCCTCGACTATAGCAACACGCCACTCCAGCACTTGAAAGCTAGTCCTGCTCAGTTCCTGATGGGCAGGCTCAGACGCAGACGAACTACACTCCCAACAACAACGCTGTCGAAGCCAAAGACAGTCACTTCTGACAAGCACCATAAAAACAAAAGACGGACGATGCTTTTTCACCTCAACCAGAGAGCAAGAGATCTACCACCTTTGACAGAGGGGCAACATGTCACAGTCCATCCGAGCTCACAAGCCACATGAGAAAGGAGAATAGCGACTGAGCAGTGTGGCGACAGGTGTCGCAAGGTCCAAGTAGATCAACGTCCGCCTCAACTTGAAAACAGACGGAGAAGACATGGAAAGCAGCTCGCCGCCAGAGATGTTTGGCAGCGGCATCAACGATGCCAAAAAATGGAGCTCCTTCAAAGTAGCCTTCGGCCTCTACATGAAAGCCACGGACGTTGCTGGCTCACCGTCAGAAAGGCTTCCAGAAGCTGGCTGTTGTTGGACACGTTAATTCAAGCTCTGGAGTTCAACCTCACCCAAGGAAGGCTAGAGCTGTCGAAAATTTCCCGCGACCCAACGTGCCCCCAACACCCCGACGATGAGCCCAAGAGTGGGTTGAAAGTGCAAACAGCACCCGCACACCGTGCCGACTAGCCGTACAACGGGTCGGAAGTGAAAACTGAAAGCGATGAAGGAACACTCACCTGGGCTAGAAAACCACAGCGATGCGCGGCGAGCAGGTAATAACATTGGGTTTTGACGTAGCCAATAAATGAGGAGGCGGACCTCAGCGGCTTTGCATTACAGTTGTGCCCCTGCTTTGTTCTACCAACAGGGACTGTTGAAGGGTAGGACCTGGGTTTGAGGAAATGAAACAATGATTTTTCGGCAAAACCACAAGCTTACTAGGTGCTGCTACCATTATGGGACACTACAATGCAAGGAAAGAACTAATTCTCAGGTTTGACACATCGCCACATTGTCTAGGGGCAATCCGAGCACATGTCGAATGTGACAGAACTTGGAGACCGGAAGGATTTCTATCACCATCTTGCTGCCTGCTGAAAGTACAGCGACGCTGAAAAGCATGCGACAACCTTGAATTATGGCATCAAAAAGTTCCACGAGTACGCTTGGAGCGGGAAAATTACTGCTGTCGCTGACCACAAGCACTTGCTGGGTTTGTTCGCTTCTAACTATGCAGTGCACAGCGAAGCATCACCTTGACTCATCATGTGGACACTGACTCTTCCAGTTTGTTGGCTCAAGCTTACCTAGAGGCTGGGAAAAATGCTGGTTCATGCAGATGACTCCGATCGTAGTTGGAGCAATGATGATGGACCATTGTAAGACTCCACCTGAATTTGCAGGATGGATCCACAAGGCACAGACATGGGGACCATCTACGAGTAGCCCCCACTGAAGAGCCATTCCCAGTGCTGGCACATGTATCACAGAAAGCTCACGGGGCGGCACCTCTGCCTGTCACGCTTTCCTCTCCAACGCACGTGCTGAGAGCGCCTGCTTTTCTGCCTCAGAGCGAGAGGATAAGGCGGCCCTCGTGCAACCTTCAAGTTGAGGGGCGGATTGTCTAATTTAAATCTAAAGAAAAAACAGTCTAAGACACAAAAAGAAAAATAATCGTCCGTGACGCAAAACACACAGCTTAAAAAGGGGAAAGAAAGGTCCACTCGACTTTTGGTGCTCCAATGCTCCGCCTGGCAGCTCGTGCGCAGGGAGAGGAGGTGCGGCAGGACATCAGCACAACCCGCACACCGACGCAGACGTAGGGTGGATGGCGGTGTCCACAGCAGGAATCAATCCAACCGCATCAACCCGTCACACCTGTGGAGCCCAGGCTACCTGACCTGAGTCAGGTAGCCTGGGAAATGGAGAGGAAGTGGCAGTGGAAACCGAGGTGGCCCGTGTTCAGAGCCTGCCGGCCCCGGGAAACGCAGGAAGGGAACAGCGGCACCTGGTTCTGGTGGCTCAGACTGTCGACGGTAGGCCCTCCCGCTCGGTAGCCGGGACGTCTGCGGCTGAGGCCCAAGTCTCAGGACCTGGGAGGGGGGCGGGGGGCAAGGCAGACGCCCGAGCGCACGCTCTCCCCTGCGCCACGTTCAACTTCCGCTCCTCCTCTTCTCCCTGCATAACTTCGTTTAGACTTCTCTAGCCGCAGTGTGGAGCTGGCTCCTTACAAAAGCACCATTTCAGTTTTTTGTAAATATTCTGAAAAGCTCCAACATGATTCTAACAGTACCTTCTTTTATCAGCCCTACAAGAAAGCATGCAAAATTAAATTGCGCCACTTGAAATCCACACGACTTCAGCAGCGCATAAAAAATGTCAACCAAAAAAATCCCCTCCTCTCAAGTCACGTGCCCAGTGCAACGAAAAGCCCTGGGCAAAGTCAGCTAGAAATCAACAAAATAAATGAAGTGATGCCACAACACAAGCCGTTTTCACGATAGATTCTGGTGGTGCCATCAACGTAGATACCTAGTAGAACAGCACCTGAAATCAGAACTTAGGCTGAAAAATAGTTCACAGGAACAGAGAGCTGCACTGTGTATTTTTTGAGACAACAACACAGGGGCGTGGTCAAGAATGACACTGAGCCGAACCCATGGGCAGCCGCACGGCTGTGGCGACATTGAAGAATGGGGAAATGAGGTCTCTATTCACGCTCAAGTACGCAACGAAGGATTGCAGCGCGAACCCTACTCATCGCCAATCGTCGACGACATTCTGCCTCAAGACGCAAAACCAGAGATCTTCTCAAAGCTGGATTTGCTTCATGGTTATTGGCAGTGCATTCTTGATGGAGACTCGAGTCTCATGGCTCACATTCCAGACGCCGATGGCATGTTACCACTGCCTGTATCTTCATTTCAGTCTCGCGGCCACCAGCAAATTTTTCCACACAAAACTACAGTCAGCACATGATGGACTGGATGCTGTATCACTTGTTGGGGATGAAACTTTGGCGATCGGTGTTGAAAAAACAGATTATGAACCTCGGCATGAAGAAGGTTGAACCCCTGCTGAAGAAATGCCAGCAGATTGGTGTGCTTCTCAAAAGAGAGAAATCTAAACTTCACTGCTCAAGCAAGACATTTCCGGGTGAAACTCTGACAAAAGCAGGCCTACACTTCGATCCCGAAAAGGCCAGTGTGATACCAGATATGCCAGCGAGTGTCGAGACACATGATGTCCAGCAGTACGTCGGAATGGTCAGCTACCTGGCACGGTTTCTTTACGAAAATCTCCCAAGTCATGGAGCCACTCAGCGAGCTGACCATCAAAGATGTTAAGGAGGCAAAAGCACTCCAACAGAGAAAATACCTTGTAGGAAAAGCACCAGTACTGGCGTACTGCGACGCAAGAAAAGCACTGGTGGTGCAGTGCAACGCCAGTGAACATGAACTTGGAGCTGCAATTCTTGAAGACGGAATCTCAATATCTTTTGCACGCAGAGCACTCGCACAAAGCGAGGTGCAGTATGTGTAAACAGAGAAAGAAATTCTGGCCGCAGTCTTCTCGCACAATAAGTTTCACCAGAATAAGTTGATCTTATTACCACAGTAGCATTATGCCTCAAACGGGGAGCAGAAAGTGTGCTTCACACCCACAAAAAGTCGAGCGGTGTGCCAAGGGGATTCAAAACCAGCAGACAACACTGCTGTTCCGAAACTCGACGAAACAAAGCTACTGACCTCCCTCTACAAGGATGCACAAAATGTGCTGCAGACTAACAAAAATTCAAGTGGAGCGTGCCAAAGCACTTTGAAACCGAGGAGACAAGACTGCTGTTGCAAATCCGGTGAAACAATGCTACCATACCGCCTTCACAAGGGCGTAGAAAGTGTGCTCAATACTAACACACATTCAAGAGTGTACCAAAAGGATTCAAAATCGAGCAGACAAGACTGCTGTTCCAAAATCCGACGAAACAAAGCTACCGTGCCGCCCTTCACAATGGTGCAGAAAGTGTGAAAGACCAACAAAAATTCAAGTGCAGTCTGCCAAGGACCTTCAAAACCGAGCAGACAAGACTGCTGTTTCAAAATCCGACGAAACAGAGCTGCCATGCCGCCTTCACAATGGTGCAGAAAGTGTGACAGACTAACAAAAATTCGAGTGGACTCTACCAAGGATCTTCAAAGCAGAGCAGACAAGAACGCTGTCCCAAAATCCGATGACACAGAGCTACCCTGCCGCCTTCACAATGGCGCAGAAAGTGTGCTTCAAAGTAACTAAAATTCAAGAGTTGAGTGTACCAGAGGAATTCAAAATCAAGCAGACAAGACTGCTGTTCCAAAATCCGATGAAACAAAGCTACCATGCCACCTTCACAAGGGTGCAGAAAGTGTGCTTCACAATAACAAAACTTCAAGAGTTGAGTGTACCAAAGCGATTCAAAACCGCGCAGACAAGACTGCTGTTACAAAATCCGACGAAAGAAAGCTACCATGCCGCCTTCACAAGGGCGCAGAAAATGTGCTTCACAACAACGAAAATTCGAGAGTTGAGTGTACCAAAGGAATTCAAAATCGAGCAGACTAGACTGCTGTCCCAAAATCCGATGAAACGAATCTACCATGCCACCTTCACAATGGCGCAGAAAGTGTGCTTCGCACAAACGAAGATGCTAGTGGAGTCTGCCAAGGCACTTCAAAAACCGAACAGGCAAGACAGCTGTTCTAAAATCCGACGAAACAAAGCTACCATGCCGCCTCCACAAGGCCGCAGAAAGTGCGCCTCACACTAACAAAAATTTCAGACAGGAGAAAACGAGGCAACTGTAGCGTGCGCAATGGGAATTACTGATGAGCTGAAAGATGGTCTCCACCCCACTCTTGCGCCCCGACATTCGGACCACTGTCGATTTAAAGCAGCCAAGCGGATGATGGTCAGTGCTGAAAAGGGGTGCAACCCTGTGCCACAGCTGCTGCCAGGAACATCCGCACAGTCCAGAACATTCAGAACAGATCCACCGTGAGTTCCTGACGCTTTCGAGCAGCTGGCTAGGGCCTTGCTCTTCGGCAGAGGTCGTTGCGCAGAACCCGTGTGCATGGCACAGACAAGGGGAACCTCTACGAGCCGCCAGACCGAAACCCGGGTTCAAACAGGCGCAAGCTTTCATATAAGGGGAGATTGTTGGCGCACGGCCTCTGCAGACAAACTCCTGTGTACGGCAGCGGTAAAAATACGTGGGAATAGTTTGCGTTTCGATGGAACCATAAAAATGAAGAGTTGGTTGTGGCCCGTTTTGCCGTCTAGTTGCATCGCCGCAAGCAAATGAGGGCCTTTGCCAGCTTGCGGAGATTCAAAGCCGACCGTGCATCACGTTGCCCTTTACAAGATTTCTTTGCTTCCATGTGCTGAAGAGCTGTGGGATGTATCACCCGGCGGAGAAAACTTTACAAAGCTGGATTTGCGATATGCATACCAGCGAGTTCCTCTGGGTGTGGACAGCCTCCAGTTTGTATCGATGAATACACATATGGGGGGCCATTCTCAGTGCATGTGGCTACTGTTTGAAGCTCTTTCTCAGGTCATATTTCAGCGTCGTAGAGATTGCCTTTTGATGGCAATCCAGATTAGCAATGTGCTTCATCTTACTTGCAGATGCGTCGATGATAAAGAACTGTTTGCCTGAACGCACGTGCGACTCTCCGTCATTTCATCGGATCTTCGCTTCGTGGGCAACCAGCGCCAGCTAGGAAGAAATGCCCAAGCGGGAGGCAGACGATAAAAGATGGGATGCGAGACGGGCGTCACGAGAAGGGACGCTCAAAACGACGTTCAGATTATGCAAGCGCTGAAACCAAAGCAGACGCTGCGTCACGTACCACAATGTCGGTAGCCGTGCTATGCGCTTCCTTGAATTAACTCCTTAAATTCGCAAGTGTGCTTTTGTGCAACGGCTTGAGACTGACATGGCGACGAGGACAATTTGAATGGACGATCAGGCGTAGCTTTGGCAGCACACAAGGTTACAGCAGCACGAGCTAGTGCAACAGCAGTCACAAGCCACGAAGAGGACGCTCCGAAGCCGAGAATCTCCGCGCCGATATCGGAGGAAGGTGGAATTCGCATAGATGAGTAGCTGACATCACGACCTCGGAGTACTTTTCGAATGCAAACCTCGCTTAGAGATCCACCCTGAATCGGACTCTCGAGAACGCCAGACGCACCCAGCACAGAAACGAGAACTGCGGAACCCGGATCCGTAAGTGCAACGACGGAGCTCGCTGTGCTCAGCATCACGCTACAGATGATGGCACAACTCTTACAACAACAAATGGAGAAATCTACAACACTGCACAAGACCACAGCGCTAACTTCTGGGAAGCCGACCGGCTTGACTCGCTGACTTCTGCTTATGTCATCCACAAACTGAGAGCCCACTTTGCAAGGCGCGGCATCCCAAGCATTCCAGTCGGAGATATAAATGGCCCGCAATTCTCCAGCGAAGCATTCAGCAGGGTTGCAGGACAATGGGACTTCGAGCATGTCGCATCAATCCCAACCTATCCGAAATCGTATTGCATGGCAGAATCTTCCGTTAGTACTGTGAAAATGCTCTTAAAGAACACAGATGCAAGTAACAGCCATCCACACGTGGCGTTCCTCGACTATAGCAACACGCCACTCCAGCACTTGAAAGCTAGTCCTGCTCAGTTCCTGATGGGCAGGCTCAGACGCAGACGAACTACACTCCCAACAACAACAACGCTGTCGAAGCCAAAGACAGTCACTTCTGACAAGCACCATAAAAACAAAAGACGGACGATGCTTTTTCACCTCAACCAGAGAGCAAGAGATCTATCACCTTTGACAGAGGGGCAACATGTCACAGTCCATCCGAGCTCACAAGCCACATGAGAAAGGAGAATAGCGACTGAGCAGTGTGGCGACAGGTGTCGCAAGGTCCAAGTAGATCAACGTCCGCCTCAACTTGAAAACAGACGGAGAAGACATGGAAAGCAGCTCGCCGCCAGAGATGTTTGGCAGCGGCATCAACGATGCCAAAAAATGGAGCTCCTTCAAAGTAGCCTTCGGCCTCTACATGAAAGCCACGGACGTTGCTGGCTCACCGTCAGAAAGGCTTCCAGAAGCTGGCTGTTGTTGGACACGTTAATTCAAGCTCTGGAGTTCAACCTCACCCAAGGAAGGCTAGAGCTGTCGAAAATTTCCCGCGACCCAACGTGCCCCCAACACCCCGACGATGAGCCCAAGAGTGGGTTGAAAGTGCAAACAGCACCCGCACACCGTGCCGACTAGCCGTACAACGGGTCGGAAGTGAAAACTGAAAGCGATGAAGGAACACTCACCTGGGCTAGAAAACCACAGCGATGCGCGGCGAGCAGGTAATAACATTGGGTTTTGACGTAGCCAATAAATGAGGAGGCGGACCTCAGCGGCTTTGCATTACAGTTGTGCCCCTGCTTTGTTCTACCAACAGGGACTGTTGAAGGGTAGGACCTGGGTTTGAGGAAATGAAACAATGATTTTTCGGCAAAACCACAAGCTTACTAGGTGCTGCTACCATTATGGGACACTACAATGCAAGGAAAGAACTAATTCTCAGGTTTGACACATCGCCACATTGTCTAGGGGCAATCCGAGCACATGTCGAATGTGACAGAACTTGGAGACCGGAAGGATTTCTATCACCATCTTTGCTGCCTGCTGAAAGTACAGCGACGCTGAAAAGCATGCGACAACCTTGAATTATGGCGTCAAAAAGTTCCACGAGTACGCTTCGAGAGGGAAAATTACTGCTGTCGCTGACCACAAGCACTTGCTGGGTTTGTTCGCTTCTAACTATGCAGTGCACAGCGAAGCATCACCTTGACTCATCATGTGGACACTGACTCTTCCAGTTTGTTGGCTCAAGCTTACCTAGAGGCTGGGAAAAATGCTGGTTCATGCAGATGACTCCGATCGTAGTTGGAGCAATGATGACGGACCATTGTAAGACTCCACCTGAATTTGCAGGATGGATCCACAAGGCACAGACATGGGGACCATCTACGAGTAGCCCCCACTGAAGAGCCATTCCCAGTGCTGGCACATGTATCACAGAAAGCTCACGGGGCGGCACCTCTGCCTGTCACGCTTTCCTCTCCAACGCACGTGCTGAGAGCGCCTGCTTTTCTGCCTCAGAGCGAGAGGATAAGGCGGCCCTCGTGCAACCTTCAAGTTGAGGGGCGGATTGTCTAATTTAAATCTAAAGAAAAACCAGTCTAAGACACAAAAAGAAAAATAATCGTCCGTGACGCAAAACACACAGCTTAAAAAGGGGAAAGAAAGGTCCACTCGACTTTTGGTGCTCCAATGCTCCGCCTGGCAGCTCGTGCGCAGGGAGAGGAGGTGCGGCAGGACATCAGCACAACCCGCACACCGACGCAGACGTAGGGTGGATGGCGGTGTCCACAGCAGGAATCAATCCAACCGCATCAACCCGTCACACCTGTGGAGCCCAGGCTACCTGACCTGAGTCAGGTAGCCTGGGAAATGGAGAGGAAGTGGCAGTGGAAACCGAGGTGGCCCGTGTTCAGAGCCTGCCGGCCCCGGGAAACGCAGGAAGGGAACAGCGGCACCTGGTTCTGGTGGCTCAGACTGTCGACGGTAGGCCCTCCCGCTCGGTAGCCGGGACGTCTGCGGCTGAGGCCCAAGTCTCAGGACCTGGGAGGGGGGCGGGGGGCAAGGCAGACGCCCGAGCGCACGCTCTCCCCTGCGCCACGTTCAACTTCCGCTCCTCCTCTTCTCCCTGCATAACTTCGTTTAGACTTCTCTAGCCGCAGTGTGGAGCTGGCTCCTTACAAAAGCACCATTTCAGTTTTTTGTAAATATTCTGAAAAGCTCCAACATGATTCTAACAGTACCTTCTTTTATCAGCCCTACAAGAAAGCATGCAAAATTAAATTGCGCCACTTGAAATCCACACGACTTCAGCAGCGCATAAAAAATGTCAACCAAAAAAATCCCCTCCTCTCAAGTCACGTGCCCCAGTGCAACGAAAAGCCCTGGGCAAAGTCAACTAGAAATCAACAAAATAAATGAAGTGATGCCACAACACAAGCCGTTTTCACGATAGATTCTGGTGGTGCCATCAACGTAGATACCTAGTAGAACAGCACCTGAAATCAGAACTTAGGCTGAAAAATAGTTCACAGGAACAGAGAGCTGCACTGTGTATTTTTTGAGACAACAACACAGGGGCGTGGTCAAGAATGACACTGAGCCCAACCCATGGGCAGCCGCACGGCTGTGGCGACATTGAAGAATGGGGAAATGAGGTCTCTATTCACGCTCAAGTACGCAACGAAGGATTGCAGCGCGAACCCTACTCATCGCCAATCGTCGACGACATTCTGCCTCAAGACGCAAAACCAGAGATCTTCTCAAAGCTGGATTTGCTTCATGGTTATTGGCAGTGCATTCTTGATGGAGACTCGAGTCTCATGGCTCACATTCCAGACGCCGATGGCATGTTACCACTGCCTGTATCTTCATTTCAGTCTCGCGGCCACCAGCAAATTTTTCCACACAAAACTACAGTCAGCACATGATGGACTGGATGCTGTATCACTTGTTGGGGATGAAACTTTGGCGATCGGTGTTGAAAAAACAGATTATGAACCTCGGCATGAAGAAGGTTGAACCCCTGCTGAAGAAATGCCAGCAGATTGGTGTGCTTCTCAAAAGAGAGAAATCTAAACTTCACTGCTCAAGCAAGACATTTCCGGGTGAAACTCTGACAAAAGCAGGCCTACACTTCGATCCCGAAAAGGCCAGTGTGATACCAGATATGCCAGCGAGTGTCGAGACACATGATGTCCAGCAGTACGTCGGAATGGTCAGCTACCTGGCACGGTTTCTTTACGAAAATCTCCCAAGTCATGGAGCCACTCAGCGAGCTGACCATCAAAGATGTTAAGGAGGCAAAAGCACTCCAACAGAGAAAATACCTTGTAGGAAAAGCACCAGTACTGGCGTACTGCGACGCAAGAAAAGCACTGGTGGTGCAGTGCAACGCCAGTGAACATGAACTTGGAGCTGCAATTCTTGAAGACGGAATCTCAATATCTTTTGCACGCAGAGCACTCGCACAAAGCGAGGTGCAGTATGTGTAAACAGAGAAAGAAATTCTGGCCGCAGTCTTCTCGCACAATAAGTTTCACCAGAATAAGTTGATCTTATTACCACAGTAGCATTATGCCTCAAACGGGGAGCAGAAAGTGTGCTTCACACCCACAAAAAGTCGAGCGGTGTGCCAAGGGGATTCAAAACCAGCAGACAACACTGCTGTTCCGAAACTCGACGAAACAAAGCTACTGACCTCCCTCTACAAGGATGCACAAAATGTGCTGCAGACTAACAAAAATTCAAGTGGAGCGTGCCAAAGCACTTTGAAACCGAGGAGACAAGACAGCTGTTGAAAAATCCAACAAAACAAAGCTATCATACCGCGTCCTCCAAGGAACCAAAAAGTGTGCTTCACACTAACAGAAATTCAAGTGGAGTCTGCCAAAGGGCTTCAAAACCGAGCAGACAAGACTGCTGTTCCAAAACACAATGAAACAAAGGCACCACGCCACCTTCACAAGGACGCAGAAAGTGTGCTTCACAATAACAAAAATTAAAGAGTTGGATATACCAAAGGGATTCAAAACAGAGCAGACAACACTGCTGTTCCAAAATCTGACGAAACAAAGCTACCATGCCACCTTCACAAGGGCGCAGGAAGTGTGCTTCACAATAACAAAAACTCAAGAGTTGAGTGTACCAAAGCGATTCAGAATCGAGGAGACTAGACTGCTGTTCCAAAATCCGGTGAAAAAAAAGCTACCATACTACCTTCACAAGGGCATAGAAAGTCTGCTCAATACTAACACAAATTCAAGAGTTGAGTGCACCAAAAGGATTCAAAATCGAGCAGACAAGACTGCTGTTCCAAAATCCGATGAAACAAACCTACCATGCCGCCTTCACAAGGGCACAGAAAGTGTGCTTCACAATAACAAAAATTCAAGAGTTGAGTGTATTAAAGGGATTCAACATCGAGCAGACTAGACAGCTGTTCCAAAATCTGACGAAACAAAGCTACCATGCCACCTTCACAATGGTGCAGAAAGTGTGAAGGACTAACAAAAATTCCAGTGGAGTCTGCCAAGATCTTCAAAACCGAGCAGACAAGACTGCTGTTCCAAATCCGGTGAAACAATGCTACCATACCGCCTTCACAAGGGCGTAGAAAGTGTGCTCAATACTAACACACATTCAAGAGTGTACCAAAAGGATTCAAAATCGAGCAGACAAGACTGCTGTTCCAAAATCCGACGAAACAAAGCTACCGTGCCGCCCTTCACAATGGTGCAGAAAGTGTGAAAGACCAACAAAAATTCAAGTGCAGTCTGCCAAGGACCTTCAAAACCGAGCAGACAAGACTGCTGTTTCAAAATCCGACGAAACAGAGCTGCCATGCCGCCTTCACAATGGTGCAGAAAGTGTGACAGACTAACAAAAATTTGAGTGGACTCTACCAAGGATCTTCAAAGCAGAGCAGACAAGAACGCTCTCCCAAAATCCGATGACACAGAGCTACCCTGCCGCCTTCACAATGGCGCAGAAAGTGTGCTTCAAAGTAACTAAAATTCAAGAGTTGAGTGTACCAGAGGAATTCAAAATCAAGCAGACAAGACTGCTGTTCCAAAATCTGATGAAACAAAGCTACCATGCCACCTTCACAAGGGTGCAGAAAGTGTGCTTCACAATAACAAAACTTCAAGAGTTGAGTGTACCAAAGCGATTCAAAACCGCGCAGACAAGACTGCTGTTACAAAATCCGACGAAAGAAAGCTACCATGCCGCCTTCACAAGGGCGCAGAAAATGTGCTTCACAACAACGAAAATTCGAGAGTTGAGTGTACCAAAGGAATTCAAAATCGAGCAGACTAGACTGCTGTCCCAAAATCCGATGAAACGAATCTACCATGCCGCCTTCACAATGGCGCAGAAAGTGTGCTTCGCACAAACGAAGATGCTAGTGGAGTCTGCCAAGGCACTTCAAAAACCGAACAGGCAAGACAGCTGTTCTAAAATCCGACGAAACAAAGCTACCATGCCGCCTCCACAAGGCCGCAGAAAGTGTGCCTCACACTAACAAAAATTTCAGACAGGAGAACACGAGGCAACTGTAGCGTGCGCAATGGGAATTACTGATGAGCTGAAAGATGGTCTCCACCCCACTCTTGTGCCCCGACATTCGGACCACTGTCGATTTAAAGCAGCCAAGCGGATGATGGTCAGTGCTGAAAAGGGGTGCAACCCTGTGCCATAGCTGCTGCCAGGAACATCCGCACAGTCCAGAACATTCAGAACAGATCCACCGTGAGTTCCTGACGCTTTCGAGCAGCTGGCTAGGGCCTTGCTCTTCGGCAGAGGTCGTTGCGCAGAACCCGTGTGCATGGCACAGACAAGGGGAACCTCTACGAGCCGCCAGACCGAAACCCGGGTTCAAACAAGCGCAAGCTTTCATATAAGGGGAGATTGTTGGCGCACGGCCTCTGCAGACAAACTCCTGTGTACGGCAGCGGTAAAAATACGTGGGAATAGTTTGCGTTTCGATGGAACCATAAAAATGAAGAGTTGGTTGTGGCCCGTTTTGCCGTCAAGTTGCATCGCCGCAAGGAAATGAGGGCCTTTACCAGCTTGCGGAGATTCAAAGCCGACCGTGCATCACGTTGCCCTTTACAAGATTTCTTTGCTTCCATGTGCTGAAGAGTTGTGGGATGTATCACCCGGCGGAGAAAACTTTACAAAGCTGGATTTGCGATATGCATACCAGCGAGTTCCTCTGGGTGTGGACAGCCTCCAGTTTGTATCGATGAATACACATATGGGGGGCCATTCTCAGTGCATGTGGCTACTGTTTGAAGCTCTTTCTCAGGTCATATTTCAGCGTCGTAGAGATTGCCTTTTGATGGCAATCCAGATTAGCAATGTGCTTCATCTTACTTGCAGATGCGTCGATGATAAAGAACTGTTTGCCTGAACGCACGTGCGACTCTCCGTCATTTCATCGGATCTTCGCTTCGTGGGCAACCAGCGCCAGCTAGGAAGAAATGCCCAAGCGGGAGGCAGACGATAAAAGATGGGATGCGAGACGGGCGTCACGAGAAGGGACGCTCAAAACGACGTTCAGATTATGCAAGCGCTGAAACCAAAGCAGACGCTGCGTCACGTACCACAATGTCGGTAGCCGTGCTATGCGCTTCCTTGAATTAACTCCTTAAATTCGCAAGTGTGCTTTTGTGCAACGGCTTGAGACTGACATGGCGACGAGGACAATTTGAATGGACGATCAGGCGTAGCTTTGGCAGCACACAAGGTTACAGTAGCACGAGCTAGTGCAACAGCAGTCACAAGCCACGAAGAGGACGCTCCGAAGCCGAGAATCTCCGCGCCGATATCGGAGGAAGGTGGAATTCGCATAGATGAGTAGCTGACATCACGACCTCGGAGTACTTTTCGAATGCAAACCTCGCTTAGAGATCCACCCTGAATCGGACTCTCGAGAACGCCAGACGCACCCAGCACAGAAACGAGAACTGCGGAACCCGGATCCGTAAGTGCAACGACGGAGCTCGCTGTGCTCAGCATCACGCTACAGATGATGGCACAACTCTTACAACAACAAATGGAGAAATCTACAACACTGCACAAGACCACAGCGCTAACTTCTGGGAAGCCGACCGGCTTGACTCGCTGACTTCTGCTTATGTCATCCACAAACTGAGAGCCCACTTTGCAAGGCGCGGCATCCCAAGCATTCCAGTCGGAGATATAAATGGCCCGCAATTCTCCAGCGAAGCATTCAGCAGGGTTGCAGGACAATGGGACTTCGAGCATGTCGCATCAATCCCAACCTATCCGAAATCGTATTGCATGGCAGAATCTTCCGTTAGTACTGTGAAAATGCTCTTAAAGAACACAGATGCAAGTAACAGCCATCCACACGTGGCGTTCCTCGACTATAGCAACACGCCACTCCAGCACTTGAAAGCTAGTCCTGCTCAGTTCCTGATGGGCAGGCTCAGACGCAGACGAACTACACTCCCAACAACAACAACGCTGTCGAAGCCAAAGACAGTCACTTCTGACAAGCACCATAAAAACAAAAGACGGACGATGCTTTTTCACCTCAACCAGAGAGCAAGAGATCTATCACCTTTGACAGAGGGGCAACATGTCACAGTCCATCCGAGCTCACAAGCCACATGAGAAAGGAGAATAGCGACTGAGCAGTGTGGCGACAGGTGTCGCAAGGTCCAAGTAGATCAACGTCCGCCTCAACTTGAAAACAGACGGAGAAGACATGGAAAGCAGCTCGCCGCCAGAGATGTTTGGCAGCGGCATCAACGATGCCAAAAAATGGAGCTCCTTCAAAGTAGCCTTCGGCCTCTACATGAAAGCCACGGACGTTGCTGGCTCACCGTCAGAAAGGCTTCCAGAAGCTGGCTGTTGTTGGACACGTTAATTCAAGCTCTGGAGTTCAACCTCACCCAAGGAAGGCTAGAGCTGTCGAAAATTTCCCGCGACCCAACGTGCCCCCAACACCCCGACGATGAGCCCAAGAGTGGGTTGAAAGTGCAAACAGCACCCGCACACCGTGCCGACTAGCCGTACAACGGGTCGGAAGTGAAAACTGAAAGCGATGAAGGAACACTCACCTGGGCTAGAAAACCACAGCGATGCGCGGCGAGCAGGTAATAACATTGGGTTTTGACGTAGCCAATAAATGAGGAGGCGGACCTCAGCGGCTTTGCATTACAGTTGTGCCCCTGCTTTGTTCTACCAACAGGGACTGTTGAAGGGTAGGACCTGGGTTTGAGGAAATGAAACAATGATTTTTCGGCAAAACCACAAGCTTACTAGGTGCTGCTACCATTATGGGACACTACAATGCAAGGAAAGAACTAATTCTCAGGTTTGACACATCGCCACATTGTCTAGGGGCAATCCGAGCACATGTCGAATGTGACAGAACTTGGAGACCGGAAGGATTTCTATCACCATCTTTGCTGCCTGCTGAAAGTACAGCGACGCTGAAAAGCATGCGACAACCTTGAATTATGGCGTCAAAAAGTTCCACGAGTACGCTTGGAGAGGGAAAATTACTGCTGTCGCTGACCACAAGCACTTGCTGGGTTTGTTCGCTTCTAACTATGCAGTGCACAGCGAAGCATCACCTTGACTCATCATGTGGACACTGACTCTTCCAGTTTGTTGGCTCAAGCTTACCTAGAGGCTGGGAAAAATGCTGGTTCATGCAGATGACTCCGATCGTAGTTGGAGCAATGATGATGGACCATTGTAAGACTCCACCTGAATTTGCAGGATGGATCCACAAGGCACAGACATGGGGACCATCTACGAGTAGCCCCCACTGAAGAGCCATTCCCAGTGCTGGCACATGTATCACAGAAAGCTCACGGGGCGGCACCTCTGCCTGTCACGCTTTCCTCTCCAACGCACGTGCTGAGAGCGCCTGCTTTTCTGCCTCAGAGCGAGAGGATAAGGCGGCCCTCGTGCAACCTTCAAGTTGAGGGGCGGATTGTCTAATTTAAATCTAAAGAAAAAACAGTCTAAGACACAAAAAGAAAAATAATCGTCCATGACGCAAAACACACAGCTTAAAAAGGGGAAAGAAAGGTCCACTCGACTTTTGGTGCTCCAATGCTCCGCCTGGCAGCTCGTGCGCAGGGAGAGGAGGTGCGGCAGGACATCAGCACAACCCGCACACCGACGCAGACGTAGGGTGGATGGCGGTGTCCACAGCAGGAATCAATCCAACCGCATCAACCCGTCACACCTGTGGAGCCCAGGTTACCTGACCTGAGTCAGGTAGCCTGGGAAATGGAGAGGAAGTGGCAGTGGAAACCGAGGTGGCCCGTGTTCAGAGCCTGCCGGCCCCGGGAAACGCAGGAAGGGAACAGCGGCACCTGGTTCTGGTGGCTCAGACTGTCGACGGTAGGCCCTCCCGCTCGGTAGCCGGGACGTCTGCGGCTGAGGCCCAAGTCTCAGGACCTGGGAGGGGGGCGGGGGGCAAGGCAGACGCCCGAGCGCACGCTCTCCCCTGCGCAACGTTCAACTTCCGCTCCTCCTCTTCTCCCTGCATAACTTCGTTTAGACTTCTCTAGCCGCAGTGTGGAGCTGGCTCCTTACAAAAGCACCATTTCAGTTTTTTGTAAATATTCTGAAAAGCTCCAACATGATTCTAACAGTACCTTCTTTTATCAGCCCTACAAGAAAGCATGCAAAATTAAATTGCGCCACTTGAAATCCACACGACTTCAGCAGCGCATAAAAAATGTCAACCAAAAAAATCCCCTCCTCTCAAGTCACGTGCCCCAGTGCAACGAAAAGCCCTGGGCAAAGTCAGCTAGAAATCAACAAAATAAATGAAGTGATGCCACAACACAAGCCGTTTTCACGATAGATTCTGGTGGTGCCATCAACGTAGATACCTAGTAGAACAGCACCTGAAATCAGAACTTAGGCTGAAAAATAGTTCACAGGAACAGAGAGCTGCACTGTGTATTTTTTGAGACAACAACACAGGGGCGTGGTCAAGAATGACACTGAGCCCAACCCATGGGCAGCCGCACGGCTGTGGCGACATTGAAGAATGGGGAAATGAGGTCTCTATTCACGCTCAAGTACGCAACAAAGGATTGCAGCGCGAACCCTACTCATCGCCAATCGTCGACGACATTCTGCCTCAAGACGCAAAACCAGAGATCTTCTCAAAGCTGGATTTGCTTCATGGTTATTGGCAGTGCATTCTTGATGGAGACTCGAGTCTCATGGCTCACATTCCAGACGCCGATGGCATGTTACCACTGCCTGTATCTTCATTTCAGTCTCGCGGCCACCAGCAAATTTTTCCACACAAAACTACAGTCAGCACATGATGGACTGGATGCTGTATCACTTGTTGGGGATGAAACTTTGGCGATCGGTGTTGAAAAAACAGATTATGAACCTCGGCATGAAGAAGGTTGAACCCCTGCTGAAGAAATGCCAGCAGATTGGTGTGCTTCTCAAAAGAGAGAAATCTAAACTTCACTGCTCAAGCAAGACATTTCCGGGTGAAACTCTGACAAAAGCAGGCCTACACTTCGATCCCGAAAAGGCCAGTGTGATACCAGATATGCCAGCGAGTGTCGAGACACATGATGTCCAGCAGTACGTCGGAATGGTCAGCTACCTGGCACGGTTTCTTTACGAAAATCTCCCAAGTCATGGAGCCACTCAGCGACCTG
Source organism: Amblyomma americanum (assembly GCF_052857255.1). Lineage (NCBI taxonomy): Eukaryota > Metazoa > Arthropoda > Arachnida > Ixodida > Ixodidae > Amblyomma > Amblyomma americanum. The sequence continues at coordinate 15,664,589 of NC_135507.1, read as the reverse complement.
ACCATCAAAGATGTTAAGGAGGCAAAAGCACTCCAACAGAGAAAATACCTTGTAGGAAAAGCACCAGTACTGGCGTACTGCGACGCAAGAAAAGCACTGGTGGTGCAGTGCAACGCCAGTGAACATGAACTTGGAGCTGCAATTCTTGAAGACGGAATCTCAATATCTTTTGCACGCAGAGCACTCGCACAAAGCGAGGTGCAGTATGTGTAAACAGAGAAAGAAATTCTGGCCGCAGTCTTCTCGCACGATAAGTTTCACCAGAAAAGGTTGATCTTATTACCACAGTAGCATTATGCCTCAAACGGGGAGCAGAAAGTGTGCTTCACACCCACAAAAAGTCGAGCGGTGTGCCAAGGGGATTCAAAACCAGCAGACAAGACTGCTGTTCCGAAACTTGACGAAACAAAGCTACTGACCTCCCTCTACAAGGATGCACAAAATGTGCTGCAGACTAACAAAAATTCAAGTGGAGCGTGCCAAAGCACTTTGAAACCGAGGAGACAAGAGTGCTGTTGCAAAATCCAACAAAACAAAGCTATCATACCGCGTCCTCCAAGGAACCAAAAAGTGTGCTTCACACTAACAGAAATTCAAGTGGAGTCTGCCAAAGGGCTTCAAAACCGAGCAGACAAGACTGCTGTTCCAAAACACAATGAAACAAAGGCACCACGCCACCTTCACAAGGACGCAGAAAGTGTGCTTCACAATAACAAAAATTAAAGAGTTGGATATACAAAAGGGATTCAAAACAGAGCAGACAACACTGCTGTTCCAAAATCTGACGAAACAAAGCTACCATGCCACCTTCACAAGGGCGCAGGAAGTGTGCTTCACAATAACAAAAACTCAAGAGTTGAGTGTACCAAAGCGATTCAGAATCGAGGAGACTAGACTGCTGTTCCAAAATCCGGTGAAAAAAAAGCTACCATACTACCTTCACAAGGGCATAGAAAGTCTGCTCAATACTAACACAAATTCAAGAGTTGAGTGCACCAAAAGGATTCAAAATCGAGCAGACAAGACTGCTGTTCCAAAATCCGATGAAACAAAGCTACCATGCCGCCTTCACAAGGGCACAGAAAGTGTGCTTCACAATAACAAAAATTCAAGAGTTGAGTGTATTAAAGGGATTCAACATCGAGCAGACTAGACAGCTGTTCCAAAATCTGACGAAACAAAGCTACCATGCCACCTTCACAATGGTGCAGAAAGTGTGAAGGACTAACAAAAATTCCAGTGGAGTCTGCCAAGATCTTCAAAACCGAGCAGACAAGACTGCTGTTCCAAATCCGGTGAAACAATGCTACCATACCGCCTTCACAAGGGCGTAGAAAGTGTGCTCAATACTAACACACATTCAAGAGTGTACCAAAAGGATTCAAAATCGAGCAGACAAGACTGCTGTTCCAAAATCCGACGAAACAAAGCTACCGTGCCGCCCTTCACAATGGTGCAGAAAGTGTGAAAGACCAACAAAAATTCAAGTGCAGTCTGCCAAGGACCTTCAAAACCGAGCAGACAAGACTGCTGTTTCAAAATCCGACGAAACAGAGCTGCCATGCCGCCTTCACAATGGTGCAGAAAGTGTGACAGACTAACAAAAATTCGAGTGGACTCTACCAAGGATCTTCAAAGCAGAGCAGACAAGAACGCTGTCCCAAAATCCGATGACACAGAGCTACCCTGCCGCCTTCACAATGGCGCAGAAAGTGTGCTTCAAAGTAACTAAAATTCAAGAGTTGAGTGTACCAGAGGAATTCAAAATCAAGCAGACAAGACTGCTGTTCCAAAATCTGATGAAACAAAGCTACCATGCCACCTTCACAAGGGTGCAGAAAGTGTGCTTCACAATAACAAAACTTCAAGAGTTGAGTGTACCAAAGCGATTCAAAACCGCGCAGACAAGACTGCTGTTACAAAATCCGACGAAAGAAAGCTACCATGCCGCCTTCACAAGGGCGCAGAAAATGTGCTTCACAACAACGAAAATTCGAGAGTTGAGTGTACCAAAGGAATTCAAAATCGAGCAGACTAAACTGCTGTCCCAAAATCCGATGAAACGAATCTACCATGCCGCCTTCACAATGGCGCAGAAAGTGTGCTTCGCACAAACGAAGATGCTAGTGGAGTCTGCCAAGGCACTTCAAAAACCGAACAGGCAAGACAGCTGTTCTAAAATCCGACAAAACAAAGCTACCATGCCGCCTCCACAAGGCCGCAGAAAGTGTGCCTCACACTAACAAAAATTTCAGACAGGAGAACACGAGGCAACTGTAGCGTGCGCAATGGGAATTACTGATGAGCTGAAAGATGGTCTCCACCCCACTCTTGCGCCCCGACATTCGGACCACTGTCGATTTAAAGCAGCCAAGCGGATGATGGTCAGTGCTGAAAAGGGGTGCAACCCTGTGCCACAGCTGCTGCCAGGAACATCCGCACAGTCCAGAACATTCAGAACAGATCCACCGTGAGTTCCTGACGCTTTCGAGCAGCTGGCTAGGGCCTTGCTCTTCGGCAGAGGTCGTTGCGCAGAACCCGTGTGCATGGCACAGACAAGGGGAACCTCTACGAGCCGCCAGACCGAAACCCGGGTTCAAACAGGCGCAAGCTTTCATATAAGGGGAGATTGTTGGCGCACGGCCTCTGCAGACAAACTCCTGTGTACGGCAGCGGTAAAAATACGTGGGAATAGTTTGCGTTTCGATGGAACCATAAAAATGAAGAGTTGGTTGTGGCCCGTTTTGCCGTCAAGTTGCATCGCCGCAAGGAAATGAGGGCCTTTACCAGCTTGCGGAGATTCAAAGCCGACCGTGCATCACGTTGCCCTTTACAAGATTTCTTTGCTTCCATGTGCTGAAGAGTTGTGGGATGTATCACCCGGCGGAGAAAACTTTACAAAGCTGGATTTGCGATATGCATACCAGCGAGTTCCTCTGGGTGTGGACAGCCTCCAGTTTGTATCGATGAATACACATATGGGGGGCCATTCTCAGTGCATGTGGCTACTGTTTGAAGCTCTTTCTCAGGTCATATTTCAGCGTCGTAGAGATTGCCTTTTGATGGCAATCCAGATTAGCAATGTGCTTCATCTTACTTGCAGATGCGTCGATGATAAAGAACTGTTAGCCTGAACGCACGTGCGACTCTCCCGTCATTTCATCGGATCTTCGCTTCGTGGGCAACCAGCGCCAGCTAGGAAGAAATGCCCAAGCGGGAGGCAGACGATAAAAGATGGGATGCGAGACGGGCGTCACGAGAAGGGACGCTCAAAACGACGTTCAGATTATGCAAGCGCTGAAACCAAAGCAGACGCTGCGTCACGTACCAGTGTGTCGGTAGCCGTGCTATGCGCTTCCTTGAATTAACTCCTTAAATTTGCAAGTGTGCTTTTGTGCAATGGATTGAGACTGACATGGCGACGAGGACAATTTGAATGGACGATCAGGCGTAGCTTTGGCAGCACACAAGGTTACAGTAGCACGAGCTGGTGCAACAGCAGTCACAAGCCACGAAGAGGACGCTCCGAAGCCGAGAATCTCCGCGCCGATATCGGAGGACGGTGGAATTCGCATAGATGAGTAGCTGACATCACGACCTCGGAGTACTTTTCGAATGCAAACCTCGCTTAGAGATCCACCCTGAATCGGACTCTCGAGAACGCCAGACGCACCCAGCACAGAAACGAGAACTGCGGAACCCGGATCCGTAAGTGCAACGACGGAGCTCGCTGTGCTCAGCATCACGCTACAGATGATGGCACAACTCTTACAACAACAAATGGAGAAATCTACAACACTGCACAAGACCACAGCGCTAACTTCTGGGAAGCCGACCGGCTTGACTCGCTGACTTCTGCTTATGTCATCCACAAACTGAGAGCCCACTTTGCAAGGCGCGGCATCCCAAGCATTCCAGTCGGAGATATAAATGGCCCGCAATTCTCCAGCGAAGCATTCAGCAGGGTTGCAGGACAATGGGACTTCGAGCATGTCGCATCAATCCCAACCTATCCGAAATCGTATTGCATGGCAGAATCTTCCGTTAGTACTGTGAAAATGCTCTTAAAGAACACAGATGCAAGTAACAGCCATCCACACGTGGCGTTCCTCGACTATAGCAACACGCCACTCCAGCACTTGAAAGCTAGTCCTGCTCAGTTCCTGATGGGCAGGCTCAGACGCAGACGAACTACACTCCCAACAACAACAACGCTGTCGAAGCCAAAGACAGTCACTTCTGACAAGCACCATAAAAACAAAAGACGGACGATGCTTTTTCACCTCAACCAGAAAGCAAGAGATCTATCACCTTTGACAGAGGGGCAACATGTCACAGTCCATCCGAGCTCACAAGCCACATGAGAAAGGAGAATAGCGACTGAGCAGTGTGGCGACAGGTGTCGCAAGGTCCAAGTAGATCAACGTCCGCCTCAACTTGAAAACAGACGGAGAAGACATGGAAAGCAGCTCGCCGCCAGAGATGTTTGGCAGCGGCATCAACGATGCCAAAAAATGGAGCTCCTTCAAAGTAGCCTTCGGCCTCTACATGAAAGCCACGGACGTTGCTGGCTCACCGTCAGAAAGGCTTCCAGAAGCTGGCTGTTGTTGGACACGTTAATTCAAGCTCTGGAGTTCAACCTCACCCAGGAAAGCTAGAGCTGTCGAAAATTTCCCGCGACCCAACGTGCCCCCAACACCCCGACGATGAGCCCAAGAGTGGGTTGAAAGTGCAAACAGCACCCGCACACCGTGCCGACTAGCCGTACAACGGGTCGGAAGTGAAAACTGAAAGCGATGAAGGAACACTCACCTGGGCTAGAAAACCACAGCGATGCGCGGCGAGCAGGTAATAACATTGGGTTTTGACGTAGCCAATAAATGAGGAGGCGGACCTCAGCGGCTTTGCATTACAGTTGTGCCCCTGCTTTGTTCTACCAACAGGGACTGTTGAAGGGTAGGACCTGGGTTTGAGGAAATGAAACAATGATTTTTCGGCAAAACCACAAGCTTACTAGGTGCTGCTACCATTATGGGACACTACAATGCAAGGAAAGAACTAATTCTCAGGTTTGACACATCGCCACATTGTCTAGGGGCAATTCGAGCACATGTCGAATGTGACAGAACTTGGAGACCGGAAGGATTTCTATCACCATCTTTGCTGCCTGCTGAAAGTACAGCGACGCTGAAAAGCATGCGACAACCTTGAATTTTGGCGTCAAAAAGTTCCACGAGTACGCTTGGAGAGGGAAAATTACTGCTGTCGCTGACCACAAGCACTTGCTGGGTTTGTTCGCTTCTAACCATGCAGTGCACAGCGAAGCATCACCTTGACTCGTCATGTGGACACTGACTCTTCCAGTTTATTGGCTCAAGCTTACTTAGAGGCTGGGAAAAATGCTGGTTCATGCAGATGACTCCGATCGTTGTTAGAGCAATGATGATGGACCATCGTTAGACTCCACCTGAATTTGCAGGATGGATCCACAAGGCACAGACATGGGGACCATCTACGAGTAGCCCCCACTGAAGAGCCATTCCCAGTGCTGGCACATGTATCACAGAAAGCTCACGGGGCGGCACCTCTGCCTGTCAAGCTTTCCTCTCCAACGCACGTGCTGAGAGCGCCTGCTTTTCTGCCTCAGAGCGAGAGGATAAGGCGGCCCTCGTGCAACCTTCAAGTTGAGGGGCGGATTGTCTAATTTAAATCTAAAGAAAAAACAGTCTAAGACACAAAAAGAAAAATAATCTTCCGTGACGCAAAACACACAGCTTAAAAAGGGGAAAGAAAGGTCCACTCGACTTTTGGTGCTCCAATGCTCCGCCTGGCAGCTCGTGCGCAGGGAGAGGAGGTGCGGCAGGACATCAGCACAACCCGCACACCGACGCAGACGTAGGGTGGATGGCGGTGTCCACAGCAGGAATCAATCCAACCGCATCAACCCGTCACACCTGTGGAGCCCAGGCTACCTGACCTGAGTCAGGTAGCCTGGGAAATGGAGAGGAAGTGGCAGTGGAAACCGAGGTGGCCCGTGTTCAGAGCCTGCCGGCCCCGGGAAACGCAGGAAGGGAACAGCGGCACCTTGTTCTGGTGGCTCAGACTGTCGACGGTAGGCCCTCCCGCTCGGTAGCCGGGACGTCTGCGGCTGAGGCCCAAGTCTCAGGACCTGGGAGGGGGGCGGGGGGCAAGGCAGACGCCCGAGCGCACGCTCTCCCCTGCGCCACGTTCAACTTCCGCTCCTCCTCTTCTCCCTGCATAACTTCGTTAAGTCTTCTCTGGCCGCAGTGTGGAGCTGGCTCCTTACAAAAGCACCATTTCAGTTTTTTGTAAATATTCTGAAAAGCTCCAACATGATTCTAACAGTACCTTCTTTTATCAGCCCTACAAGAAAGCATGCAAAATTAAATTGCGCCACTTGAAATCCACACGACTTCAGCAGCGCATAAAAAATGTCAACCAAAAAAATTCCCTCCTCTCAAGTCACGTGCCTCAGTGCAACGAAAAGCCCTGGGCAAAGTCAGCTAGAAATCAACAAAATAAATGAAGTGATGCCACAACACAAGCCGTTTTCACGATAGATTCTGGTGGTGCCATCAACGTAGATACCTAGTAGAACAGCACCTGAAATCAGAACTTAGGCTGAAAAATAGTTCACAGGAACAGAGAGCTGCACTGTGTATTTTTTGAGACAAAAACACAGGGGCGTGGTCAAGAATGACACTGAGCCGAACCCATGGGCAGCCGCACGGCTGTGGCGACATTGAAGAATGGGGAAATGAGGTCTCTATTCACGCTCAAGTACGCAACGAAGGATTGCAGCGCGAATGCTACTCGTCGCCAATCGTCGACGACATTCTGCCTCAAGACGCAAAATCAGAGATCTTTTCAAAGCTGGATGTGCATTATGGTTACTAGCAGTGAATTCTTGACGGAGAGTCGGGTCTCATGGCTCCATTCCTGACGCCGATGGCATGTTACCACTGCCTGCATCTTCATTTCGGTCTCGCGGTCACCAGCAAAACTTTCCACACAAAACTACGGTCAGCACATGATAGACTAGACGCCGTATCATTGTCGAGGATGAAGCTTTGGCGATCGGTGTCGGAAAAAGATTATGAAGTTCCGCATGATCATGACAAGAAGGTTGACAACCTGCTACAGAGATGCCAGCAGAGCGGTCTGCTTCTCAACAGAGAGAAATCTGAACTTCACAGCTCAAGCACGGCGTTTCTAGGTCACACTCTCACAAGAGCAGGCCTACACGTCGATCCCGAAAAGGTCGCTGCGATACCAGATAAGCCAGCGACTGTCGGTGTACACGCTGTCCAGCGCTACGTCGAAATGGCCAGATAACTGGCACGGCTTCTTAAAGAAAATCTCCGAGGTCACAGAACCACTCAGCAAGCTGACCGTCGAAGAGTTTAAGGAGGCAAAAGCACTTCAACAGAAAAAAGACCTTGCAGCAAAAGCACCAGTACTGGCGTACTATGACCCAAGAAAAGCACTAGTGGTGCAGTGCAATGCCGATGAACATGAACTTGGAGCTGCGATACTTCGAGACGGCATCCCGACATCCTTTGCAAGCAGAGCATTCACACAAACAGAGGTGTGGTATGCGCAAACAGAGAAAGAAAACCTTGCCATAGTGTTCTCGCACAAGTTTTACCAGAATACGTTACACAGGCTGACTGCAGTAGTAACGGATTATAAGCTACTGCAGGCTATTGTCACCACGAAGAAATTCAACAGAGTGCCGAGGAGCTTCAAAGAATGATTTCGCAGACTCGGCGCTACAGTTCTGACATACAGTCTCGTCCAAGAAAGGAACTTCTGGCTGAGACAATGTTTCAGCATTTCTCTTATATGACCGTGGCCACCGACAACTCGAAAAGGTCAATGGGATCAGCGACCTTGCTGTCCAGAGAAAGAGAAGATACGACAAGCAAAAATCAAGGATGGCAACCCCCAGAAGCTGACAACAGTTATTGATTGAAAGGCCACAAGAAAGTGTCCTAGCAGAAATCTGAACTAACCTTCCATTCTGAAGCGACATTGTCTTTGAAGACATGGCATCCCAAGTGTTGTGTCCACAGACACTGGCCCTAAATTCTAATGCGAATCGTTCAGCAAGTTCGCAGCACATTGGCAATTCACGCATGTCGATACAAGCCCAACCTCTCGGAAATCCAACTGCACGCCAGAAACCGCCGTTAAGACTGAAAATCCTCTTGAAGGAGGCAGATGTAACACGCCACTCCGGCATTTGAAAGCAAGACCTCCCCTGATCCCAATAGGATCGCGCAGACGAAGAACACTTCAGACTCCGCATGAAAGCAGATGTTGCAGGCTTATCGTAGGAAAGGAAAGTTGCTCTTCTCACGGTCAGAGGACCAAGCCTGCTAGACATCAATACCACTTTGATCTTTGGACAGGAGCAAAACCAAAATCCTGAACGAACGCAACCCCGGGCTGAAGCTGTTTGTGGTGCCCATTCTGCACAAACAAAAAGGAGTGTACTCCCGCTACACTTCTGCACTCGAGTACAACTACCACACAAAGGATGCGATGCATTCATGACCAACCTCAATCTGAAAATTCAAGAATAAAACTTTGCCGCCGAAAAAAAAAAATGATCCGGAGATAGGCAGCGTGCGGTATACACAACAAAGGAGTGTGTGCAGACACTCTGAAGCTCAAAGGACCAACGCTCAAAAAGGTAGTAAACGGGCGCACCACTCTCCGAAGCCGCAAATGGAAGTGTTTGGAGAAGGCTCAACAGCGGCCGAAGATATTCACGTCCTGAAGGGCAATCGCCGTCACCACCTGACCGCTGATGCGGAGAAGGCAAAGACAAATCCGATAAACAAGCAACGCAAACCCAAACACGAGCTCGCAAGGAATCCTTGCCCGGCATGGAGCCAAACACGATAACAGTGCAAGAAGGACAATCAATCTGCTGCACTATTCAAAAGCAGCAAAACCGTCCCAAGCATCGAACATGAAGACCACGCTGACGAAGTTCTCACGGTGCGAGACGGCAAAGCAGAATCTTTGATCACAACCTCGCATATCAACGAAAAGAAACTGAAATTCCAGGAAGACCGCGGCGCAGCCGTGAGTGTGATTCCAACAAAGGCGCATGATACCACTGCAGACAGAGCCAAATGTAACAACCGAAAGCAGGTGTAGAGGTTGCATGTCTGTCCTGTGCGTGAGTGCCGCCGCGTTTCTTAAAAGGCGCACAAGCAGGCGGACGTTTTGGTGGTTCTTGCTGATCTTCTCCACTAACAGGCGAGTGCATAGCTGAGCAGATGAGACTCGTCACAGTGGACTACAACCCCGCTGCCAACATAAAGGACTCCAATACTGAAGATGCAACGGGCCTGCTTGCATCGAATTACCAACACACGTATTTCGTCCTACCTCGGGTTTGCTATCTCAGACATGCTCACCTTGTGATCAAGCCTGCACCATGTCTGAAAACATAGACAAGTTACCGTGTGCCTGTGAGCATGAGGGCAACGTTTGAGACAACACAGGGTCGCAGTGAAGAGTGACACAGAACCTACCCCATGGGTAGCCGCACGGCTGCGGCGACATAGAAGAATGGGGAAATCGGGTCTCCATTCACCCTCAAGAACTCAACTAAGGATTGCAGCGCGAACCCTACTCATCGCCAATCGTCGACGACATTCTGCCTCAAGACGCAAAACCAGAGATCTTCTCAAAGCTGGATTTGCTTCATGGTTATTGGCAGTGCATTCTTGATGGAGACTCGAGTCTCATGGCTCACATTCCAGACGCCGATGGCATGTTACCACTGCATGTATCTTCATTTCAGTCTCGCGGCCACCACCAAATTTTTCCACACAAAACTACAGTCAGCACATGATGGACTGGATGCTGTATCACTTGTTGGGGATGAAACATTGGCGATCGGTGTTGAAAAAACAGATTATGAACCTCGGCATGAAGAAGGTTGAACCCCTGCTGAAGAAATGCCAGCAGATTGGTGTGCTTCTCAAAAGAGAGAAATCTAAACTTCACTGCTCAAGCAAGACATTTCCGGGTGAAACTCTGACAAAAGCAGGCCTCCACTTCGATCCCGAAAAGGCCAGTGTGATACCAGATATGCCAGCGAGTGTCGAGACACATGATGTCCAGCAGTACGTCGGAATGGTCAGCTACCTGGCACGGTTTCTTTACGAAAATCTCCCAAGTCATGGAGCCACTCAGCGAGCTGACCATCAAAGATGTTAAGGAGGCAAAAGCACTCCAACAGAGAAAATACCTTGTAGGAAAAGCACCAGTACTGGCGTACTGCGACGCATGAAAAGCACTAGTGGTGCAGTGCAACGCCAGTGAACATGAACTTGGAGCTGCAATTCTTGAAGACGGAATCTCAATATCTTTTGCACGCAGAGCACTCGCACAAAGCGAGGTGCAGTATGTGTAAACAGAGAAAGAAATTCTGGCCGCAGTCTTCTCGCACGATAAGTTTCACCAGAATAAGTTGATCTTATTACCACAGTAGCATTATGCCTCAAACGGGGAGCAGAAAGTGTGCTTCACACCCACAAAAAGTCAAGCGGTGTGCCAAGGGGATTCAAAACCAGCAGACAAGACTGCTGTTCCGAAACTCGACGAAACAAAGCTACTGACCTCCCTCTACAAGGATGCACAAAATGTGCTGCAGACTAACAAAAATTCAAGTGGAGCGTGCCAAAGCACTTTGAAACCGAGGAGACAAGACTGCTGTTGCAAAATCCAACAAAACAAAGCTATCATACCGCGTCCTCCAAGTAACCAAAATGTGTGCTTCACTCTAACAGAAATTCAAGTGGAGTCTGCCAAAGGGCTTCAAAACCGAGCAGACAAGACTGCTGTTCCAAAACACAATGAAACAAAGGCACCACGCCACCTTCACAAGGACGCAGAAAGTGTGCTTCACAATAACAAAAATTAAAGAGTTGGATATACCAAAGAGATTCAAAACAGAGCAGACAACACTGCTGTTCCAAAATCTGACGAAACAAAGCTACCATGCCACCTTCACAAGGGCGCAGGAAGTGTGCTTCGCAATAACAAAAACTCAAAGAGTTGAGTGTACCAAAGGGATTCAGAATCGAGGAGACTAGACTGCTGTTCCAAAATCCGGTGAAACAAAGCTACCATACTACCTTCACAAGGGCGTAGAAAGTCTGCTCAATACTAACACAAATTCAAGAGTTGAGTGTACCAAAAGGATTCAAAATCGAGCAGACAAGACTGCTGTTCCAAAATCCGATGAAACAAAGCTATCATGCCGCCTTCACAAGGGCGCAGAAAGTGTGCTTCACAATACCAAAAATTCAAGAGTTGAGTATTAAAGGGATTCAACATCGAACAGACTAGACAGCTGTTCCAAAATCTGACGAAACAAAGCTACCATGCCACCTTCACAATGGTGCAGAAAGTGTGAAGGACTAACAAAAATTCCAGTGGAGTCTGCCAAGATCTTCAAAACCGAGCAGACAAGACTGCTGTTCCAAATCCGGTGAAACAAAGCTACCATACCGCCTTCACAAGGGCGTAGAAAGTGTGCTCATTACTAACACACATTCAAGAGTGTACCAAAAGGATTCAAAATCGAGCAGACAAGACTGCTGTTCCAAAATCCGACGAAACAAAGCTACGCCGCCCTTCACAATGGTGCAGAAAGTGTGAAAGACCAACAAAAATTCAAGTGCAGTCTGCCAAGGACCTTCAAAACCGAGCCGACAAGACTGCTGTTCCAAAATCCGATGAAACAAAGCTGCCATGCCACCTTCACAATGGTGCAGAAGGTGAAGGACTAACAAAAATTCAAGTGGAGTCTGACAAGGATCTTCAAAACCGAGCAGACAAGACTGCTGCTCCAAAATCCGGTGAAACAAAGCTACCCTACCGCCTTCACAAGGGCGAAGAAAGTGTGCTCAATACTAACACACATTCCAGAGTTGAGTGTATCAAAGGGATTCAAAATCGAGCAGACTAGACAGCTGTTCCAAAATCCGGTGGAACAAAGCTACCATGCCGCCTTCACAATGGCGCAGAAAGTGTCCTTCACAATAACAAAACTTCAAGAGTTGAGTGTACCAAAGCGATTCAATATCGAGCAGACAAGACTGCTGTTTCAAAATCCGACGAAACAAAGCTGCCATGCCGCCTTCACAAGGGCGCAGAAAATGTGCTTCACAATACCGAAAATTCGAGAGTTGAGTGTACCAAAGGAATTCAAAATCGAGCAGACTAGACTGCTGTCCCAAAATCCGATGAAACGAATCTACCATGCCGCCTTCACAATGGCGCAGAAAGTGTGCTTCGCACAAACGAAAATGCTAGTGGAGTCTGCCAAGGCACTTCAAAAACCGAACAGGCAAGACAGCTGTTCTAAAATCCGACGAAACAAAGCTACCATAGCGCCTCCACAAGGCCGCAGAAAGTGTGCCTCACACTAACAAAAATTTCAGACAGGAGAACACGAGGCAACTGTAGCGTGCGCAATGGGAATTACTGATGAGCTGAAAGATGGTCTCCACCCCACTCTTGCGCCCCGACATTCGGACCACTGTCGATTTAAAGCAGCCAAGCGGATGATGGTCAGTGCTGAAAAGGGGTGCTACCCTGTGCCACAGCTGCTGCCAGGAACATCCGCACAGTCCAGAACATTCAGAACAGATCCACCGCGAGTTCCTGACGCTTTCGAGCCGCTGGCTAGGGCCTTGCTCTTCGGCAGAGGTCGTTGCGCAGAACCCGTGTGCATGGCACAGACAAGGGGAACCTCTACGAGCCGCCAGACCGAAACCCGGGCTCAAACAGCCGCAAGCTTTCATATAAGGGGAGATTGTTGGCGCATGGCCTCTGCAGACAAACTCCTGTGTACGGCAGCGGTAAAAATACGTGGGAATAGTTTGCGTTTCGATGGAACCATAAAAATGAAGAGTTGGTTGTGGCCCGTTTTGCCGTCTAGTTGCATCGCTGCAAGGAAATGAGGCCCTTTGCCAGCTTGCGGAGATTCAAAGCCGACCGTGCATCACGTTGCCCTTAACAAGATTTCTTTGCTTCCATGTGCTGAAGAGTTGTAGGATGTATCATCCGGCGGAGAAAACTTCACAAAGCTGGATTTGCCATATGCATACCAGCGAGTTCCTCTGGGTGTGGACAGCCTCCAGTTTGTATCGATGGATACACATATGGGGGGCATTTTCAGTGCATGTGGCTACTGTTTGAAGCTCTTTCTCAGGTCATAGTTCAGCGTCGTAGAGATTGCCTTTTGATGGCAATCCAGATTAGCAATGTGCTTCATCTTACTTGCAGATGCATCGATGATAAAGAACTGTTAGCCTGAATGCACGTGCGACTCTCCGTCATTTCATCGGATCTTCGCTTCGTGGGCAACCAGCGCCAGTTAGGAAGAAATGCCCAAGCGGGAGGCAGACGATAAAAGATGGGATGCGAGACGGGCATCACGAGAAGGGACGCTCAAAACGACGTTCAGATTATGCAAGCGCTGAAACCAAAGCAGACGCTGCGTCACGTACCAAAATGTCGGTAACCGTGCTATGCGCTTCCTTGAATTAACTCCTTAAATTCGCAAGTGTGCTTTTGTGCAACGACTTGAGACTGACATGGCGACGAGGACAATTTGAATGGACGATCAGGCGTAGCTTTGGCAGCACACAAGGTTACAGTAGCACGAGCTAGTGCAACAGCAGTCACAAGCCACGAAGAGGACGGTCCGAAGCCGAGAATCTCCGCGCCGATATCGGAGGAAGCTGGAATTCGCATAGATGAGTAGCTGACATCACAACCTCGGAGTACTTTTCGAATGCAAACCTCGCTTAGAGATCCACCCTGAATCGGACTCCCGAGAACGCCAGACGCACCCAGCACAGAAACGAGAACTGCGGAACCCGGATCCATAAGTGCAACGACGGAGCTCGCTGTGCTCAGCATCACGCTACAGATGATGGCACAACTCTTACAACAACAAATGGAGAAATCTACAACACTGCACAAGACCACAGCGCTAACTTCTGGGAAGCCGACCAGGTTGACTCGCTGACTTCTGCTTATGTCATCCACAAACTGAGAGCCCACTTTGCAAGGCGCGGCATCCCAAGCGTTCCAGTTGGAGATATAAGTGGCCCGCAATTCTCCAGCGAAGCATTCAGCAGGGTTGCAGGACAATGGGACTTCGAGCATGTCGCATCAATCCCAAGCTATCCGAAATCGTATTGCATGGCAGAATCTTCCGTTAGTACTGTGAAAATGCTCTTAAAGAACACAGATGCAAGTAACAGCCATCCACACGTGGCGTTCCTCGACTATAGCAACACGCCACTCCAGCACTTGAAAGCTAGTGCTGCTCAGTTCCTGATGGGCAGGCTCAGACGCAGACGAACTACACTCCCAACAACAACAACGCTGTCGAAGCCAAAGACAGTCACTTCTGACAAGCAGCATAAAAACAAAAGACGGACGATGCTTTTTCACCTGAACCAGAGAGCAAGAGATCTACCACCTTTGACAGAGGGGCAACATGTCACAGTCCATCCGAGCTCACAAGCCACATGAGAAAGGAGAATAGCGACTGAGCAGTGTGGCGACAGGTGTCGCAAGATCCAAGTAGATCAACGTCCGCCTCAACGTGAAAACAGACGGAGAAGACACGGAAAGCAGCTCGCCGCCAGAGATGTTTGGCAGCGGCATCAACGATGCCAAAAAATGGAGCTCCTTCAAAGTAGCCTTCGGCCTCTACATGAAAGCCACAGACGTTGCTGGCTCACCGTCACAAAGGCTTCCAGAATCTGGCTGTTGTTGGACACGGTGATTCCAGCTCTGGAGTTCAACCTCACTCAAGGAAGGCTAGAGCTGTCGAAAATTTCCCGCGACCCAACGTGCCCCCAACACCCCGACGATGAGCCCAAAAGTGGGTCGAAAGTGCAAACAGCACCCGCACACCGTGCCGACTAGCCGTACAACGGGTCGGAAGTGAAAACTGAAAGCGTTGAAGGAACACTCACCTGGGCTAGAAAACCACAGCGATGCATGGCGAGCAGGTAATAACATTGGGTTTTGACGTAGCCAATAAATGAGGAGGCGGACCTCAGCGGCTTTGCATTACAGTTGTGCCCCTGCTTTGTTCTACCAACAGGGACTGTTGAAGGGTAGGACCTGGGTTTGAGGAAATGAAAAAGATTTTTCGGCAAAACCACAAGCTTACTAGGTGCTGCTACCATTATGGGACACTACAATGCAAGGAAAGAACTAATTCTCAGGTTTGACACATCGCCACATTGTCTAGGGGCAATCCGAGCACATGTCGAATGTGACAGAACTTGGAGACCGGAAGGATTTCTATCACCATCTTTGCTGCCTGCTGAAAGTACAGCGACGCTGAAAAGCATGCGACAACCTTGAATTTTGGCGTCAAAAAGTTCCAAGAGTACGCTTGGAGAGGGAAAATTACTGCTGTCGCTGACCACAAGCACTTGCTGGGTTTGTTCGCTTCTAACCATGCAGTGCACAGCGAAGCATCACCTTGACTCGTCATGTGGACACTGACTCTTCCAGTTTATTGGCTCAAGCTTACTTAGAGGCTGGGAAAAATGCTGGTTCATGCAGATGACTCCGATCGTTGTTAGAGCAATGATGATGGACCATCGTTAGACTCCACCTGAATTTGCAGGATGGATCCACAAGGCACAGACATGGGGACCATCTACGAGTAGCCCCCACTGAAGAGCCATTCCCAGTGCTGGCACATGTATCACAGAAAGCTCACGGGGCGGCACCTCTGCCTGTCAAGCTTTCCTCTCCAACGCACGTGCTGAGAGCGCCTGCTTTTCTGCCTCAGAGCGAGAGGATAAGGCGGCCCTCGTGCAACCTTCAAGTTGAAGGGCGGATTGTCTAATTTAAATCTAAAGAAAAAACAGTCTAAGACACAAAAAGAAAAATAATCTTCCGTGACGCAAAACACACAGCTTAAAAAGGGGAAAGAAAGGTCCACTCAACTTTTGGTGCTCCAATGCTCCGCCTGGCAACTCGTGCGCAGGGAGAGGAGGTGCGGCAGGACATCAGCACAACCCGCACACCGACGCAGACGTAGGGTGGATGGCGGTGTCCACAGCAGGAATCAATCCAACCGCATCAACCCGTCACACCTGTGGAGCCCAGGCTACCTGACCTGAGTCAGGTAGCCTGGGAAATGGAGAGGAAGGGGCAGTGGAAACCGAGGTGGCCCGTGTTCAGAGCCTGCCGGCCCCGGGAAACGCAGGAAGGGAACAGCGGCACCTGGTTCTGGTGGCTCAGACTGTCGACGGTAGGCCCTCCCGCTCGGTAGCCGGGACGTCTGCGGCTGAGGCCCAAGTCTCAGGACCTGGGAGGGGGGCGGGGGGCAAGGCAGACGCCCGAGCGCACGCTCTCCCCTGCGCCACGTTCAACTTCCGCTCCTCCTCTTCTCCCTGCATAACTTCGTTAAGTCTTCTCTGGCCGCAGTGTGGAGCTGGCTCCTTACAAAAGCACCATTTCAGTTTTTTGTAAATATTCTGAAAAGCTCCAACATGATTCTAACAGTACCTTCTTTTATAAGCCCTACAAGAAAGCATGCAAAATTAAATTGCGCCACTTGAAATCCACACGACTTCAGCAGCGCATAAAAAATGTCAACCAAAAAAATCCCCTCCTCTCAAGTCACGTGCCCCAGTGCAACGAAAAGCCCTGGGCAAAGTCAGCTAGAAATCAACAAAATAAATGAAGTGATGCCACAACACAAGCCGTTTTCACGATAGATTCTGGTGGTGCCATCAACGTAGATACCTAGTAGAACAGCACCTGAAATCAGAACTTAGGCTGAAAAATATTTCACAGGAACAGAGAGCTGCACTGTGTATTTTTTGAGACAACAACACAGGGGCGTGGTCAAGATTGACACTGAGTGGAACTCATGGGCAGCCGCACGGCTGTGGCGACATTGAAGAATGGGGAAATGAGGTCTCTATTCACGCTCAAGAACGCAACGAAGGATTGCAGCGCGAATGCTACTCGTCGCCAATCGTCGACGACATTCTGCCTCAAGACGCAAAATCAGAGATCTTTTCAAAGCTGGATGTGCATTATGGTTACTAGCAGTGAATTCTTGACGGAGAGTCGAGTCTCGTGGCTCCATTCCTGACGCCGATGGCATGTTACCACTGCCTGCATCTTCATTTCAGTCTCGCGGTCACCAGCAAAATTTTCCACACAAAACTACGGTCAGCACATGATGGACTAGACGCCGTATCATTGTCGAGGATGAAGCTTTGGCGATCGGTGTCTGAAAAAGATTATGAAGTTCGGCATGATCATGACAAGAAGGTTGACAACCTGCTACAGAGATGCCAGCAGAGCGGTCTGCTTCTCAACAGAGAGAAATCTGAACTTCACAGCTCAAGCACGGCGTTTCTAGGTCACACTCTCACAAGAGCAGGCCTACACGTCGATCCCGAAAAGGTCGCTGCGATACCAGATAAGCCAGCGACTGTTGGTGTACACGCTGTCCAGCGCTACGTCGAAATGGCCAGATAACTGGCACGGCTTCTTAAAGAAAACCCCCGAGGTCATAGAACCACTCAGCAAGCTGACCGTCAAAGATGTTAAGGAGGCAAAAGCACTTCAACAGAAAAAAGACCTTGCAGCAAAAACACCAGTACTGGCGTACTATGACCCAAGAAAAGCACTAGTGGTGCAGTGCAATGCCGATGAACATGAACTTTGAGCTGCAATACTTCGAGACGGCATCCCGACATCCTTTGCAAGCAGAGCATCCACACAAACAGAGGTGTGGTATGCGCAAACAGAGAAAGAAAACCTTGCCATAGTATTCTCGCACAAGTTTCACTAGAATACGTTACACAGGCTGACTGCAAGAAGTCACGGATTATAAGCTACTGCAGGCTATCTTCACCACGAAGAAATTCAACAGAGTGCCGAGGAGCTTCAAAGAATGATTTCGCAGACTCGGCGCTACAGTTCTAACATACAGTCTCGTTCAAGAAAGGAACTTCTGCCTGACACAATGTTTCAGCATTTCTCTTATATGACCGTGGCCACCGACAACTTGAAAAGGTCAACGGGATTAGTGACCTTGCTGTCCAGAGAAAGAGAAGAAAAGATACGACAAGCAACAATCAAGGATGGCAACCTCCAGAAGCTGAAAACAGTTATTGATTGAAAGGCCACAAGAAAGTGTCCTAGCAGAAATCTGAACTAACCTTCCATTCTGAAGCGACATTGTCTTTGAAGACATGGCATCCCAAGTGTTGTGTCCACAGACACTGGCCCAAAATTCTAATGCGAATCGTTCAGCAAGTTCGCAGCACATTGGCAATTCACGCATGTCGATACAAGCCCAACCTCTCGGAAATCCAACTGCACGCCAGAAACCGCCGTTAAGACTGAAAATCCTCTTGAAGGGGGCAGATGTAACACGCCAATCCGGCATTTGAAAGGAAGACCTCCCCTGATCCCAATAGGATCGCGCAGACGAACACTTCCAACAACAACAAAAGAGTTCGAGTTGGCGCACCTCCGAAAAACCCTTCAGACTCTGCATGAGAGCAGATGTTGCAGGCTTATCGTAGGAAAGTTGCTCTTCTCACGGTCAGAGGACCAAGCCTGCTAGACATCAATACCACTTTGATCTTTGGACAGCAGCAAAACCAAAATCCTGAATGAACGCAACCCCGGGCGGAAGCTGTTTGTGGTGCCCATTCTGCACAAACAGAAAGAAGTGTACTCCCGCTACATTTCTGCACTCGAGTACAACTACCACACAAAAGGTTCGATGCATTCTTGAACAACCTCAATCTGAAAAATTCGAGACAAAAACTTTGCCGCCGAGAAAAAAAAATTGATCCGGAAATAGGCAGCGTGCGGTATACACAACAACGGAGTGTGTGCAGACACTCTGAAGCTCAAAGGACCAACGCTCAAAAAGGTCGTAAACGGGCGCACTACTCTGCGAAGCACCAAATGGAAGTGTTTGGAGAAGGCTCAACAGCGGCCAAAGATATTCACGTCCTGAAGGGCAATCGCCGTCACCGCCTGACCGCTGATGCGGAGAAGGAATAGACAAATCCGATAAACAAGCACCGCAAACCCAAACAAGAGCTCGCAAAGAATCCTTGCCCGGCATGGAGCCAAACACGATATCAGTGCAGGAAGGACAATCAATCTGCTGCACTATTCAAAAGCAGCAAAACCGTCCCAAGCATCGAACATGAAGACCACGCTGACAAAGTTCTCACGGTGCTAGATGGCAAAGCAGAATCTTTGATCACAACCTCGCATATCAACAAAAAGAAACTGAAATTCCAGGACGACAGCGGTGCAGCCGTGAGTGTGATTCCAACAAAAGCGCATGATACCACCGCAGACGGAGCCAAATGCGACGACCGAAAGCAGGTGTAGAGGTTGCGTGTCTGTCCTGTGCGGAAAGGAGTGAGTGCCGCAGCGTTTCTTAAAAGGGGCACAAGCAGGCGGACTTTTTGGTGGTTCTTGCTGATCCTTCTCCACTAATAGGCCGATGCATAGCTGAGCAGATGAGACTCGTCACAGTGGACTACAACCCCGCTGCCAACGTAAAGCACTCCAATACTGAAGATGCAACGGGCCTGCTTGCATCGAAATACCAACACACGTATTCCATCCTACCTCGGGATTGCTATCTAAGACATGCTCACCTTGTGATCAAGCCGGCATCATGTCTGAAACCATAGACAAGTTACCGTGTGCCTGTGAGCATGAGGGCACAGTTTGAGACAACACAGGGTCGCAGTGAAGAGTGACACGAAACCAACACCATGGGTAGCCGCACGGCTGCGGCGCCATAGAAGAATGGGGAAATCAGGTCTCCAATCACCCTCAAGAACTCAACGAAGGATTGCAGCGCGAACCCTACTCATCGCCAATCGTCGACGGCATTCTGCCTCAAGACGCAAAACCAGAGATCTTCTCAAAGCTGGATTTGCATCATGGTTATTGGCAGTGCATTCTTGATGGAGACTCGAGTCTCATGGCTGACATTCCAGATCCCGATGGCATGTTACCACTGCCTGTATCTTCATTTGAGTCTCACGGCCACCAGCAAACTTTTCCACACAAAACTACAGTCAGCACATGATGGACTGGATGCTGTATCACTTGTTGTGGATGAAACTTTGGCGATCGGTGTTGGAAAAACAGATTATGAACCTCGGCATGATCATGACAAGAAGTTTGAACCCCTGCTGAAGAAACGCCAGCAGATTGGTGTGCTTCTCAAAAGAGAGAAATCTAAACTTCACTGCTCAAGCAAGACATTTCCGGGTGAAACTCTGACAAAAGCAGGCCTACACTTCGATCCCGAAAAGGCCAGTGTGATACCAGATATGACAGCGAGTGTCGAGGCACACGATGTCCAGCAGTACGTCGGAATGGTCAGCTACCTGGCACGGTTTCTTTACGAAAATCTCCCAAGTCATGGAGCCACTCAGCGAGCTGACCATCAAAGATGATAAAGAGGCAAAAGCACTCCAACAGAGAAAATACCTTGTAGGAAAAGCACCAGTACTGGCGTACTGCGACGCAAGAAAAGCACTAGTGGTGCAGTGTAATGCCAGTGAACAAGAACTTGGAGCTGCAATTCTTGAAGACGGAATCTCAATATTTTTTGCACGCAGAGCACTCACACAAAGCGAGGTGCAGTATGTGTAAACAGAGAAAGAAATTCTGGCCGTAGTCTTCTTGCACGATAAGTTTCACCAGAATAAGTTGATCTTATTACCACAGTAGCATTATGCCTCAAACAGGGAGCAGAAAGTGTGCTTCGCACCCTCAAAAAATGAGCGGTGTGCCAAGGGGATTCAAAACCAGCAGACAAGACTGCTGTTCCGAAACACGACGAAACAAAGCTACTGACCTTCCTCTACAAGGATGCACAAAATGTGCTGCAGACTAACAAAAATTCAAGTGGAGCGTGCCAAAGCACTTTGAAACCGAGGAGACAAGACTGCTGTTCCAAAATGCAACAAAACAAAGCTATCATACCGCGTCCTCAAGGGCCCAAAAAGTGTGCTTCACACTAAAAGAAATTCAAGTGGAGTCTGCCAAAGCGCTTCAAAACCGAGCAGACGACTGCTGTTCCAAAACATGATGAAACAAAGGCACCACGCCACCTTCACAAGGACGCAGAAAATGTGCTTCACAATAACAAAAATTAAACAGTTGGATATATCAAAGGGATTCAAAACAGAGCAGACAACACTGCTGTTCCAAAATCTGACGAAACAAAGCTACCTTGCCACCCTTCACAATGATGCAGAAAGTGTGAAAGACTAACAAAATTTCAAGTGGAGTCTGCAAAGGATCTGCAAAACGGAGAAGACAAGACTGCTGTTCCAAAATCCGATGAAAAAAAGCTACCATGCCACCTTCACAATGGCGCAGAAAATGTCCTTCACAATAACGAAAATTCAAGAGTTGAGTGTACCAGAGGGATTCAAAATCGAGCAGACAAGACTGCTGTTCCAAAATCCGACGAAACAAAGCTACCATGCCACCTTCACAACGGTGCAGAAAGTGTGAAGGACTAACAAAAATTCCAGTGGAGTCTGCCAAGATCTTCAAAACCGAGCAGACAAGGCTGCTGTTCCAAATCCGGTGAAACAAAGCTACCATACCGCCTTCACAAGGGCGTAGAAAGTGTGCTCAATACTAACACACATTCAAGAGTTGAGTGTACCAAAAGGATTCAAAATCGAGCAGACAAGACTGCTGTTCCAAAATCCGACGAAACAAAGCTACCATGCTGCCCTTCACAATGATGCAGAAAGTGTGAAAGACTAACAAAATTTCAAGTGGAGTCTGCCAAGGATCTGCAAAACGGAGGAGACAAGACTGCTGTTCCAAAATCCGATGAAAAAAAGCTACCATGCCGCCTTCACAATGGCGCAGAAAATGTCCTTCACAATAACGAAAATTCAAGAGTTGAGTGTACCAGAGGGATTCAAAATCGAGCAGACAAGACTGCTGTTCCAAAATCCGACGAAACAAAGCTACCATGCCACCTTCACAACGGTGCAGAAAGTGTGAAGGACTAACAAAAATTCCAGTGGAGTCTGCCAAGATCTTCAAAACCGAGCAGACAAGGCTGCTGTTCCAAATCCGGTGAAACAAAGCTACCATACCGCCTTCACAAGGGCGTAGAAAGTGTGCTCAATACTAACACACATTCAAGAGTTGAGTGTACCAAAAGGATTCAAAATCGAGCAGACAAGACTGCTGTTCCAAAATCCGACGAAACAAAGCTACCATGCCGCCCTTCACAATGATGCAGAAAGTGTGAAAGACTAACAAAATTTCAAGTGGAGTCTGCCAAGGATCTGCAAAACGGAGCAGACAAGACTGCTGTTCCAAAATCCGATGAAACAAAGCTACCATACCACCTTCACAATGGCGCAGAAAGTGTCCTTCACAATAACGAAAATTCAAGAGTTGAGTGTACCAGAGGGATTCAAAATCGAGCAGACAAGACTACTGTTCCAAAATCCGACGAAACAAAGCTACCATGCCACCTTCACAACGGTGCAGAAAGTGTGAAGGACTAACAAAAATTCCAGTGGAGTCTGCCAAAATCTTCAAAACCGAGCAGACAAGACTGCTGTTCCAAATCCGCTGAAACAAAGCTACCATACCGCCTTCACAAGGGCGTAGAAAGTGTGCTCAATACTAACACACATTCAAGAGTGTACCAAAAGGATTCAAAATCGAGCAGACTAGACTGGTGTTCCAAAATCTGACGAAACAAAGCTGCCATGCCGGCTTCACAATGGTGCAGAAAGTGCGACAGACTAACAAAAATTCAAGTGGAGTCTACCAAGGATCTTGAAAGCAGAACAGAAAAGACTGCTGTCCCAAAATCCGATGACACCGAGCTACACTGCCGCCTTCACAATGGCGCAGAAAGTGTGCTTCAAAGTAACGAAAATTCAAGAGTTGAGTGTACCAGAGGAATTCAAAATCGAGCAGACTAGACTGCTGTCCCAAAATCTGATGAAACAAAGCTACCATACCGCCTTCACAATGGCGCAGAAAGTGTGCTTCGCACAAACAAAGATGCTAGTGGAGTCTGCCAAGGCGCTCCAAAAACCGAACAGGCAAGACAGCTGTTCCAAAATCCGACGAAACAAAGCTACCAGGCCGCCTCCACAAGGCCGCAGAAAGTGTGCCTCACACTAACAAAAATTCAGACAGCAGAACACGAGGTAACTGTAGCGTGCGCAATGGGAATTACTGATGAGCTGAAAGATGGTCTCCACCCCACTCTTGCACCCCAACATTCGGACCACTGTCGATTTAAAGCAGCCAAGCGGATGATGATCCGTGCTGAAAAGGGGTGCTACCCTGTGCCACAGCTGCTGCCAGGAACATCCGCACAGTCCAGAACATTCAGAACAGATCCACCGTGAGTTCCTGACGCTTTTGAGCGGCTGGCTAGGGCCTTGCTCTTCGGCAGAGGTCGTTGCGCAGAACCCGTCTGGCATGGCACAGACAAGGGGAACCTCTACGAGCCGCCAGATCGAAACCCGGGTTCAAACAGCCGCAAGCTTTCATATAAGGGGAGATTGTTGGCGCATGGCCTCTGCAGACAAACTCCTGTGTACGGCAGCAGTAAAAAAACGTGGGAATAGTTTGGGTTTCGATGGAACCATAAAAATGAAGAGTTGGTTGTGGCCCGTTTTGCAGTCTAGTTGCATCACCGCAAGGGAATGAGGGCCTTTGCCAGCTTGCAGAGATTCAAAGCCGACCGTGCATCACGTTGCCCTTTCCAAGATTTCTTTCCTTCCATGTGCTGAAGAGTTGTAGGATGTATCATCCGGCGGAGAAAACTTTACAAAGCTGGATTTGCGATATGCATATCAGCGAGTTCCTCTGGGTGTGGACAGCCTCCAGTTTGTACCGATGAATACACATATGGAGGCCATTTTCAGTGCATGTGGCTACTGTTTGAAGCTGCTTCTCAGGTCATATTTCAGCGTCGTAGAGATTGCCTTTTGATGGCAATCCAGATTAGCAATGTGCTTCATCTTACTTGCAGATGCGTCGATGATAAAGAACTGTTAGCCTGAACGCACGTGCGACTCTCCATCATTTCATCGGATCTTCGCTTCGTGGGCAACCAGCGCCAGTTAGGAAGAAATGCTCAAGCAGGAGGCAGACGATAAAAGATGGGATGCGAGACGGGCATCACGAGAAGGAACGCTCAAAACGACGTTCAGATTATGCAAGCGCTGAAACCAAAGCAGACGCTGCGTCACGTACCACAATGTCAGTAACCGTGCTGTGCGCTTCCTTGAATTAACTCCTTAAATTCGCAAGTGTGCTTTTGTGCAACGACTTGAGACTGACATGGCGACGAGGACAATTTGAATGGACGATCAGGCGTAGCTTTGGCAGCACACAAGGTTACAGTAGCACGAGCTAGTGCAACAGCAGTCACAAGCCACGAAGAGGACGCTCCGAAGCCGAGAATCTCCGTGCCGATATAGGAGGAAGCTAGAATTCGCATAGATGAGTAGCTGACATCACGACCTCGGAGTACTTTTCGAATGCAAACCTCGCTTAGAGATCCAGCCTGAATCGGACTCTCGAGAACGCCAGACGCACCCAGCACAGAAACGAGAACTGCGGAACCCGGATCCATAAGTGCAACGACGGAGCTCGCTGTGCTCAGCATCACGCTACAGATGATGGCACAACTCTTACAACAACAAATGGAGAAATCTACAACACTGCACCAGACCACAGCGCAGACTTCTGGGAAATCGACCAGCTTGACTCGCTGACTTCTGCTTATGTCATCCACAAACTGAGAGCCCACTTTGCAAGGCGCGGCATCCCAAGCGTTCCAGTCGGAGATATAAATGGCCCGCAATTCTCCAGCGAAGCATTCAGCAGGGTTGCAGGACAATGGGACTTCGAGCATGTCGCATCAATCCCAAGCTATCCGAAATCGTATTGCATGGCAGAATCTTCCGTTAGTACTGTGAAAATGCTCTTAAAGAACACAGATGCAAGTAACAGCCATCCACACGTGGCGTTCCTCGACTATAGCAACACGCCACTCCAGCACTTGAAAGCTAGTCCTGCTCGGTTCCTGATGGGCAGGCTCCGACGCAGACGAACTACACTCCCAACAACAACAACGCTGTCGAAGCCAAAGACAGTCACTTCTGACAAGCACCATAAAAACAAAAGACGGACGATGCTTTTTCACCTCAACCAGAGAGCAAGATATCTACCACCTTTGACAGAGGGGCAACATGTCACAGTCCATCCGAGCTCACAAGCCACATGAGAAAGGAGAATAGCGACTGAGCAGTGTGGCGACAGATGTCGCAAGGTCCAAGTAGATCAACGTCCGCCTCAACTTGAAAACAGACGGAGAAGACATGGAAAGCAGCTCGCCGCCAGAGATGTTTGGCAGCGGCATCAACGATGCCAAAAAATGGAGCTCCTTCAAAGTCGCCTTCGGCCTCTACATGAAAGCCACGGACGTTGCTGGCTCACCGTCAGAAAGGCTTCCAGAAGCTGGCTGTTGTTGGACACGCTAATTCAAGCTCTGGAGTTCAACCTCACCCAGGGAAGGTTAGAGCTGTCGAAAATTTCCCGCGACCCAACACCCCTACGATGAGCCCAAGAGTGGGTCGAATGTGCAAACAGCACCCGCACACCGTGTCGACTAGCCGTACAACGGGTCGGAAGTGAAAACTGAGAGCGATGAAGGAACACTCACCTGGGCTAGAAAACCACAGAGATGCGCGGCGAGCAGGTAATAACATTGGGTTTTGACGTAGCCAATAAATGAGGAGGCGGACCTCAGCGGCTTTGCATTACAGTTGTGCCCCTGCTTTGTTCTACTAACAGGGACTGTTGAAGGGTAGGACCTGGGTTTGAGGAAATGAAACAATGATTTTTCGGCAAAACCACAAGCTTACTAGGTGCTGCTACCATTATGGGACACTACAATGCAAGGAAAAAACTAATTCTCAGGTTTGACACATCGCCACATTGTCTAGGGGCAATCCGAGCACATGTCGAATGTGACAGAACTTGGAGACCGGAAGGATTTCTATCACCATCTTTGCTGCCTGCTGAAAGTACAGCGACGCTGAAAAGCATGCGACAACCTTGAATTTTGGCGTCAAAAAGATCCACGAGTACGCTTGGACAGGGCCAATTACTGCTGTCGCTGACCACAAGCACTTGCTGGGTTTGTTCGCTTCTAACTATGCAGTGCACAGCGAAGCACCACCTTGACTCATCATGTGGACACTGACTCTTCCAATTTATTGGCTCAAGCTTACTTAGAGGCTGGGAAAAATGCTGGTTCATGCAGATGACTCAGATCGTTGTTAGAGCAATGATGATGGATAATTGTTAGACTCCACCTGAATTTGCAGGATGGATCCACAAGGCACAGACATGGGGACCATCTACGAGCAGCCCCCACTGAAGAGCCATTCCCAGTGCTGGCACATGTATCACAGAAAGCTCACGGGGCGGCACCTCTGCCTGTCAAGCTTTCCTCTCCAACGCACGTGCTGAGAGCGCCTGCTTTTCTGCCTCAGAGCGAGAGGATAAGGCGGCCCTCGTGCAACCTTCAAGTTGAAGGGCAGATTGTCTAATTAATATCTAAAGAAAAAACAGTCTAAGACACAAAAAAAAAATAATCTTCTGTGACGCAGAACACACAGCTTAAAAAGGGGAAAGAAAGGTCCACTCAACTTTTGGTGCTCCAATGCTCCGTCTGGCAGCTCGTGCGCAGGGAGAGGAGGTGCGGCAGGACATCAGCACAACCCGCACACTGACGCAGACGTAGGGTGGATGGCGGTGTCCACAGCAGGAATCAATCCAACCGCATCAACCCGTCACACCTGTGGAGCCCAGGCTACCTGACTCAGGTCAGGTAGCCTGGGAAATGGAGAGGAAGTGGCAGTGGAAACCGAGGTGGCCCGTGTTCAGAGCCTGCCGGCCGCGGGAAACACAGGAAGGGAACGGCGGCACCTGGTTCTGGTGGCTCAGACTGTCGACGGTAGGCCCTCCCGCTCGGTACCCGGGACGTCTGCGGCTGAGGCCCAAGTCTCAGGACCTGGGAGAGGGGCGGGGGGCAATGCAGACGCCCGAGTGCACGCTCTCCCCTGCGCCACGTTCAACTTCCGCTCCTCCTCTTCACCCTGCATAACTTCGTTTAGTCTTCTCTAGCCGCAGTGCGGAGCTGGCTCCTTAAAAAAGCACCATTTGTTTTTTTTAAATATTCTGAAAAGCTCCAACATGATTCTAACAGTACCTTCTTTATCAGCCCTGCAAGAAAGCATGCAAAATTAAATTGCCCCACTTGAAATCCACACTACTTCAGCAGCGCATAAAAAATGTCAACCAAAAAAATCCCCTCCTCTCAAGTCACGTGCCCCAGTGCAACGAAAAGCCCTGGGCAAAGTCAGCTAGAAATCAACAAAATAAATGAAATGATGCCACAACACAAGCCGTTTTCACGATAGATTCTGGTGGTGCCATCAACATAGATACCTAGTAGAACAGCACCTGAAATCAGAACTTAGGCTGAAAAATAGTTCACAGGAACAGAAAGCTGCACTGTGTATTTTTTGAGACAACAACACAGGGGCGTGATCAAGAATGACACTGAGTCGAACCCATGGGCAGCCCCACGGCTGTGGCGACATTGAAGAATGGGGAAATGAGGTCTCTATTCACGCTCAAGAACGCAACGAAGGATTGCAGCGCGAATGCTACTCGTCGCCAATCGTCGACGACATTCTGCCTCAAGACGCAAAATCAGAGATCTTTTCAAAGCTGGATGTGCATTATGGTTACTAGCAGTGAATTCTTGACGGAGAGTCGGGTCTCATGGCTCCATTCCTGACGCCGATGGCATGTTACCACTGCCTGCATCTTCATTTCGGTCTCGCGGTCACCAGCAAAATTTTCCACACAAAACTACGGTCAGCACATGATGGACTAGACGCCGTATCATTGTCGGGGATGAAGCTTTGGCGATCGGTGTCGGAAAAAGGTTATGAAGTTCGGCATGATCATGACAAGAATGTTGACAACCTGCTACAGAGATGCCAGCAGAGCGGTCTGCTTCTCAACAGAGAGAAATCTGAACTTCACAGCTCAAGCATGGCGTTTCTAGGTCACATTCTCACAAGAGCAGGCCTACACGTCGATCCCGAAAAGGTCGCTGCGATACCAGATAAGCCAGCGACTGTCAGTGTACACGCTGTCCAGCGCTACGTCGAAATGGCCAGATAACTGGCACGGCTTCTTAAAGAAAATCTCCGAGGTCACAGAACCACTCAGCAAGCTGACCGTCGAAGAGTTTAAGGAGGCAAAAGAACTTCAACAGAAAAAAGACCTTGCAGCAAAAGCACCAGTACTGGCGTACTATGACCCAAGAAAAGCACTAGTGGTGCAGTGCAAAGCCGATGAACATGAACTTTGCGCTGCAATACTTCGAGACGGCATCCCGACATCCTTTGCAAGCAGAGCATCCACACAAACAGAGGTGTGGTATGAGCAAACAGAGAAAGAAAACCTTGCCATAGTATTCTCGCACAAGTTTCACCAGAATACGTTACACAGGCCGACTGCAGTAGTCACGGAATATAAGCTACTGCAGGCTATCATCACCACGAAGAAATTCAACAGAGTGCCGAGGAGCTTCAAAGAATGATTTCGCAGACTCGGCGCTACAGTTCTCACATAGAGTCTCGTCCAAGACAGGAACTTCTGCCTGACACAATGTTTCAGCATTTCTCTTATATGACCGTGGCCATCGACAACTCGAAAAGGGTCAACGGGATCAGTGACCTTGCTGTCCAGAGAAAGAGAAGAAAAGATACGACAAGCAACAATCAAGGATGGCAACCTCCAGAAGCTGACAACAGTTATTGATTGAAAGGCCACAAGAAAGTGTCCTAGCAGAAATCTGAACTAACCTTCCATTCTGAAGCGACATTGTCTTTGAAGACATGTCGCTTTGAAGACATGACATTCAACTTCAGTCTTTGGGATTCATAAGTATCAGCAATACACCGACTCGTGTTACTGTGTCTACTTCGTCTGCTTTAGATTTGTTTATAGCAAACTCAGAGACTTCTGTTTTTAGTGCTGGCACTATGGCATCAGATGTTAGTGATCACTGTCCCATATTTATGTTCTATGACTCATTACCAAAACCTAAAAAACGTTCTGAACAAATAACCGTCCAATATATGCCTCAGTGTGCTTTAGAGGCTTTCGAAATAGACATTAGCTTCCAAGACTGGTCTTCTGTGTATGACAAGTTAAATGTAAATGATGCATATGTACAATTTCTCGAGATATTTTTCACAATCTATTCCAAACACTTTCCTATCAAGACTTTTACTCCATCAAAGAAGATAAGAAAGCCGTGGGTAACAACTGACCACTTAAAGACTATAAAGAGAAAAAATACACTTTTTCACACTTTTCTAACAACGCGAAATCCTGATGATTTGAAAAATTTCAAAGTGGTCAGAAACAAGCTGAATTCTGAGCTTCGGCGGGCAAAGGTTGCTTACTTTGAAAATCTCTTTGCAAATATTGGTAAACAACAGCCGCCCGCAGCCTGGAAAGTAATCAATAATGTTCTGGGTAGGGACAGGAAGGATTTATTACCTGATCAAATAACTCACGAAGACCAGATAATTACCGGTCGAGGTCTTGCAGAGTTCTTCAATAAGTACTTGATTGGAACTGCACTACAACACAAAAATTCCCAAGTAAACAAAGATTTAAGTTGTTCATGCGCCGAAAGTATATTTCTTTCACCAACAGATGAAGCAGAAGTTTATAGAACATTTATGTCACTAAAAAACAGCAAAGCCCTTGATATTGATAACCTCCAAATTAAGCCTATTAAGTATGTTATGGAATACCTAACACCAGTACTCACGTATATATTCAACCTTTCTCTTGAATCCGGGGAATTTCCAAATGCGATGAAAAAGTCCCGGGTGTCTGTTATATACAAAGGAGGGGATAAAAACGTGCCAAAAAATTACCGCCCAATATCTATAATACCTACATTTGGAAAAGGATTTGAAAAGATATTATATGACCGCTTTAACAAATACTTTGAAAAGTTCCACCTAATTTCTAATGCACAGTTTGGCTTCAGGAAAGGACGCTCTAATGAATTAGCATTATTAGAACTTAAGGAATACATAGTGAAAAATTTTGAAAAGAAACTAATAACTGTCAGCCTTTTCATCGATTTCAGTAAAGCTTTCGATTCTCTGGACCATGATATTCTAACCCATAAGCTTTCTGTTTACGGCATCAGGGGTAAGCCTCTATCCTTATTACAGTCCTACTTAGCAAA
The DNA here is from genome assembly GCF_052857255.1 of Amblyomma americanum. Classification (NCBI taxonomy): domain Eukaryota; kingdom Metazoa; phylum Arthropoda; class Arachnida; order Ixodida; family Ixodidae; genus Amblyomma; species Amblyomma americanum. The sequence goes on along the minus strand of NC_135507.1, from coordinate 15,634,114 downwards.
CAGGCAGCAATGCGTATATCTTGCTAACCATCAATCGTCCTTTTTACCAGTCATCAGAGGTGTACCGCAGGGTAGCGAGCTGGGCCCTTTATTATTCAATGTGTATATCAACAGTATTGTAAACATTGATAAGACCTTAAAATTCATTATATATGCTGATGATTGCACAGTACTATTCTCTGGTGTAGATGTAACTAAACTAATGATCAAATGTAACCAATTGCTTGATACCCTTCAGAAGTGGTGTGGTGCTAATATACTCAAAATCAATCCTACAAAATCAAAAGTGATGGTATTTCGACCAAAAAACAAGGCTATCAGGTTTGAAGGTGTTATTACCTGTGCTGGTGAGAAAATTGAAATCGTTCATGAACACACCATACCTGGGGTAACATTTTCTTCTAACCTTACTTGGGATTCACACGTTCAAAAGTTGACTAATAGTCTCTCGTCAGTGACAGGCGCAATCTGTCGCTGCCGCACTTTTCTTCCTTGTAAAATAAAACTTCAGATATATAATGCGCTATTTGCCTCACGCATTAATTACTGTTCCTTAGTTTGGCTCACAACTACTAAAACAAACATAGAGAAAATTTCACTGCTCCAAAAGAAAGCCATTCGTCATAATGCGAATCTTGATTACTTAGGTCATACTCGACAAGCTCTCCAGGCGCACAATGTTGTAAGGATTCAAAATATGTACGAATTGCGAATTCTGTTGTCATACTATTTCCCTTCCAGCTTCAGATCAATGGTAGAAGGTAACACACTGCTAAAAGAAAATAGCCATCCAGTAAACACACGCAACACAGACAAATGGCTAGTACCGTTTTTTCGAACAGACTACAGGCTGCAGACACTAGAATACAATCTTCCCACAATTCTCAACAAATACAAAGACACGAATAAATCTACCAAAGCTACACTACGTCATTATTTTGTAATGATGTAACCTGATGTTCTTTCTCTTAGCTGAAAATTTCTCTCCAGTTTTCCTTAGTTTTTTTTTTTTTAACAAACTTCTCGTTTAAAGTGTTAATAAAGTGTGTAAGATTTGCTGTCATTTATTGAGCTGATTGTATGCATATTTCCTTGCAGTTAGTGCTACTTGCCGAACTGATATTTTTGGTGTCCTCTTAATATAACTATATGTTCACTGCATTTACTTGAATCCATGACACCCTTTTGTTTCATTGTTGTATCAACTATTTTCTTCTCGATGTATATGAATATTCTTTTAATGTGTGCTGTTATGCCTTGTAACGGCTGGCTGGGGCCTCGTCAAGCTGTTTACGCACAGCTTTTAGCCCAGTCAGCCGACCAGAACCTTCTGGGAAATAAATTGAAATTGAAATTGAAATGGCATTCCAAGTGTTGTGTCCACAGACACTGGCCCAAAACTCTAATGCGAATCGTTCAGCAAGTTCGCAGCACATTGGCAATTCACGCATGTCGATACTAGCCCAACCTCTCGGAAATCCAACTGCACGCCAGAACCCGCCTTTAAGACTGAAAATCTTCTTGAAGGAGGCAGATGTAACACGCCAATCCGGCATTTGAAAGGAAGACCTCCCCTGATCCCAATAGGATCGCGCAGACGAACACTTCCAACAACAACAAAAGAGTTCGAGTTAGCGCACCACCAAAAAAACCCTTCAGACTCTGCATGAAAGCAGATGTTGCAGGCTTATCGTAGGAAAGGAAAGTTGCTCTTCTCACGATCAGAGGACCAAGCCTGCTAGACATCAATACCACTTTGATCTTTGGACAGGAGCAAAACCAAAATCCTGAACGAACGCAACCCCGGGCTGAAGCTGTTTGTGGTGCCCATTCTGCACAAACAGAAAGAAGTGTACTCCCGCTACATTTCTGCACTCGAGTACAACTACCACACAAAAGGTTCGATGCATTCTTGAACAACCTCAATCTGAAAATTCGAGACAAAAACTTTGCCGCCGAAAAAAAAAAATGATCCGGAAATAGGCAGCGTGAGGTATACACAACAACGGAGTGTGTGCAGACACTCTGAAGCTCAAAAGACCAACGCTCAAAAAGGTAGTAAACGGGCGCACTACTCTGCGAAGCACCAAATGGAAGTGTTTGGAGAAGGCTCAACAGCGGCCAAAGATATTCACGTCCTGAAGGGCAATCGCCGTCACCGCCTGACCGCTGATGCGGAGAAGGAATAGACAAATCCGATAAACAAGCACCGCAAACCCAAACAAGAGCTCGCAAAGAATCCTTGCCTGGCATGGAGCCAAACACGATATCAGTGCAAGAAGGACAATCAATCTGCTGCACTATTCAAAAGCAGCAAAACCGTCCCAAGCATCGAACATGAAGACCACGCTGACGAAGTTCTCACGGTGCGAGATGGCAAAGCAGAATCTTTGATCACAACCTCGCATATCAACAAAAAGAAACAAATTCCAGGAAGACAGCGGTGCAGCCGTGAGTGTGATTCCAACAAAAGCGCATGATACCACCGCAGACGGAGCCAAATGCGACGACCGAAAGCAGGTGTAGAGGTTGCGTGTCTGTCCTGTGCGGAAAGGAGTGAGTGCCGCAGCGTTTCTTAAAAGGGGCACAAGCAGGCGGACTTTTTGGTGGTTCTTGCTGATCCTTCTCCACTAATAGGCCGATGCATAGCTGAGCAGATGAGACTCGTCACAGTGGACTACAACCCCGCTGCCAACGTAAAGCACTCCAATACTGAAGATGCAACGGGCCTGCTTGCATCGAAATACCAACACACGTATTCCATCCTACCTCGGGATTGCTATCTCAGACATGCTCACCTTGTGATCAAGCCGGCATCATGTCTGAAACCATAGACAAGTTACCGTGTGCCTGTGAGCATGAGGGCACAGTTTGAGACAACACAGGGTCGCAGTGAAGAGTGACACGAAACCAACACCATGGGTAGCCGCACGGCTGCGGCGCCATAGAAGAATGGGGAAATCGGGTCTCCATTCACCCTCAAGAACTCAACGAAGGATTGCAGCGCGAACCCTACTCATCGCCAATCGTCGACGGCATTCTGCCTCAAGACGCAAAACCAGAGGTCTTCTCAAAGCTGGATTTGCATCATGGTTATTGGCAGTGCATTCTTGATGGAGACTCGAGTCTCATGGCTGACATTCCAGATCCCGATGGCATGTTAACACTGCCTGTATCTTCATTTCAGTCTCGCGGCCACCAGCAAACTTTTCCACACAAAACTACAGTCAGCACATGATGGACTGGATGCTGTATCACTTGTTGGGGATGAAACTGGCGATCGGTGTTGGAAAAACAGATTATGAACCTCGGCATGATCATGACAAGAAGGATGAACCCCTGCTGAAGAAACGCCAGCAGATTGGTGTACTTCTCAAAACAGAGAAATCTGAACTTCACTGCTCAAGCAAGACATTTCCGGGTGAAACTCTGACAAAAGCAGGCCTACACTTCGATCCCGAAAAGGCCAGTGTGATACCAGATATGACAGCGAGTGTCGAGGCACACGATGTCCAGCAGTACGTCGGAATGGTCAGCTACCTGGCACGGTTTCTTTACGAAAATCTCCCAAGTCATGGAGCCACTCAGCGAGCTGACCATCAAAGATGATAAGGAGGCAAAAGCACTCCAACAGAGAAAATACCTTGTAGGAAAAGCACCAGTACAGGCGTACTGCGACACAAGAAAAGCACCAGTGGTGCAGTGTAATGCCAGTGAACATGAACTTGGACCTGCAATTCTTGAAGACGGAATCTCAATATTTTTTGCACGCAGAGCACTCACACAAAGCGAGGTGCAGTATGTGTAAACAGAGAAAGAAATTCTGGCCGTAGTCTTCTTGCACGATAAGTTTCACCAGAATAAGTTGAGCTTATTACCACAGTAGCATTATGCCTCAAACAGGGAGCAGAAAGTGTGCTTCACACCCACAAAAAATGAAGAGCGGTGTGCCAAGGGGATTCAAAACCAGCAGACAAGACTGCTGTTCCGAAACTCGACAAAACAAAGCTACTGACCTCCCTCTACGAGGATGCACAAAATGTGCTGCAGACTAACAAAAATTCAAGTGGAGCGTGCCAAAGCACTTCGAAACCGAGGAGACAAGACTGCTGTTCCAAAATCCAACAAAACAAAGCTATCATACCGCGTCCTCAAGGGCCCAAAAAGTGTGCTTCACACTAAAAGAAATTCAAGTGGAGTCTGCCAAAGCGCTTCAAAACCGAGCAGACGACTGCTGTTCCAAAACATGATGAAACAAAGGCACCACGCCACCTTCACAAGGACGCAGAAAATGTGCTTCACAATAACAAAAATTAAAGAGTTGGATATATCAAAGGGATTCAAAACAGAGCAGACAACACTGCTGTTCCAAAATCTGACGAAACAAAGCTACCTTGCCACCCTTCACAATGATGCAGAAAGTGTGAAAGACTAACAAAATTTCAAGTGGAGTCTGCAAAGGATCTGCAAAACGGAGCAGACAAAACTGCTGTTCCAAAATCCGATGAAAAAAAGCTACCATGCCGCCTTCACAATGGCGCAGAAAATGTCCTTCACAATAACGAAAATTCAAGAGTTGAGTGTACCAGAGGGATTCAAAATCGAGCAGACAAGACTGCTGTTCCAAAATCCGACGAAACAAAGCTACCATGCCACCTTCACAACGGTGCAGAAAGTGTGAAGGACTAACAAAAATTCCAGTGGAGTCTGCCAAGATCTTCAAAACCGAGCAGACAAGGCTGCTGTTCCAAATCCGGTGAAACAAAGCTACCATACCGCCTTCACAAGGGCGTAGAAAGTGTGCTCAATACTAACACACATTCAAGAGTGTACCAAATAGATTCAAAATCGAGCAGACTAGACTGGTGTTCCAAAATCTGACGAAACAAAGCTGCCATGCCGGCTTCACAATGGTGCAGAAAGTGCGACAGACTAACAAAAATTCAAGTGGAGTCTACCAAGGATCTTGAAAGCAGAACAGAAAAGACTGCTGTCCCAAAATCCGATGACACCGAGATACACAGCCGCCTTCACAATGGCGCAGAAAGTGTGCTTCAAAGTAACGAAAATTCAAGAGTTGAGTGTACCAGAGGAATTCAAAATCGAGCAGACTAGACTGCTGTCCCAAAATCTGATGAAACAAAGCTACCATACCGCCTTCACAATGGCGCAGAAAGTGTGCTTCGCACAAACAAAAATGCTAGTGGAGTCTGCCAAGGCGCTCCAAAAACCGAACAGGCAAGAATTCTGTTCCAAAATCCGACAAAACAAAGCTACCATGCCGCCTCCACAAGGCCGCAGAAAGTGTGCCTCACACTAACAAAAATTCAGACAGCAGAACACGAGGTAACTGTAGCGTGCGCAATGGGAATTACTGATGAGCTGAAAGATGGTCTCCACCCCACTCTTGCACCCCGACATTCGGACCACTGTCGATTTAAAGCAGCCAAGCGGATGATGGTCAGTGCTGAAAAGGGGTGCTATCCTGTGCCACAGCTGCTGCCAGGAACATCCGCACAGTCCAGAACATTCAGAACAGATCCACCGTGAGTTCCTGACACTTTTGAGCGGCTGGCTAGGGCCTTGCTCTTCGGCAGAGGTCGTTGCGCAGAACCCGTCTGCATGGCACAGACAAGGGGAACCTCTACAAGCCGCCAGATCGAAACCCGGGCTCAAACAGCCGCAAGCTTTCATATAAGGGGAGATTGTTGGCGCATGGCCTCTGCAGACAAACTCCTGAGTACGGCAGCAGTAAAAAAACGTGGGAATAGTTTGGGTTTCGATGGAACCATAAAAATTAAGAGTTGGTTGTGGCCCGTTTTGCAGTCTAGTTGCATCACCGCAAGGGAATGAGGGCCTTTGCCAGCTTGCGGAGATTCAAAGCCGACCGTGCATCACGTTGCCCTTTACAAGATTTCTTTCATTCCATGTGCTGAAGAGTTGTAGGATGTATCATCCTGCGGAGAAAACTTTACAAATCTGGATTTGCGATATGCATATCAGCGAGTTCCTCTGGGTGCGGACAGCCTCCAGTTTGTACCGATGAATACACATATGGAGGCCATTCTCAGTGCATGTGGCTACTGTTTGAAACTGCTTCTCAGGTCATATTTCAGCGTCGTAGAGATTGCCTTTTGATGGCAATCCAGATTAGCAATGTGCTTCATCTTACTTGCAGATGCGTCGATGATAAAGAACTGTTAGCCTGAACGCACGTGCGACTCTCCATCATTTCATCGGATCTTCGCTTCGTGGGCAACCAGCGCCAGTTAGGAAGAAATGTTCAAGCAGGAGGCAGACGATAAAAGATGGGATGCGAGACGGGCATCACGAGAAGGGACGCTCAAAACGACGTTCAGATTATGCAAGCGCTGAAACCAAAGCAGACGCTGCGTCACGTACCACAATGTCAGTAACCGTGCTGTGCTCTTCCTTGAATTAACTCCTTAAATTCGCAAGTGTGCTTTTGTGCAACGACTTGAGACTGACATGGCGACGAGGACAATTTGAATGGACGATCAGGCGTAGCTTTGGCAGCACACAAGGTTACAATAGCACGAGCTAGTGCAACAGCAGTCACAAGCCACGAAGAGGACGCTCCAAAGCCGAGAATCTCCGCGCCGATATCGGAGGAAGCTGGAATTCGCATAGATGAGTAGCTGACATCACGACCTCGGAGTACTTTTCGAATGCAAACCTCGCTTAGAGATCCACCCTGAATCGGACTCTCGAGAACGCCAGACGCACCCAGCACAGAAACGAGAACTGCTGAACCCGGATCCATAAGTGCAACGACGGAGCTCGCTGTGCTCAGCATCACGCTACAGATGATGGCACAACTCTTACAACAACAAATGGAGAAATCTACAACACTGCACAAGACCACAGCGCTAACTTCTGGGAAGCCGACCAGCTTGACTCGCTGAGTTCTGCTTATGTCATCCACAAACTGAGAGCCCACTTTGCAAGGCGCGTCATCCCAAGCGTTCCAGTCGGAGATATAAATGGCCCGCAATTCTCCAGCGAAGCATTCAGCAGGGTTGCAGGACAATGGGACTTCGAGCATGTCGCATCAATCCCAAGCTATCCGAAATCGTATTGAATGGCAGAATCTTCCGTTAGTACTGTGAAAATGCTCTTAAATAACACAGATGCAAGTAACAGCCATCCACACGTGGCGTTCCTCGACTATAGCAACACGCCACTCCAGCACTTGAAAGCTAGTCCTGCTCAGTTCCTGATGGGCAGGCTCAGACGCAGACGAACTACACTCCCAACAACAACAACGCTGTCGAAGCCAAAGACAGTCACTTCTGACAAGCACCATAAAAACAAAAGACGGACGATGCATTTTCACCTCAACCAGAGAGCAAGAGATCTACCACCTTTGACAGAGGGGCAACATGTCACAGTTCATCCGAGCTCACAAGCCACATGAGAAAGGAGAATAGCGACTGAGCAGTGTGGCGACAGGTGTCGCAAGGTCCAAGTAGATCAACGTCCGCCTCAACTTGAAAACAGACGGAGAAGACATGGAAAGCAGCTCGCCGCCAGAGATGTTTGGCAGCGGCATCAACGATGCCAAAAAATGGAGCTCCTTCAAAGTAGCCTTCGGCCTCTACATGAAAGCCACGGACGTTGCTGGCTCACCGTCAGAAAGGCTTCCAGAAGCTGGCTGTTGTTGGACACGTTAATTCAAGCTCTGGAGTTCAACCTCACCCAGGGAAGGTTAGAGCTGTCGAAAATTTCCCGCGACCCAACGTGCCCCCAACACCCCGACGATGAGCCCAAGAGTGGGTCGAAAGTGCAAACAGCACCCGCACACCGTGCCGACTAGCCGTACAACGGGTCGGAAGTGAAAACTGAGAGCGATGAAGGAACACTCACCTGGGCTAGAAAACCACAGAGATGCGCGGCGAGCAGGTAATAACATTGGGTTTTGACGTAGCCAATAAATGAGGAGGCGGACCTCAGCGGCTTTGCATTACAGTTGTGCCCCTGCTTTGTTCTACCAACAGGGACTGTTGAAGGCTAGGACCTGGGTTTGAGGAAATGAAACAATGATTTTTCGGCAAAACCACAAGCTTACTAGGTGCTGCTACCATTATGGGACACTACAATGCAAGGAAAGAACTAATTCTCAGGTTTGACACATCGCCACATTGTCTAGGGGCAATCCGAGCACATGTCGAATATGACAGAACTTGGAGACCGGAAGGATTTCTATCACCATCTTTGCTGCCTGCTGAAAGTACAGCGACGCTGAAAAGCATGCGACAACCTTGAATTTTGGCGTCAAAAAGTTCCACGAGTACGCTTGGACAGGGCCAATTACTGCTGTCGCTGACCACAAGCACTTGCTGGGTTTGTTCGCTTCTAACTATGCAGTGCACAGCGAAGCATCACCTTGACTCATCATGTGGACACTGGCTCTTCCAATTTATTGGCTCAAGCTTACTTAGAGGCTGGGAAAAATGCTGGTTCATGCAGATGACTCAGATCGTTCTTAGAGCAATGATGATGGACCATTGTTAGACTCCACCTGAATTTGCAGGATGGATCCACAAGGCACAGACATGGGGACCATCTACGAGTAGCCCCCACTGAAGAGCCATTCAAAGTGCTGGCACATGTATCACAGAAAGCTCACGGGGCGGCACCTCTGCCTGTCAAGCTTTCCTCTCCAACGCACGTGCTGAGAGCACCTGCTTTTCTGCCTCAGAGCGAGAGGATAAGGCGGCCCTCGTGCAACCTTTAAGTTGAAGGGCGGATTGTCTAATTTAAATCTAAAGAAAAAACAGTCTAAGACACAAAAAGAAAAATAATCTTCCGCGACGCAAAACACTCAGCTTAAAAAGGGGAAAAGAAAGGTCCCCTCAACTTTTGGTGCTCCAATGCTCAGTCTGGCAGCTCGTGCGCAGGGAGAGGAGGTGCGGCAGGACATCAGCACAACCCGCACACTGACGCAGACATAGGGTGGATGGCGGTGTCCACAGCAGGAATCAATCCAACCGCATCAACCCGTCACACCTGTGGAGCCCGGGCTACCTGACCTGAGTCAGGTAGCCTGGGAAATGGAGAGGAAGTGGCAGTGGAAACCGAGGTGGCCCGTGTTCAGAGCCTGCCGGCCCCGGGAAACGCAGGAAGGGAACAGCGGCACCTGGTTCTGGTGGCTCAGACTGTCGACGGTAGGCCCTCCCGCTCGGTAGCCGGGACGTCTGCGGCTGAGGCCCAAGTCTCAGGACCTGGCAGGTGGGCGGGGGGCAAGGCAGACGCCCGAGCGCACGCTCTCCCCTGCGCCACGTTCAACTTCCGCTCCTTTTCTTCTCCCTGCATAACTTCGTTTAGTCTTCTCTAGCCGCAGTGTGGAGCTGGCTCCTTACAAAAGCACCATTTGAGTTTTTTTTAAATATTCTGAAAAGCTCCAACATGATTCTAACAGTACCTTCTTTTATCAGCCCTACAAGAAAGCATGCAAAATAAATTGTGCCACTTGAAATCCACACTACTTCAGCAGCGCATAAAAAATGTCAACCAAAAAAATCCCCTCCTCTCAAGTCACGTGCCCCAGTGTAACGAAAAGCCCTGGGCAAAGTCAGATAGAAATCATCAAAATAAATGAAGTGATGCCACAACACAAGCCGTTTTCACGATAGATTCTGGTGGTGCCATCAACAAAGATACCTAGTAGAACAGCACCTGAAATCAGAACTTAGGCTGAAAAATTGTTCACAGGAACAGAGACCTGCACTGCGTATTTTTTGAGACAACAACAGAGGGGCGTGGTCAAGAATGACACTGAGCCGACCCCATGGGCAGCCGCACGGCTGTGGCGACATAGAAGAATGGGGAAATGAGGTCTCTATTCACACTGAAGAACTCAACGAAGGATTGCAGCGCGAATGCTACTCATCGCCAATCGTCGACGACATTCTGCCTCAAGACGCAAAATCAGAGATCTTCTCAAAGCTGGATGTGCATTATGGTTACTAGCAGTGAATTCTTGACGGAGAGTCGTGTCTCATGGCCCAATTCCTGACGCCGATGGCATGTTACCACTGCCTGCATCTTCATTTCGGTCTCGCGGTCACCAGCAAAATTTTCCACACAATACTACGGTCAGCAAATGATGGACTAAATGCCGTATCTTTGTTGGGGATGAAACTTTGGCGATCGGTGTCGGAAAAAGATTATGAAGCTCGGCATGATCATGACAAGGAGGTTGACAACCTGCTACAGAGATGCCAGCAGAGCGGTCTGCTTCTCAACAGAGAGAAATCTGAACTTCACAGCTCAAGCATGGCGTTTCTAGGTCACACTCTCACAAGAGCAGGCCTACACATCGATCCCAAAAAGGTCGCTGCGATACCAGATAAGCCAGCGACTGTCGGTGTACACGCTGTCCAGCGCTACGTCGAAATGGCCAGATACCTGGCACGGTTTCTTTACGAAAATCTTCCAAGTCATGGAACCACTCAGCAAGCTGACCGTCAAAGATGTCAAGGAGGCAAAGCACTTCAACAGAAAAAATACCTTGTAGCAAAAGCACCAGTACTGGCGTACTGTGAACCAAGAAAAGCAATAGTGGTGCAGTGCAATGCCGATGAACATGAACTCTGAGCTACAACACTTCGAGACGGCATCCAGACATCCTTTGCAAGAAGAGCTTTCACACAAAAAGAGGTGTGGTATGCGCAAACAGAGAAAGAATACCTTCCCATAGTCTTTTCTTGCGACAAGTTTCAATAGAATACGTTACACAGGCTGACTGCAATAGTCACAGATTATAAGCCACTGCAGGGTATCGTCTTGACGAAGAAATTCGACCAAGTTCCGAGAAGGCTTCAAAGAATGATTTCGCTTACTCAGTGCTACAGCACTGACATACAGTCTCGTCCAGGAAACGAACTTCTGGCTGAAACATATTTCCAGCATTTTTCTTATATGACTGTGGTCATTACATGTCGAAAAGGTTAATGCGATCAGCCACCTTGCTGTCCAGAGAAAGAGAAGATACGACAAGCCACAATCAAGGATGACAACCTCCAGGAGCTGACAACAGTTATTGAATGGATGGCCACAAGAAAGTGTGCTAGCAGAAATCTGAACCAACTTTCCATTCTGAAGCGACATTGTCTTTGAAGACAGGCTAGCACTCAAAGGACAAAGACTGGTTATTCCAACGACACCTCAACCCGAGATTAAGGAGAAGCTGCATGTGCCCCAAAAGGGCATTGAGACCACAATGCGAAATGCTCGTGACAGCTTCTTTTGGACAGGCATGAACTCCCGAGATAAAAGAGCACCAGTACAGCCCAGAGAAACACTGAATCTCTATGCAGAGCCAAACTTTCCATGAGAGCGCGTCAGATGCGACATTCTGGAGTACAGAGGTTGGTGACCGTAGACTCCTAAAGTAACTCCTGGAAACTCAACAATCTGACTCGTGAATTTCTTCTCACATGATCCAGAAACTGAGATCCCACTTTGCAAGGCATGGCATCCCAAACGTGGTCACAGACACTGGCCCACAATTCGTTCAGCAAGTTCGCAGCACATCGGCAACTAATGCATGTGGAAACACGCCCAACCTGCTGGAAATCCAACCTCTCAGAAATCCAAATGCAGGCCAGAATCTGTCGTTAAGGCTGATAATCTTCATGGAGGAGGCAGATGAAACACGCCACTCCAGCATTTGAAAGCATGAGCTCCCCAGCTCCCGATAGGATGGAACAAACAACACTTCCAACAACAAAAGAGTTCGAGTATGCACACACCAAAGAAGCCTTCAGCCTTCAAGACAACCAATCTGCAGCACATTTTAAAAACAGCAAAACAGTCCCAAGCATCGAATATTGAAGACGACGTTGACAAAATTCAACGAAAAATCAACGAAAAGAAACAAATTCCTGGCAGACAGCAGTGCAGTTGTGAATGCGATTCCACCAAATGTCCATGACACCACAGCAGGCGGAGCCAAACATCCCGACTCTGCACAGGTGGAATGATTGCGCGTCTGACCCGTGCGGAAAGGCAGGAGTGAGTGCCACGGCGTCCAAGGGCACAAGCAGATGGACTTTTTAGCGGTTTGTGTTGATCCCTCTCCAGAAAGAGGCCGATGCATAGCTGAGCAGATGAGACTCATCACGGTGGACTATAACCTCATTGGCAACATAAAAGACTCCAATACTGAAGATTCAATGGGCATCCTTTCGTCGAAATACGAATACGTATTTGTTTCTACCTTGGGTTTGCTATCTTAGCCATGTTCACCTTGTGATCAAGCCTGCATCACATCCAACAACAGTGACAAGATGCGGTGCGCCTGGGAGCATGAAGGCACAGCATGAGATGACTACAAGAAGTCTGGATTAAAGGGGTCCAGTCAAATCTGTCTCTGAACCGACAACGAATTAGCCACAAGGCTGAGGTGACAAGCAAGAACTCTGCCACCGTGAGGATCTGTGCCCAGCTCCCAAGCAACGCCGCTGCCCCCCGTGACCAAGCAGAAGCTCCCAAGGACCGCTCCTGCCTCCGCACTGCATGATCAGTGGCTAAGAACACCTCACTGCTGACAGAACGTGCAAAGCACGCTTCCGTGCCCCTACCATGTAAAAAACAGTTACTGGGATGCCAAGCTAGCTGCCAAGGCAAATGCCAGCCAGGCCGCCTGGCTACTGGCAGTGCATTCTTGATAGAGAGTTGAGTCTCATGGCTCCATTCCAGAGGCGAATGGCATGTTACCACTGCCTTTATTTTCTTTTCAGGCTTGCTGTTACCAGCAAAATTTTAAAACACAAAACTGCAGTCAGCACATGATGGACTGAATGCTGTATTGTTTGTTGGGAATGACACTTTGGCGATCGGTGTTGCAAAAGCCGATTATGAAGCTTGGCATGATCATCAAAAGAAGGTTGGGAACCTGCAGCTAAAATGCCAGCAGATCGGCGTGCTCTCCAACCGAGAGAAATCTGAACTTCACTGCTCAAGCAAGACATTTCCAGGTCAAACTGACAAAAGCAGGCCTACACTTCAATCCTGAAAGGTCAGCGTGACACCAGATATGCCAGCGAGTGTCGAGTTACATGATGTCCAGCACTACATTGGAATGGTCAGCTACCTGGCACAGAAGACTTCTCTTCCGAAATGCGATGAAACAAAGCCACCATGCCGCTATCACAAAGGCTCAGAAAGTGTGCTGCACACTGACAAAAATTAGACCAGTGTACCAAAAGGACTCAGAACTGCCCAGACAAGAGTACTGTTCAAAAATCCTATGAAACAATGCTACCATGCCACCTTCACAAGGGTTCAGGAAGTGTGCTTAACACTAACAAAAATTCAAGAGCAGTGTACCAAGAGGATTCAGAACCAATAATACAAGACTGCTGTTCCAAAATCCAATGAAACAAAGCTACCGCGCCGCCTCTACAAGGGCATAGAAAGTGTGGTTAACACAAACAAAAATTTAAGCAGAGTCTGCCAAGGCACTTCAAAACCGAGCAGACAAAGCAGCTGTTCCAAAATCCGAAGAAACAAAACTGCCATGCCGCCTTCACAAGGGCACAGAAAGCGTGCTTCACATTAACAATTCAAGAGGAGTGTACCAAAGGGATTAAAAACCGACCAGACAAGACAGCTGTTCCAAAATCAGATAAAACAAAGATACCATGCCGCCTCCAATGTGGTGCAGAAAGTGTGCTTGAAACAAACAAAAATTCAAGTGGAGTCTGCCAAGGCGCCTCAGAACCGAGCAGATGAGACTGCTGTCCCAAAATCTGCCGAAACAAACCTACTATACCACATTCTCAATAGGGCAGAAAGCGTGCTTCACACCAACAAAAATTCAAGAGTGTGCCTAGGGGACTCAAAATCCAGCAGTTCCAAAATTCGACGAACAAACCTATCATTCCGCCTCCTCAAGGGTGCAGAAAGCCTGGTTCACACAAACAAGAATTCAAGTCTGCCAATGCACTTCAAAACAGAGCAGACAAGACTGCTGTTTCAAAATCCAATGAAACAAACCTACCGTCTCGCCTCCTCAAGGGCACAGAAACCGTGCTTTACACTGATAAAAATTCAGACAGCAGAACACGAAGTAACTGTAGCGTGCGCCATGGGAATTACTGATGGGCAGGAAGATGGTCTCCACCCTACTCTTGCGCCCCGACATTCGGACCACTGTCGATTTAAAGCAGCCAAGCGGATGATGGTCAGTGCAGAAAAGGGGTGCTACCCTGTGCCACAGCTGCTGCCAGGAACATCCGCACAGCCCACAAACTTCAGAACAGATCCACCATGAGTTCCGGACGCTTTCGAGCGGATGGCTAGAGCCTTGCTCTTCGGCAGAGGTCGTTGCGCAGAACCTGTCTGCATGGCACAGAAGAGGGGAACATCCACGAGCCGCAAGAACAAAACACGGGTTCAAACAGACGCAAGCTTTGATGTAAGGGGATATTGTTGGCTGCTGGTGCATGGCCTCTACAGACAAACTTCTCTGTATGACAGCAGTAAAAAAAAAACATGGGAATAGATTGCGTTTCGATGGAACCATAAAAATGAAGAGCTGGTTGTGGCCCGCTTTGCCGTCTAGCTGCGTCGCCGCAGAGACGAGGGCGCCTGCCCATTTTCGGAGATTCAAAGGCGACCGAGCATCACGTTGCCCTTTAGGGGATTCCTTCTGTGTGCTGAAGATTTGTAGGATGCATTATCCGGCGGAGAAAACTTTACAAAGGTGGATTTGTGAGACGCATATCATCGAGTTCCTCTGGGTGTGGACAGCCTCCAGTTTGTATCGATGAATACACATATGGGGGGCCATTCTCAGTGCATGTGGCTGACATTTGAAGCTGCTTCGCAGGCCATAGTTCAGCGTCGTAGAGATTGTTTTTTTAGAGGCAATCGAAATTAGCCATGCGCTTCTTCTTACTTGCAAATGCATCGATGATAAAGAACTGTTAGCCTGAACGTACGCACGACTATCGGTCGCTTCATCAAATCTTCGCTTCGTGGGCAACTGCCGCCGGCTAGGAAGAAATGCCCAAGCGGGTGGCAGATGATAAAATAAAAGACTGGATGCGAGACAGCGATCACGAGATGGGACGCTAACAAGGATCTTCAGATTACACAACTGTCGAAACGAAAGCAGACGCTGCGTCACGTACCACAATGTCGGTAAACGTGTTACCCGTTTCATTGATTCAACTTCTTAAATTAGCATGTGTGCTTATGTGCGACGATTTAAGACTGACATGAGGAGGAGGACAATTTGAATGGACGAACAGGCGTACCCACAGCAGCCTACTAGGTTACAGTAACCCGAGCGAGTACAACAGCAGTGACAAGCGGCGGGGAGGGCGCTTCGAAGCCGAGAAACTCCACGCCGATATCGGAGGAAGCTGGAACTCGCACAGATGAGTTGCTGACAACACGACCTCGAAGTACTTTTGGAATGCAAACCTCGCTTAAAGATCCACCCGGAATCGGACTCTTGAGAACGCCAGATGCACCCAGCACAGAAACGAGAACTGCGAAACCCAGATCCATAAGTGCAACGACGGAGCTCGCTGTGCTCAACATTACGTTACCGATGATGGCACGACACCTACAACAACAAATGGGGACATCTGCAACACTGCACAAGGCCACAGCACTAACTTCTGGAAAGCCGAACAGCTCGACTCGCTGACATCTGCTTATGTGATCCACAAACTGAGAGCCCACTTTGCAAGACGTGGCATCCCAAGCAATTCCAGACTTGCCAACCCGACGATGCTAAATCTACTATAGAGGATGCCAAGAAATACTAAAATTCGGTGAAAAATACTAAAATTATGTTTTAGTACATCAAATTTTTTATTTGGCTATGAAAACAAAGCAACTTCAACTGGTGTTTCAATACATCACGCAAACAACTTCAGAAAGATGTCTTCGAAGTGGAAGGTTGGGACAACACTGAGGATGTTGCTGCTTTTGCCTTCCTCAGAAAGTTCTTGTCGAACACCTGATTGTGACAGACTACAGACTCCTTACATTTCACAACTAACAGCTGTTCTAGGCTCTTTTCTGACATGGATGAGCGAAACTGAGTGCAAGTCTTCCTCACTTTGCTGAACACTCTTTCACAGTCTGCGTTACTGTGTGGGAGAGTCAGAATCCCTAACATAACTTTTGAGATCTTATCATACTTAAAAGTATGGTCAATGTCCTGAATACTGGCAATAGCATGCCACTGCTCGTCTATCCGCACCTGTGTAGTTACTTGTACTGGAAGTTCTTCGAGCTGAAGGCGGCTTAACTGGGCTTGGATGTCATCCAGGTCCCAGTCATCATCCTGCCCCTCAGAAACTGGCAAGAGAACTGGAAAGCGATTGATGAAGTACCTGACATCAGCAAACTTTGCTGTCACAATGCTGGAAAGCCTTGCCACTTCTGCTTTCTTCAGAATCTCTGACTTCAAGGGGAATTTCAGGATGATGTAATCGCTTACCACCACAAAAAATCTTCTTACTCGTGTAAGAAACTTTTGCTTGTCAGCAATCTTCAGCCTTTCTAAGATTTGTAGAGTTTGGCTGCCGATTACAAGGTCATCATCATCCCTCTGGTTGCCAGAAGACTTGTAATCAATATCTGTCAGCTCACAACTACTCTTAATAACAGATGGTTTCACGAACCGCAGTAAAATCTCCCTGAGCAGGCTGTTCAAAACTTCCAGAAGCACATGTACTTGGGGAGCTCCAGACTGCAAAAAGGTGTTTGTCTTTTCAAATTCTGGTATGACTGACAGCAAGAAGGCGCAGTATGCCTTGTTGACATCTGATGAAAGGAACATGAACAGTCTTTCTTGCCTATTTAAGACCTTGGCCACTTGCTGCTTCAGAGCTTGCTGCGAAGGAGCTGAGTCGATGTCCAGCCTTGGTCGCTTGTTCTGATGTGCGATTTTTGCTGTCCGCGTCGACTTCGGAGAGTCCATCTCTGGATTTCATTGTTCACTTGGTGATTCCAAGGGTTTCTTCGATGGCTTCACTTCACTGTGAAAGAAGCTGAGCAGTGGCTGCCACTGCTCAACAAGCCGTTTCAAGCTCCTACCAAGAGATAACCAACGAGTGTTGACATGTCTCAGGATTTTTTTTTACTCTACATCATGCAAGCATTGAAAAGCTCTCAGTTTGTCTTTCCTTTTTGAACTATTCTCCAGGTAGTAGTAGACATCAATCAGCACCTCGTCCACACTTACAGGAAGGCAGGCCGAACCCTTCTGAGCTGCCAAATTGATTAAATGGCAACAACATCCAAGGATGGCAATGTTTTCATGGTTTTCTTTGAGAACAGCAGCAACCCCATTCTTAGATCCGATCATCACTGGCGCGTTATCGCACGCCATGCCGACGCAGTTCCGTACAGGCACGTTGTTGGCCTTCAGCATGTCTACAACAAGTGCACCAATGTTCCGTCCAGTTGAGTCTCCCTCGAGTGTAGGCATTGCTAGCAAAGCAGTACGAACAATGCCGTCGACGAATGTGACAACAATCGGGTAGAGCTTTGCATCATTGCCAACGTCGTTGCTCCCGTCGGTAGCGACCGAAAACGGTCCGGATTGAAGACAGCTTACAACACTACTGACCTGTTGATTGGCCATTTCCTTGGCGATTGCAGCCGTTTTTGTACGAGTGCAAGCGTAGGCCACTGCCTCTTTGGAGTTCGGAAACATTTTCCTGAAGAGGTCTCCCGCATGGTCTGCAGCAGTGAATGGCACGTTGTGCTCGATGAGGAAAGCTGTGAAAAGGCATTCCGCTCGAACAGTGCCTTGGTCCACCGAAGCGCTAAAATATCCACCGAGCTTCTCGGTGGTGTCAACGATCTGCGCCGAGTCCTTGTGCTTCTTTGTTCCGAGATGCAGGAGGATGTCCTGACGACCGGCGTGCGCAATGTTCAGATCACAACGGCAGACAGTGCAGAAAGCATATTTTTCACCCTTGCGAGATTTCTGAATGCACGGAAAATCCGTCGAATAACTTGGTATGAACACTTGAAAGTACTTCTTGCCGGACATCTTACAACGACACCCGCAGCAACAACGCTGCACGCCGCGGAAATCACAACGCCGCCGGCAACACAACAGGCCTAACAAGCCCGGCTATGACCACACCAAACGCACCATTTCAAACGGGCAAACAAAACAGAAGAAAGAATGCGAAGTTTTCTCCTTCCTGCATGAACGCGATGGTGGTGATGACGATGGCTATCCCGTTTGCGAGCCACCAAAAGCCTCAGTGTAGCCAACACAGAACCAGAATGTACGGTGTGCAGCCGCTGAACAACAAAAATAAACAAAAATTGTAAAAATAGACCGACATTACGATACTCGTAAAAAAAACGCTGGAAATCGGGCACTTTGCGATAAAATCGTAAAACTTGGCAGGTATGCAGTTCTATCAGAGATATAAATGGCCCGAAATTCTCCAGCGAAGCTTTCAGCAGGGTTGCAGGACAATAGGACTTCGAGCATGTCGCATCAATCCCGAGCTATCCGAAATCGAATTGCATGGCAGAATCTTCAGTTAATACTGTGAAAATGCTCTTAAATAACACAGATGCAAGTAACAGCGATCCACACATGGCGTTCCTCGACTACAGCAACACGCCACTCCGGCACTTGAAAGCTAATCCTGCTCGGATCCTGATGGGCAGGCTCAGACGCAGACGAACTACACACCCAACAACAACAAAGCAGTCGAAGCCAAAGCCAGTCAATTCTGACCACCAGCGTAAGAATAAAAGATGAACGACGCTTTTTCACCTCAACCAGAGAGCAAGAAATCTACCACCTTTGACAGAGGGACAACATGTCCCAATCCATCCGAGCTCACAAGCCACATAAGAAAGGAGAATAGTGACTGAGCAGTGGGGCAAGAGGTGTCACAAGATCCAAGTAGATCATAGTCTACCTCAAGTAGTAAACACAGACGGAGAAGGCATGGAAAGTAGCTCGCCGCCAGAGAAGTTTGGCAGAGACATCAACGGTGCCAAAAAAATGGAGCTCCTTCAAAGTAGCCTTCAGCGTCTACATGAAAGCCACGGACATTGCTGGCTCACCGTCAGAAAGGCTTCCAGAAGCTGGCTGTTGTTGGACACGTTAATTCAAGCTCTGGAGTTCAACCTCACCCAGGGAAGGTTAGAGCTGTCGAAAATTTCCCACGACCCAACGCGACCCAACGTGCCCCAACACCCCGACGATGAGCCTAACAGTGGGTCGAAAATGCGAACAGCACCCACACACCGTGGCAACTAGCCGCACAACGGGTCGGAAGTGAAAACTGGAGTGATGAAGGAACACTTATGTGGGCTAGAAAACCACGGTGATGTGCGGCAAGCAGGTAATAACCTTGGGTTTTGACGTAGCCAATAAATGAGGAGGCGGTCCTCTCCGGCTTTACATTACAGTTGTGCCCCTGCTTTGTTCTACTAACAGGGACTGTTGGAGGGTAGGTAGGACCTCGGTTTGAGGGAATGACACAGAATGAATTTTCGGAAAATCCACAAGCTTACTAGGTGCTGCTACCATTATGGGACACTACAATGCAAGGAAAGAACTAATTCTCAGATTTGAAACATCGCACCATTGTCTAGGGGCAATCCGAGCACATGTCGAATGTGACAGAACTTGGAGACCAGAAGGATTTCTATCACTATCTTTGCTTCCTGCTGAAAATTCAGCGACGCTGAAAAGCATGCGACAACCTTGAATTTTGGCGTCAAAAAGTTCCACGAGTATGTGTGGAGAAGGCCATTTACTGCTGTCGCCGACCACAAACACCTGCTCGGTTTCTTCGCTTTTAACTATGCAGTGCACAGCAAAGCATCACCTTGACTCATCATGTGGACATTGACTCTTTCAATTTATTGGCTCAAGCTTACTTAGAGGCCGGGAAAAATGCTGGTTCATGCAGATAATCATTGTTCATGCAGAGATGTTCATGCAGAGATCATTGTTAGGCCAATGATGATAGGCCATTGTTAGACTCCACCTGACTCTGCAGGATGGATCTACAAGGTACAGAAATGGAGACCATCTACGAGTAGCCCCCACTGAAGAGCCGTTACCAGTGTTGCCACATGTACCACAGAAAGCTCACGGGACGGCACCTCTGCCTGTCAAGCTATACTCTCCAACGCACGTGCTGCGAATTCCTGCTTTTCTGCTTCAGAGCGAGAGGAGAGGATAAGGCGGCCCTCGGGCAACGTAAAATTTAAGGGCGCATTGTCTAATTTAAATCTAGATAAAAAACAATC